>NC_139224.1:26657498-27142498 GCF_055691185.1 Crinia signifera
TAGCAAATGAGCGGCTTTCCTGGCGATGGTACAGGCGCGGGCAGCAGCGCTCACCGCTCATAGCCGGACCGTACACACTGGGCGGCTTCAGCTGAAACCGCTGTTTTGAGCGACTTTCAGCTCAAAGTCGCCCAGTGTGTATGGGCCTTTAGTAATATTTTTACTGACTATATTTTTGTATTGATCATTACGCTAAAACATGTTTGTTAGTGGCTAATGTTTAGCGAATATTAACATAACACATATACATATATATATTTTTTTAAAACAGCAAATGCTTTTAGTTCTTCTAAAATGGAAACTTCTGCCAACGCAGAGCAGGTGCGAGATAAATCTGTTCCAAAGGCTGAAAAGAATTCTCAGAACAATACGTCACTTCTAAATGCTTTCTCTGCATGATCAGTTTTGTTAGCCTTTTTTTTCACAATTGTTCCTGGTATAAAAATAAAATAAAAAAACCCTGTCACTTTTAACAAATGATTAAAAGAAAAACAAGAAAAACTTGACATTATTGATACAGTTTTGAGCAAGCAAGAGTTTGCCGTCTCTAATGTTGCATTCAATGCTTCTCGTTGATAGAAATACTTGCTGTATGTCACCTCTTTCACTGTACTTGTGATATTTGTTTAAAGCGTTCCCTTCTCTCCTGTAAAGCGGTAGAGCTTGAAAGGCCGACGGAACACTGTTTACTTTACTTTGGTTTTGCTTTGTGGAAATAATTTGTTAGTTTACTATAGCAGTTGTGCCATTTTCTTTTTTTCATGGGCGAGTCAAAGAAAGATGTATTCAGGTGAACAATACCGGCTTATTCGCGCTGCCGCAACACCTAGGCTGGGCATACATTGCCAACAGACTGGAATGTTCAAGTATTTGTAGAGTTCTACAGTAAATGTTCCGGCCATGTTTTACAGTATCCGTGGACTGGTTTCCCAGGGTCCCCACCTGTCTAGCCTCCTCTTTTAGGGCCCTCCATACACTACTGAGACTTCACCGATCCTTCCCATGCAACAGTCCAGATGTTGTTGAACTACACATCCCAGCATGCCCTGCTACAGTTTTGCTATTTGGCCATGCTAAAACTGATGCAGGGCATGCTGGGATGTGTAGTTCAACAACAGCTGGCGTGTCAAGGTTAGCCATCACTGTACTAGTGTATGGCCAGCTTAAGGGCAGTATACAATGAGGAAAATTTGCCGTGTTTTATGGCGAATTTCTGCTTTTTTCGCGTTGGTCAGACAATTTTGGTCTTGAAAAGCAAACAACCCTATTCAATGTGATATTTTCGCCATCGGCGAACAGTGAATAATGGATGGTTCTCCATCTGATACTCGCCGCAAATCGCCGTGTTGTGTCAATAGGATTTTGCATTGAGATTCGCCGTCCCTCGCCATGAGTGTATTCAATGAGAAGACGGAGAATAAATTTCTAGATTAATTTCTCCGTGCCTCTCCGTGCATCACTCGCCATCTTTTCATGGTGAAGTGGAATGTGAACTTTTAAAATAATGTTGTTGTTGTTAAAATCAGGAATTTTATTCTGAGAAGCGGCATGCTATTTTTATTCATGTGCTTACAGCACATGAATATATATTTAATTTAAAAAATATATATATATATTTTTACACATAGCAGCCAGCAGGGGGCCGGGAGCCGAGAGCCGCTCATTAGATATTCATATATTCACTGCACCCAATCATTACATATGCACGATCGGGAGCAGTGAATACCTGGTCCCCTGCTGGCTCTCCCGGGAGGCAGCCTGTGCTGCCCGGCTCCCGGGGAGCACACCTCCCCCCCACATACGTTCTGGGGCAGGCAGGGAGACTTCCATCTCCCTACCTGCCGCCGTCCTCAGGCTCCCTGCGGCGTCACCTCATACACCGGATTGGCGAGTCTCAGTCACATTGAATACTATCTAAAGTCCCGTGACGGAGAATCTCCAAACATGGAGAATCTCCGCAAAAACATGGCGAGTCCATGGCGAGGGAAAAAAAAACTCTCGCCATGCACAGAGAATGTTCTCATTGAATACTGCCCTAAGACTTGACAGAAGTAAAACATGATAAAGAAAAAGTTTTTTTTTTTTTTTTAAACTAGGTGCAATAAAAAGCATCATAACCATATAGCTCAGTGGCTCTGAAACGATGCGCCTAGACTCCCTGGGGTGCCTCGGAGCACTTGCAGGGGTGCCCTCATGATGGTGGTCCAGAACCAATTCCAATTATTTATATTATACTATTATATTTATATATCAATGAAATAGGCAAAATCGGTGCTTGTGGCTTCCAATAATAGAATATGTGGGTAAACAGAAGTGAATCATGTTCCTCACCATATAAATGGACCTAAGGATAAAATGTCATTCAAATTTATTTTATTTAATAGTTTTTTCTGAAATTATCAGCTGCAAAATTTTTGTCTAGGGGTGCCGTGAAAAATATTCGGTACTCTTTACCTAGAAGGGCGCCCGTCGCGGGCATCGCGGGTACATTTATGTATGGCCGCGACCGACGCGATGCCCGCGATTTCCCATTGAAACCAATGTTAAACTTTGAAATCGTGTCGGTCGCGTCGCGGCCGTCCATAAATGTACCCGCGATGCCCGCGACGCGATGCTCCCGATTTCCCATAGGAATCAATGTTAAAAGGCGCGATGGACCCGATTTTACTGTTAAATGCCTCAATCCACCCGATTTGGCCATAGGAATCAATGTTAAATGGGCCACAGAGCCCATTAACCCTTAAATGTCCCCCCAAATTTTTAACGCCACCCCACGATCCACGCGAACCCGAAGCGTGGCGAGCGCAGCGAGCCCGCGAGGGGCGGCGGTACGCGTCCTCCGACCTTTTCATGCCCTACTATCCACTAGGGCGTGGTGTGAGAATATAATAGTGTGGCGAGCGCAGCGAGCCACCGAGCCCGAAGCGTGGCGAGCGCAGCGAGCCCCGCGAGGGGACGCGGATACCTTCACAGGTAGACGCGTCCCCTCGCGGGCTTCACAGGTGTCCGTGGCGAGGTGGACACCTGTGAAGCCCGCGAGGGGACGCGTCTACCTGTGAAGGTATCCGCGTCCCCTCGCGGGGCTCGCTGCGCTCGCCACGCTTCGGGCTCGCCACACTATTATATTCTCACACCACGCCCTAGTGGATAGTAGGGCATGAAAAGGTCGGAGGACGCGTACCGCCGCCCCTCACGGGCTCGCTGCGCTCGCCACGCTTCGGGTTCGCGTGGATCGTGGGGTGGCGTTAAACATTTGGGGGGACATTTAAGGGTTAATTTGGCCTATTTGGCACCAAATCGGGTCCATTGAGGCATTTAATAGTAAAATCGCGGTCAATCAGCCGTTTTAACATTGTTCCCTATGGGAAAATCGCGGTGATCGCGGTCATCGCGGCCATCCCGATTTACCCGCGATGCCCGCGATCACCGCGATTTTTACCCACGACGCCCGCGATTTCAATCGCTGGCGCCGTTCTAGGTAAAGAGTACCAAATATTCTGATACCGTAGGGTGCCGTGATTCAAAAAGTTTGGGAACCACTGATATACAGTAGCTACATGCTGAAAAGCCTCTGGGAAGCTGAACATGAAGTCCAATACTGTGCTATCCGGAACAGATCAGACACTTAGGCAGCAGGACAATGTAAAAAAGTCCAAGAAGCCAGGAGCAAGACTATAAAACTCGGCATATGGTACAGTCAAGGTCCAGGTTTGCAAGAGAACCAGGAGGGCTGGTAATATTTGGGGGAACTGGCTGATTCCATAAAGTGATGGGGGGGACTGGCTGGTGCTATACAGTGATGGGGGATGGATGGGGGGGGACTGACTGATGCTATACAGTGATGGGGGATGGATGGGGGGGACTGGCTGATGCTATACAGTGATGGGGGATGGATGGGGGAACTGGCTGATGCTATACAGTGATGGGGGAATGGATGGGGGGAACTGGCTGATGCTATACAGTGATGGGAGAGTGGATGGGGGGGAACTGCCTGATGCTATACAGTGATGGGGGAGTGGATAGGGGGCAGGATAATGCTATACAGTGATGGGGGAGTGGATGGGGGGGCATATAGTTACATAGTAGGTAAGGCTGAAAAAAGACTTGCGTCCATCTAGTTCAACCTGGTATAGATATCCATTGCTGATTTGGTAGGTTCTGATTTTTTACAGACAGATTATATTTCTTATTTGTACCCATGGATGTTTTTCTCCAGTAAATGTTTGTCCAACTTTGCCTTGAACGCATTTAATGAGCCAGCCGTTACCACCTCTCTGGGAAGAGAGTTCCAGAGTTTGACTGTTCTGACCGTAAAGAAATTCTTTCTACTAGCTGAATGAAATCTTTTTTCTTCTAATCTATACTCATGCCCTAGATTCCTTTCTAGTAGAAAAGAGGGTGTGTGACAGTTCCTTATATTGGCCCTTGATATACTTGTACATGTTGAGCATGTCTCCCCTTAAACGTCTCTTTTCCAATGTAAATAGTCCCAAACTGCTTAATCTCTCCCCGTAGCTTAAATTCTCCATTCCCCTAATAAGCTTTGTTGCTCGCCTTTGGACTTTTTCTAATTCTATGATGTCCTTTTTATAGTGTGGGGCCCAGAACTGCACTCCGTACTCGAGGTGAGGTCTCACCAATGCTTTATACAGTGGCATAATTACCCTTGAGTCCCTAGTTTCCATTCCCCTCTTAATACATGCCAGAATTTTGTTGGCCTTTTTTGTAGCTACATTACAATGGGCACTACATCCCAGTTTGCTGTCTATTTGGACTCCTAGATCCTTTTCAAGTATGAAATTACCCAGTTCCTCTCAGCTAAGGTTGTAACTTGCACACTGGTTGTGTCTCCCAAGGTGCATAACCTTACATTTATCTACATTGAACCTCATCTTCCATTTTTTTGCCCACTCATCTAGAATTGCAAGATCATTTTGAAGCATGGTGACATCTTCTGATGATTTGATGTCTTTGCTTAGTTTTGTATCGTCCGCAAAGATGGATACATTGCTGAGTAACCCTATCCCAATATCGTTAATAAAAATGTTAAACAAAGGGCAGGTTGATGCTATACAGTGATGGGGGATGGATGGGGGGAACTGGCTGATGCTATACAGCAGGGGTGTCAAACTGAAATTCATCGGGGGCCGCATCAGCAGTTTGGTCACCCTCAAAGGGCCGGTTGTATCTGTAGGACTATGTGTCCACTCTTTATTATCATAATAGTGTCCTTCATACAAGTATGTCCCAAATAATACCACTGTAACTCAGCAGTAGCATTTCCCTCCTGCTATTGCTGTGAACTGCAGTGCATTAGGGCAGCACTCAGTCTTAGGGCATATGTCCTGCTTATTATCATGGGACACAGCAATTAATGATGGGCTGCAATGTGCCAGTGCACACACACACACATAGGCAGAGAGTTTGACACTTACCTGCTCTGATGCGTCCACTCCAGTCTGAGCTGCTCCACCACCAAGGACACAGCTGCGCTCTCACACAGGCGCATTTCCCCCTCCCTCCTGTGAGTAGCGCTCCTCGCACTATCTATCTAGGAGTGGGGGGCAGCGTGCTCCCAGTCACTGTGCAGTGCACACTCAGCAGTAAGTGACCTGGAGCCCACAGCAGCAGCAGCACCATTCACCACGACGGACCTGCTCTTTCCTCTCTCTGGCTCCTATACAGCAGGTGGGAGCGGAGGAGGGGTTGACGACCGGCGGCACTGCGCTAGAGGGCAGAAGTTCTCTGGCTTGTAGGCTGCCGCGCATGCGCTGAAGAGGCGGCTTTCTTGTTGAAGGTGAAGGCTGGCGGCGGCTGTGCGGGCCACATGAAGAGGTCTGGCGGGCCGGTTTTGGCCCGCGGGCCTTGTGTTTGACACCCCTGCTATACAGTGATGGGGGAGTGAATGGAGGAACTGGCTGATGCTATACAGTGATGGGGGAGTGGATGGAGGAACTGGCTGATGCTATACAGTGATGGGGGAGTGGATGGAGGAACTGGCTGATGCTATACAGTGATGGGGGAGTGGATGGAGGAACTAGCTGATGCTATACAGTGATGGGGGAGTGGATGGAGGAACTAGCTGATGCTATACAGTGATGGGGGAGTGGATGGGGGAACTAGCTGTTGCTATACAGTGATGGGGGAGTGGATGGGGGAACTAGCTGATGCTATACAGTGATGGGGGAGTGGATGGGGGGCAGGCTGATGCTATACAGTGATGGGGGAGTGGATGGGGGAACTGGCTGATGCTATACAATGGCAGGTATTCAATGCTGTTTGCGAGTGGTGACAGCGAGCAGGGCTTCCTGCTCGCTGTCACCACTCACCCTGACAGCATTCAACACACCCTCCGCATACGCCAATTCCCCCTCGCTCCGTTTTTTGAGCGAGGGAGAATTGGCGGATGCGGCTCCAGAAGCAGCGAGACTCGCGGCTAAAAACTGCGAGTTTTCTGCAGCAGCCGCGGGTCTCGCTGTTTTGGGGAATTCTCGCCGTCCTGTGACGGCGAGGATTTCCCCAGAACGTTGAATAGAGCGAGCGGCCGGCGCGGGGATTAAACAGCGAGGATCGCTGGTTTTCTGCAATCCTCGCTGTTTAACCCCCTCGCCGGCCGCTCGCTGCAGCATTGAATACCCCCCAGTGAGTGGGTGGGGGGAGTGCACATCAATTTAGCAACTTTTGTACAGTGTCACACCATGTGGTATGTGGAACTCATGCTTCGCAATCTCTGCCACGTCCATGTCTGTGTGCCGCTAGCCTAAACTGCATACCTGCATATGACATTCAGAACACTGGGTGTCACTTTGTGCACACCAAGGAATGTAACACTGAAAGGACACGTTCTGCTTCACCATTGCACAACAAAAAATTGCAAAATGGCAAACGTCAAGCTGTCTCATCGTTCTCACACTGGCATATTTCTAGATATTTTTACTCAGGAACAAATGTGCCACTTGGCATAGGGCATCAGCTAAGCGATAAAACTGTATAGTAGTGACTGGTGCACCAAGATGTTTAGTCTTCAAAAGAAAAGCTAATATTTCATAACTTCGGATATATGCACATATATTGATTGAACTACATATGCAATAATTGATTGAACTACTTTCTCTTTGTAAATAAAAGCTGCTGTAGTGCATAGCAACCCCTATGGCCCTTATTCAGATCTGATCTCAGTACAAATTTGTTTGGAAAATGGGCAAATCCATGTGGACTACAGGTGGGGCAGATGTAACATGTGCAGAGAGAGTTAAATTTGGGTGGGTGTGTTGAAACTGAAATCTAAATTGCAGTGTAAAAATAATGCAGCCAGTATTTACCCTGCACAGAAACAAAATAACTCACACAAATGTAACTCTCTCTGCACATGTTACATCTGCCCCACCTGCAGTGCACATGGTTTTGCCCATTTTCCAAACAAATTTGTACTGCGATCATATCTGAATAAAGGCCCATAGGACAGGGCTGGGCAACACCGGCCCTCCAGATGTTAATGAACTACACATCCCAGGATGCTTTGCATTAGTTTTGCCATGTGGCCATGCTGAAACTGATGCAAGGCATGCTGGGATGTGTAGTTCATCAACATCTGGAGGGCCGGTGTTGCCCAGCCCTGCCATAGAAGGTGCTGTTCCAGAAATGTAGAATATAAAATTAAATGTCTCATTAAATATGCTAAAGGCTACAATAAGTTTTACCGTTTCTATAATCTCCTGAGGTGCCAGTGTGGCACAACAGTAGTAGAAAGCTGCAGGTAGACCCCTCCCAGCGCTCACTGGCTGCCTGACAGACCCACTCTTCTCCCCCAGCATGTACAGATACCCTGATAGGGGAGGGAAGCAGAGATGAGAAATAGAAAGGCATGGAAGAAAATAGGAGACAGAGGGATGGGGTTGCAGAGACGAGACAGATACTAATTGACAGGGGGGGGGGGTGAAAGAGGGACAATGATGAGAGAAACAGGTGGGCGAAAGGGGGACAAAGATGAGAGAAACAGGTTGGCGAAAGAGGGACAAAGATGAGAGAAACAGGTTGGCGAAAGAGGGACAAAGATGAGCGAAACTTGTGGGCAAAAGAGGGACAAAGATGAGCGAAACAGGTGGATGAAAAAGGGACAAAGATGAGAGAAACAGGTTGGCGAAAGAGGGACAAAGATGAGAGTAACAGGTGGGTGAAAGAGGGACAAAGATGAGAGAAACAGGTTGGCGAAAGAGGGACAAAGATGAGAGAAACAGGTGGGCAAAAGAGGGAGAAAGATGAGAGGGTAACTTATGTAGTATCTGGACGCCCGATTATCGCATCGCATCTGACCAAATCGCATGCGATGCGATGGACCCGATTTTCCATAGGATTCTATGGGAAAAAGGGTCCCCACTATCCAACTACGCATGGAGTTGGATATAAACCTGTGGCGAGCGCAGCGAGCCCAAAACGTGGCGAGCGCAGCGAGCCCCGCGAGGGGAAGCGGATTTGTTAAAAAGTATTCCACATCCGCTCGCCACAGGTTTATATCCAACTCCATGCGTAGTTGGATAGTGGGGAAATGAAAAGGACCCTTTTTCCCATAGAATCCTATGTTAAAATGGACTCAGTCCATTTTAACATTGAATCCTATGGAAAAATCGGGTCCATCGCATCGCGTCGCATGCGATGCGATGGACCCGATTTTTTAATCGGGCGTCCAGATACTACATAAGTACCGATGAGAGACACAGGTTGGCGAAAGAGGGACAAAGATGAGAGAGAAAGGTTTGCGAAAGAGGGACAAAGATGAGAGAAAAAGGTGGGCAAAAGAGGGACAAAGATGAGAGAGACAGGTGGGTGAAAGAGGGACAAAGATGAGAGAGACAGGTTGGCAAAAGAGTGACAAAGATGAGAGAGACTGGTTGGCAAAAGACGGACAAAGATGAGAGAGACAGGTTGGCAAAAGAGGGACAAAGATGAGAGAGACAGGTGGGTGAAAGAGGGACAAAGATGAGAGAGACAGGTGGGTGAAAGAGGGACAAAGATGAGAGAGACAGGTTGTCAAAAGAGGGACAAAGATGAGACAGGTTGGCAAAAGAGGGACAAAGATGAGAGAAACTGGTGGGCAAAAGAGGGACAAGATGAGAGAGACAGGTGGGTGAAAGAGGGACAAAGATGAGAGAGACAGGTTGGCAAAAGAGGGACAAAGATGAGACAGGTTGGAAAAAAGAGGGACAAAGAGGAGAGAAAAAGGTGGGTGAAAGAGGGACAAAGATGAAACAGATGAAAGAAACAGGTGGGAGAGAGGGGACAAAGATGAGAGAAACAGGTGGGCGAGAGGGGACAAAGATGAGAGAAAAAGGTGGGCGAAAGGGGGACAAAGATGAGAGAAAAAGGTGGATGAGAGGGGGACAAAGATCAGAAAAAAATGTGGACATAAGTGTGTATTATACCATTAATATTTTTTAGATCGTTAAGAAGTAAATATTAAAGACTAACAATGTTGCAGAATGAATTCTCTGTAAAAATGAACGAATAGCATAGAAAAGACAAGTGCAGATTTGCCACGAGAAGGACAAGTACTAAAAATAAATCAGATTATTGAATTCTAAGCTTACGTCATATTTTAAATATGCGTTTCTTTATTAAAAGGTAGATGGGAAAAAAAAAAAGATAAAAACATTTATTTTGCTTTTCGGAATGTGGAAGTCGATTAATCTCAATCACTTCAAGAAGTAGATGAACTCTTTGAATGTAGAGAGGAGACGAGAGAATGTTTGATGTGCTGTGTGCAATCCATTTGTTATTTGCGGATCAAAAAAAACAAACTGAAAAGGATCCTGAAGCTGAATGTGAGAAATGCCAAAACTCTGCTTTCATACGTGTCCACAAGTCTCTTTGAACTTTGAATTTGCAGATTTGGTCAGTATATTGAACTAATTATTATGCAGAGCGCCTGCCAGATTTCACGGCTAAAGGATTCTCTGCTATAGACAATGCTCTGGATACAATGGGGCGCAAGAGAGTGCAAAACACATTCTGTGATACACGCTAAGATTGCTGCAACAGAAAGGCGCACTACCGGGGATAAAGAATATCCGAGCCGAAAGAACGCAGATGAACGTACACTGTAAAAGCAAGGATAACTAATTATCATAATGTGCTCTTTCTTTTTTTAAAGTATTTAGAAATCCAAGTTTAATAATCAAGACAGTGGGGTCGATTCTATTAACTCCAAAGGGTGCAACTCCAAATTAAGCCGATCTTGCACCCTTCCCTAGGACGAGTTTGCCTAAAATTGCTTGCAACCCTATGGAAGGTGCGAGCACTTTTAGGCGAATACTGTCCGCGTAAACAGCGCCCACTACCATGATGATTCGCACTTGCTAATAGGATCGACCCCAGTGTTTGGGCTTAAGTCATTCTTGTTAATTGATCTGCTGTCATTTTTGTGAAAAAGCCCCATACACACTAGAGCAGTTTTTAAAAGATAGTTTAAAAAAAAAGAAAGAAGAGGATTTCAGACCGGCTCGTTGCGGGCCGAACTCACTCCCCTGTGCAATGTTTGGGGATTGCGCTTGAGCGAATATGCAAATGTGCAAACCACCAGTGCAAAAGCCTTCGGCAAGTTTCACACTCGCCGAAGCGCTCACCTCTGGATGGGTGGGCAGATGGTGTAAGCAGCGAAACGCCCAGAATTTTATGGGCACGCCTACGTCTATGCCTGTTTGAGGCGGATGGCTGATATCACATGAAAACAGCACCCGCCCGGACTTTGGCCATCTTTGGGCAGGATAAAAGTCAGTTTAGACTTATCTGCGATGGGGAAAAAAAAAAATCATTCGATGGTGACCGACCATCGAACGATTTCTCTCCCGTGCGGCCGCATGCAAACAGATGTGTATGCGAAAGCATCTGCTTGCATGCTAGTGCAGGAAGTCGGTGGCAGAGAATATACGCTGCGTAGCGCTCAGGTCTGAACCAGGCCTACTAGGCGATAAGTGGCTGCGCTGATATACTGTCGTTTATGTATGTTTATTATATGGCTGCTTCCTGGTTCACCTTGTGACTGCTCCATTTTTGAAACTGGCAACGATTAGGATTAGTACCAGAGACCTGTAAATGACAACGAATTACAGAACAGCAGATGCATCTATCCAGAACCAGATGAAGGTTCAATTAGAAGATGCCTCCAGATATTTTATCTGTACAGATTTGGCAGGGCTTCCATGTGCGGGGTTACTGGACACATGACAATGGATTAGATTAATGAGCATGGTGGATATACAGTAATTTGGCCGATAGCTAGAACTGGAGGACAGACAGCTAGAACTAGTTTATACTCGTTAATCCACATTTTTCAATATGTCAGGAAGGGTATTTCTTTTTCAATATGTCAGGAAGGGTATTTCTATTAAGTGTCACTTTATACCATATCTTATATATACAAGTCTACTGTCCTTGTGTAACCGATACACTGCCATCTGCTGGCAGCAAGTGAAACTACATACAGAAACACAGAGGCAATCACAAGGTGGCAGACTAGCTTTCAAAGCTTTTGCTTCCAGTGGGCTTAGCTAGTACTGTAATATGTTCTATGTACAGTGACGGCATTGTGCTGGCCAATCCAGGAATAAGATGCCATGATCAATGAACCACTGAGGGACAGCATGACCCATTCTCATGTGGCCTGGCCAACACTGATGCAGTACTATACACCACAAACCAATGGGAATTGATGAGATCTTACAATTTTATAATAATCCCCAAATCAGACATATTTATTTAAAATCTAACATATACGGAAAAACTTATCACATTAATTATCACATTACAATTTAGGGCGGTAGTCACCTAGCTGAAAAAAATTGTACTATTTTGACCCATGATTATTCAATTGCGGGCGTATTTGCCCTTAAATTTGTATTTTTTTCGCTAATGCCATTTCACATTTTTCAGTGGGCGAAAAGGAACGTCAGATTTATTGCCTAGGCAAAAAAACGTTGATTTCATTGCAAAAAAACAAATCAAAATCCACCTTAACCCCTTCCCGACATTTGACGTACATTTACGTCATGGTCGGGAAGCACTTCCCGACACATGGCGTAAATGTACGTCATGGATTTAAACTGTCACCGCGTCTATAGACGCGGTGACAGTTTCAACATGTCTGCTGTCCCTGACAGCAGACATGTCCGTGCATGCCCAGGGGGGGCTGCGATGCCGCCCCCCCGTCGGCGATCGCTGTGATTGGCTGTTCAGTGTGAACAGCCAATTACAGCGTTTTCCTGTGTCACCGGCGAATAACGTTCGCCGGTGACACGGGATCAGAGGTGATTGGTGCTGTAAAGTACAGCACCAATCACCGCGGGGTGTAAGGGTGACACTGGTGTCACCCCACCTCACCCCGCCCGCCCCCAAAGGCCGTGATTGGTCCGTCGGACCGACGGACCAATCACAGCCAAGGAGGGGGATTTAAACTAACGGTGACTGCACTGCAGACGCCATTCCGGTCTGGAATAGCGTGCAGTGCGGTCACCGTACCCCCCTGCCGCCATACTGACCAGAACCTTGCTCCATACTTGCTCCATACTTACCTGATCGCTGCTTCATCACTGCTTCCTGGATCCTGTTGCTACTTGTGCCTTCCTGTGAAATTGTGCTGCTGCAGTGTACTAGCTAGATAGAGAGATAGATAGAGAGATAGAGAGATAGAGAGAGATAGAGAGAGATAGAGAGAGATAGAGAGAGATAGAGAGAGATAGAGAGAGAGATAGTGTCAGAGAGTGCTATATTTTGTGCTGCTGCAGTGTGATATAGTTATAGATAGAGAGAGAGAGATAGAGAGAGAGAGATAGATAGAGAGGCCTAGTGACAGAGTGCTATATTTTGTGCTGCTGCAGTGTGATAGTTATAGAGAGATAGAGAGAGATAGAGAGAGAGAGATAGAGAGAGAGATAGTGTCAGAGAGTGCTATATTTTGTGCTGCTGCAGTGTGATATAGTTATAGATAGAGAGAGAGAGATAGAGAGAGAGAGATAGATAGAGAGGCCTAGTGACAGAGTGCTATATTTTGTGCTGCTGCAGTGTGATAGTTATAGAGAGATAGAGAGAGATAGAGAGAGAGAGATAGAGAGAGATAGTGACAGATTGTGCTATATATTTTTTATATAACTGACTGCTGCCCCCTCCTTTTGTGCTGATCAGTATAAATTAACTGATCAGCAACTTTTTGGGGGCGCAGGTTTTTTTTTATATATAGATATACCTGTCAGTGCTGCTGCTGCAGTGTCATAGAGTGATAGATAGTGAGAGATAGAGAGATAGAGAGAGATAGTGACAGAGAGTGATAGAGAGTGCTAAATTTTGTGTCTGCTGCCCCCGCCTTTTGTGCTGATCACTATATCTGAGGTGATCAGCAACTTTTTTGGGGGTACAGAGGTTTTTTTTTTTTTATATATATATACCTGTCAGTTGCACCAAAGGTTGTGCACCTGCTGCACCTCACTGGTAATCAGTGTCGCATCACTGATCACCTTTTTTTTTTGTGTGTGTGCTGTGGGGTCTTTTTTTAATTTTTTTTTTACACACACTGTGATTTTGTGGGTGTCCTGTGGCCGCTGTGCGCTGATCAGTGACGTACATCACTGATCATCTTTTTCGGCACAGGGTTGATCTTTTTTTTTTTTTTTTTTTGATCAAATTCCTGTTGCCTTTGAGCGCTGTTCAGTGACAGACGTTACTGACCAACATCTGTGCTCAATTTTTGGCGCAGGACCTTTTTTTTTTTTTTAACCCCTTAAATTTTTTATTTTTAACCCCTTCATTTTTTTTTTTTTTATTGGTATAAAGTATTTTTTTTTTTCTGCACCACATACACACTACACACTACATACCCCCCGGATTGAAATAAAGTTTGTACCCCCCCCCCTACACTATACACGTGTTGAAACATTTCACTACCAGTAACACAAAAATAAAAATGGCATCCCAAATGTCCTCCCAAATGTCCTCCCAAATGTCCTCCCAGTCATCCAGGAGAATGTATTCAGTGGAGGAGGCATATGCCATGCTTGCTTCTGACTCTGACACAGCCAGTGATGCAAGCGGGGAATTTGAAGGATTCGCCTTAAGCTCCTCTTCCTCCTCTGGTGATGAGGGACCCCCTCAAAGACGCCCCCGTAGAGCAGCTGAGACCCCCCCCCCCAATAATTGATCTCGTATGGACCCCACCACCAGACAATTTTGAGCCCCAGGTTCCTGAGTTTTTGGCCATGCCAGGAATCCAATTTGATTCCACAGGTCTCAGAGAAATTGACTTTTTCAAATTATTTTTCTCTGATGATTTTATAAATTTAATGGTGGACCAAACTAATTTATATGCCCAGCAGTTTATTGCTCAAAACCCCACGTCATCATTTGCTAGGTGGACCCCTGTAGATGCAGTAGAGATGATGACGTTTTGGGGTCTGGTGTTTCATATGGGCATAGTAAAAAAGCCAGAAATTAGGCAATATTGGAGTACAGATGTTCTGTACAGTACTCCATTTTACCGTATGGCCATGACCCGGACTCGATTTGAGACAATTCTTAAATTTATACATTACACCGATAATGCACAGTGCCCACCCAGAGATGATCCCACCTTTGACCGGCTATTCAAAGTCAGGCCGGTCATTGATCATTTCAGTGCCAAATTTGAAGAGGTGTACATCCCTGAAAAATTTATTTGTATCGACGAGTCCCTTATACATTTTAAAGGAAGGGTTAAATTCCGCCAGTACCTTCCCAGTAAGAGGGCAAGGTATGGCATAAAAATGTATAAACTGTGTGAAAGCACCTCAGGGTACACCCACAGGTTTAGGGTTTATGAAGGGAAGGATTCAAGAATTGAACCGCCAGAATGCCCCCCCTCCCTTGTAGGTGTTAGTGGGAAAATTGTCTGGGATTTAGTGCACCCCTTCCTGGATAAAGGTTATCACCTCTATGTGGATAACTTTTACACCAGCATCCCCCTGTTTAAGGCCCTTGGTTCAAGAGGTACAGCAGCTTGCGGTACTGTGCGCAAGAACCAAAGAGGCCTCCCAAAAACGCACATTGCCCAAGTAATGAGAAGGGGTGAAAGCAGGGGAATATGCAACGAAAATATGTTGTTGGTCAAATATAAGGACAAGAGGGATGTCCTTATACTGACAACAATTCACGGAGACAGTACCACCTCCGTCCCTGTACGAGGTACCAGTACCCACACCTCAAAACCTAATTGTATCCTGGATTACAATAGGTACATGGGCGGAGTGGATCTTTCAGATCAGGTACTGAAGCCGTACAGTGCCCTGCGGAAAACAAAAATCTGGTACAAGAAGGTGGCCGTGTATATCATCCAGATGGCACTGTATAACGCTTACGTGCTATTCCGTTCTACCGGCCAGAGGGGGACATTTATGCACTTTCAAGAGGAAGTCATAAAGGGCCTAATATTTGGGAACCAGCAGGCAGAGGGCCCCAGTACTTCTAGTACTGGCCCCCGTATTGTACCAGGGCAGCATTTTCCTGATGAAATCCCCTCCACTGGAAAAAAGGGCAGGACACAAAAAAGGTGCAAAGTTTGCTATAAAAAGGGAATAAGAAAGCAAACTATTTTCCAGTGTGACACTTGCCCCGACAAACCCGGCCTATGTATAAAGGAGTGTTTTAAAATATACCACACATCTATGGAATATTAGGTTCATAATTTCACCGTGCTTCGGGGGTCTTGCTAATGCCACATAGCACCCACCATTCATTCCACCAGAATCTGAGCCGCAAAATCCAAAAATCACTCCTTCCCTTCTGAGTCCTGCCATGCACCCAACTGGTATTTTTTGGTCACATGTGAGGCATTGCCGTACTCGGGAGAAATTGGGGCACAGATTTTGGGGTGCTTTGTCTCCTTCATTCCTTGTGAAAATGAAAAATTTTGAGCCAGAACTGCATTTTTGTGTAAAAAAATGTAATTTTTCATGTTCACTGCCCACTTGTATCAAAATTGGTGAAACCCCTGGGGGTTTGAAATGTACACTATACCCCTAGATGAATTCCCTGAGGGGTGTAGTTTGCAAAATGGGGTCACTTGTGGGGGGGTTCCACTGTATTGGTGCTTTGGGGGTCTTGCTAATGCGACATAGCACCCACCATCATTCCACCAGAATTTGTGCTGCAAAATCCAAATATCACTCCTTCCCTTCTGAGTCCTGCCACTTTTTGGTCACACATGAGGCATTGCCGTACTCGGGAGAAATTGGGGCACAGATTTTGGGGTGCTTTGTCTCCTTCATTCCTTCTGAAAATGAAAAATTTTGAGCCAGAACTGCATTTTTGTGTAAAAAAATGTAATTTTTCATTTTCACTGCCCACTTGTATCAAAATTGGTGAAACCCCTGGGGGTTTGAAATGTACACTATACCCCTAGATGAATTCCCTGAGGGGTGTAGTTTGCAAAATGGGGTGACTTGTGGGGGGGTTCCACTGTATTGGTGCAACATAGCACCCACCATTCATTCCACCAGAATCTGTGCTGCAAAATCCAAAAATCACTCCTTCCCTTCTGAGTCCTGCCATGCACCCAACTGGTATTTTTTGGTCACATGTGAGGCATTGCCGTACTCGGGAGAAATTGGGGCACAGATTTTGGGGTGCTTTTTCTCCTTCATACCTTCTGAAAATGAAAAATTTTGAGCCAGAACTGCATTTTTGTGTAAAAAATGTAATTTTTCTTTTTCACTGCCCACTTGTATCAAAATTGGTGAAACCCCTGGGGGTTTTAAATGTACACTATACCCCTAGATGAATTCCCTGAGGGGTGTAGTTTGCAAAATGGGGTCACTTGTGGGGGGGTTCCACTGTATTGGTGCTTGGGGGGTCTTGCTAATGCGACATAGCACCCACCAAAATTCCACCAGAATCTGAGCTGCAAAATCCAAAAATCACTCCTTCCCTTTTGAGTCCTGCCATGCACCCAACTGGTATTTTTTGGTCACATGTGAGGCATTGCCGTACTCGGGAGAAATTGGGGCACAGATTTTGGGGTGCTTTTTCTCCTTCATACCTTCTGAAAATGAAAAATTTTGAGCCAGAACTGCATTTTTGTGTAAAAAATGTAATTTTTCATGTTCACTGCCCACTTGTATCAAAATTGGTGAAACCCCTGGGGGTTTGAAATGTACACTATACCCCTAGATGAATTCCCTGAGGGGTGTAGTTTGCAAAATGGGGTCACTTGTGGGGGGGTTCCACTGTATTGGTGCTTGGGGGGTCTTGCTAATGCAACATAGCACCCACCAAAATTCCACCAGAATCTGAGCTGCAAAATCCAAAAATCACTCCTTCCCTTCTGAGTCCTGCCATGCACCCAACTGGTATTTTTTGGTCACATGTGAGGCATTGCCGTACTCGGGAGAAATTGGGGCACAGATTTTGGGGTGCTTTGTCTCCTTCATACCTTCTGAAAATGAAAAATTTTGAGCCAGAACTGCATTTTTGTGTAAAAAAATGTAATTTTTCATTTTCACTGCCCACTTGTATCAAAATTGGTGAAACCCCTGGGGGTTTGAAATGTACACTATACCCCTAGATGAATTCCCTGAGGGGTGTACTTTGCAAAATGGGGTGACTTGTGGGGGGGTTCCACTGTATTGGTGCAACATAGCACCCACCATTCATTCCACCAGAATCTGTGCTGCAAAATCCAAAAATCACTCCTTCCCTTCTGAGTCCTGCCATGCACCCAACTGGTATTTTTTGGTCACATGTGAGGCATTGCCGTACTCGGGAGAAATTGGGGCACAGATTTTGGGGTGCTTTTTCTCCTTCATACCTTCTGAAAATGAAAAATTTTGAGCCAGAACTGCATTTTTGTGTAAAAAAATGTAATTTTTCATTTTCACTGCCCACTTGTATCAAAATTGGTGAAACCCCTGGGGGTTTGAAATGTACACTATACCCCTAGATGAATTCCCTGAGGGGTGTAGTTTGCAAAATGGGGTGACTTGTGGGGGGGTTCCACTGTATTGGTGCTTGGGGGGTCTTGCTAATGCGACATAGCACCCACCAAAATTCCACCAGAATCTGAGCTGCAAAATCCAAAAATCACTCCTTCCCTTCTGAGTCCTGCCATGCACCCAACTGGTATTTTTTGGTCACATGTGAGGCATTGCCGTACTCGGGAGAAATTGGGGCACAGATTTTGGGGTGCTTTGTCTCCTTCATACCTTCTGAAAATGACAAATTTGGAGCCAGAACTGCATTTTTGTGTAAAAAAAATAATTTTTCATTTTCACTGCCCAGTTGTACCACAATTGGTGAAACCCCTGGGGGTTTGAAATGTACACTATACCCCTAGATGAATTCCCTGAGGGGTGTAGTTTGCAAAATGGGGTCACTTGTGGGGGGGTTCCTAACTTTTAGCATCTTATGGTGCCTTGAAACCTACATGGTGCCTAAAAAATAATCTCATAAAAAGGAGGCTCCAAAATCAAGTAGGTGCTCCTTCTATTATGAAGCCTGTGGTTTGGTCACCGTGCACACTAGGGCCACATATAGGATATTTATGAAAACAAAAGAATTGGGGGAATCAATTTTTAGTCACATTTCTCTAGTAAAATGTACTGTGTTCCTTATAAAAATGTATTAAAATTGCAAATCTGCAAAAAAAAAGAAATTTTGAAATTTCACCTACACTTTGTTTTAATTCCTGTGAAACACCTAAAGGGTTAACAAACTTCCAAAATGCTGTTTTGAATACTGTGAGGGGTGCAGTTTTTGAAATGGCATCATTTATGGGGGTGTCTCACATACAAGTCCCTCAAAGTCACATCAGAACTGAACTGGTCCCTAAAATTGAAAAATTTGAGAATTTGCTATTCATATTGTAAGCCTCCTAGTGTCCCAAAAAATTAAAAGGAAGTTGAAATAATGATGTCAACATAAAGTAGACATATGGTCTATGTTAGTTATTCACTATTTTGAGTGGTAAGATTATTTGTCTCACAAGCAGAAAATTTAACATTTTGCAAATCGCTAAATTTTCCATTTTTTCACGATATTTTGGTATTTTTCACAAAAAAACACAGACTGTATCGACCCAAATTTACCACTAATTTGAAGTACAATGTGTCACGAAAAAACAATCTCAAAACCACTGGGATAAGTAAAAGCAAAAAAAAGTTATCCCCACTTAAGTGAGACATGTCAGATTTGAAAAAAAGGGCTCTGTCAGGAACGCAAAAACTGGCTCTGTCAGGAAGGGGTTAAAAAAGGAGAAAAATATGCAATTTCAACATAAAAAGACACCAGAGTCTCATGGGCCTGGCATGCCAAGAGGGGCTGTTTGGTATGACGACAGCAAAATGTGTAGGCAGACACATCTGATAACAGGATCTGTGGCGTAACTACAAAATATGCACCACCCCCAGCCAAAGTAAAAAAAAAAAAAAAAACTCTACCTTGCCTTACCCCTCCACTCGACGCCACCTGTCGACCTAGACCCATGTCGACCTTGCTGCCTGTCGACCTAGTTGCTGCAGACCTAATGACCGTATATGACGCATGCCAGACAGTCACTACCAGCCTGCCACTGTCAGGATACTATACCAAGGATAGCGGCATATTCAAATCATTATTACTAATGATGAATCTTAACTGTAACTAGTTTGACCAGTAAATGTTCTCCAGGGTCTAGAACGGCCATAATTTCTCCTTTGACAAGATTCATGTGACCAAGAAATGTGTAATTTGCTTTATAATTACAGTATAATAAGATATATATACTGTATATTAAATTGATTCATTCAAGTTTTGATTAACTTTTTCTTTTTTAACTGGACTTTTTTCAACACTTTTGTAATGTTGAACCTGGAAGAGAGTGTGCAAGTACCGTCTGCAGCTCAGAAAGTTAGCATGCCATAGACAAGGCAGCCTATGTAAAATGAAGCTTTAGTGGCTGGGTGAGTGATGAGCTAGGTGTTCCTGTAGTACTGTTGGTATGGAACATATTTACATAGTAGTTAAGGCTGAATAAAGACATGCGTCCATCGAGCTTATCCTTTGGTTAGAGAGTATGATATATGTTACATTCCTTTATATAAATTTTGTATTTGATTTGATTTTAGACAGATTGTGATTGTTGTTTGTACCCTTGGATGTTTTTACCCAACAGATGTTTGTCCAACCTTATTTTCAATGTATTTATTGTGTCTTCCGACACCACTTCTCCGGGAAGAGAGTTCCACACCTTTACTGCCATGGGCGTACGGTTTTTTCTATTTCTGTCCTCTAGTCCAGGTATGTCCAAACTGTGGCCCTCCAGCTGTTGTGAAACTACACATCCCAGCATGCCTTGCCATAGTTTTAGCATTCCCTAATAGCAAAACTGTGGCAAGGCATGGTGGGACTTGTAGTTTCACAACAGCTGGAGGACCATAGTTTGGATATGCCTGCTCTGGTCTAGATGCATGCCCACATGTCCTAGACTCCTTACTCAAAGCAATAAGGGTGCCCGATAGGTCCTTATATTGGCCCCTGATATAATTGTATATGTTAAGCATGTCTCCCCTTAAGCCTCTCTTTTCCAGTGTAAACAATCACAATTTGGCCAATCCGTCTTCATAGCTTAATTTTTCCAACCCTTTTATTACCTTTGTTGTTCTTCTTTGGGCGTTTTCCAGTTCTATGATGTCCTTTTTGTAGTGCTTGGCCCAGAATTGTACTCCACATTTTAGATGTGGTCTAGCCAGGGCTTTGTAGAGTGGCATAATTACATTTTGCGTTTCCATGCCCCTACTTATACATGTTAATATTTTGTTGGCCTTATTTGTTGCTACATGACAGTTTGTTTTTCATTTGGACTACTAGATCCTTTTCCAGTTCTGATATTCCCAATGCCACCCCGCTTCCGTTATAACAGGCACACTGGTTATGTCTCCCAAGATGCATAACCTTACATTTGTCCACATTGAACAACATTTTCCAATATGGTTCCAAACTCTTCTAGTTTATTTAGCTCTCTCTGACGCTTGGAGACATCATTGATTGTTCTAATTACTTTGCTCAGTTTTGTGTCATCAGCAAAGATGGAAACAGTGTGTGCAGTGTGTTACCCTGGCGGTGTGTGCAGTGTGTTACCCTGGCGGTGTGTGCAGTGTGTTACCCTGGCGGTGTGTGCAGTGTGTTACCCTGGCGGTGTGTGCAGTGTGTTACCCTGGCGGTGTGTGCAGTGTGTTACCCTGGCGGTGTGTGCAGTGTGTTACCCTGGCGGTGTGTGCAGTGCGTTACCCTGGCGGTGTGTGCAGTGTGTCACCTGGCGGTGTGTGCAGTGTATTACCCTGGCGGTGTGTGCAGTGTATTACCCTGGCGGTGTGTGCAGTGTATTACCCTGGCGGTGTGTGCAGTGCGTTACCCTGGCGGTGTGTGCAGTGTATTACCCTGGCGGTGTGTGCAGTGTGTTACCCTGGCGGTGTGTGCAGTGCATTACCCTGGCGGTGTGTGCAGTGTGTCACCTGGCGGTGTGTGCAGTGTATTACCCTGGCGGTGTGTGCAGTGTATTACCCTGGCGGTGTGTGCAGTGTATTACCCTGGCGGTGTGTGCAGTGTATTACTCTGGCGGTGTGTGCAGTGTGTTACCCTGGCAGTGTGTGCAGTGTGTCACCTGGCGGTGTGCGCAGTGTATTACCCTGGCGGGTACCAGCACTGCTATCTATAAGATCGTACACAGAGTTGTGGGACAATGTAGGACAAGGCAGTATCACTGAACATTCGGACACCTGCAGCTATGGAGTTGCCCTGGTGGTGTGTGCAGTGCGTTACCCTGGCGGTGTGTGCAGTGTGTCACCTGGCGGTGTGTGCAGTGTATTACCCTGGCGGTGTGTGCAGTGTATTACCCTGGCGGTGTGTGCAGTGTATCACCCTGGCGGTGTGTGCAGTGTATTACTCTGGCGGTGTGTGCAGTGTGTTACCCTGGCAGTGTGTGCAGTGTGTCACCTGGCGGTGTGCGCAGTGTATTACCCTGGCAGGTACCAGCACTGCTATCTATAAGATCGTACACAGAGTTGTGGGACAATGTAGGACAAGGCAGTATCACTGAACATTCGGACACCTGCAGCTATGGAGTTTGACCGCTGCAGTTGCTGTTACCCCATTCACAACCACTGTAGTGGCTTCTGTGGCTGCCAGGCTCCAGTACGTTTGCGAGATCTCACAAGGGTCGCATGATCTCGCACATGCCCGCAGGAGCCAGCCAGGGGTGACACAGCGCACATCGCTAGGATGGGCTTCAGGGGGGTTTGACATCGATGTAGAGAGGAGTTCACTCACCCAGAGAGGCTACACGTTACGCTAATTGGGGAGTCTACGTGCTCAGGTATTGACATGGAAAACAAAAAAAAAACCTGAAAAACTCATGTAGACTTTTCCCGGTGTCAACCTTTTCCATGTCACAGTTGAACTAGTGCATGTCGCCGATTTAGTTGACATATTGAGTGTTGACGCTTTGTTCCACACCCTATAGCTGGAATTCCCACATGTCTGTATGAGAACCAGTGTTTGATGATGGGGGTTAGTGAGCTGGCTGTTACTCCACACAAGTGGTGTCAGCCTGTTTCATTCACAATCTGCTTCTGACTACAGGATCGCAGTAGGATAAATATTATCCAGGTGTCGGCCTTTATCTACTAAGCCGAGAGTGTGTGAAGAGCCGAGCAGTGCTGCATTCATGATACAGTATCACCCCAGCTTACGGCACCCAACAGAGTGCCAGGCGCCAAGTCCCGCCTCTTTCTTGCCGTTCTCGTACCGTACGTTCCCGTACGCGTGTGATCCCTAGGGATTGATCTTTACATATCACTCTCTGCATTTCTGATGCAGAGGGTTATTAACACCTGATCGCTGGGCTATAAACCTGCAGCCCGGCCAATAACTGATCGGCTGCCCATGCACACGGATGGTAGCCTGCACGCATGAGGCCAAACTGCAATAAAATCCAGCGTCTTTTTCAAGATAAGCCATTCCCAAGTTGAGTGACAAGAAGCCAGCGTTTGACCGGCACCATGTCGATATTGTTGCACGCCGTCCGGGTGTCCCTGCACCCGGACGGACGGCGAGTACAGCGCCATCTGACGCTGCAGACGCAGCGTCATCTGACGCGGCGGGGGACGTTGCCGGGCAGCGTCCCAAGCCTCGCTCTGAGGCTAAGCGTCGGGGCGTTGCTAGGCAACGTCCCCGAGCTTCCGCCCGGCAGCCAGCAACGCGCGCGCCTGACGTCAGTCAGGCGGCGCGAAATTCAAATAAATAGCCGGCGTCTGCTGGGCACAGACGCCGGTTATAGCTTTATGCTTCTGTAGCTATTGCTACCATACTCCGGTCCCCTGGGTCCTTGGTCCCAGTTCTCCTGGCTGCAGATCCCTATTTGCAGCCTGTCTTGTCTTCCAGCCTGTCAGCTGTGTGTTCCTGTGGATCCCTTGTTTCCAGCACTTCACCGGACTCCTCTGCTGTATTCCTCCATCAGCCTGTGAGCCTGCAGTGGACCCACAGCTTCCATCTTAAGTGGGTCACGTAAGTGCTCCAGTGGAGCCCTGGTCTTATCTTTCTTTGGCCCTCCGTGGCCTCGCCCCTCCGTGGGATTTTCCTTGTAATCCTCTTTTGTATCCTTGTCCCTGTCCTTCGGTGGTATTACCCTGCCCCCTACTGTTGTTAGTGTTCCGGTTAGGCAGGAGTGTCACCATTTATCCGTATCCCTGCTTTGGGAGTCACGGTCCCTTTGGAGTGTTTGTGGGGACTCCCTTCTACCCACTGGTGTCTGCGACTAGGTCGCACTCCCCGTCTTGGCCTGGTGCCGGCAGTTAGGGGCCCCTCTCCAGTTAGGTCCAGTAGTCAGCTTATCCTCTTGAGTGTTCCCCGTGGCGATCGCTTACCCCTTGTCACCACATAAGACCTGGCTGCATCGGGGTCGGAGCGGGCTTAACTCGCTCCTTCGAACGCGGCGGCCACAGGTGAAGTCTAGCTCCGCAGGGGTTTGCCACCTGCCTCGGGGACTCAACAGAGAGAGTGTAGGACCCGCTGTGGCCGTCCTAACCGGCGGTCCCGGCTGTGGGCTCACGCCTTATCATCTCTCCGTCTGGAACCCGTATTGTCCCTGGTGCCCGAGCCAGGGCAACATAACATTATAACCGGCCAGAATAAAGACAGGTCTCCCCTGTCAAATACCTGGAGGGGTAGTGTTTTGTGTCGTTTGATATTATGAGTACCCCGTCTCAGACGTTTTCTGATCAGCTTCAAGGGCTTACTCAGATGGTCCGGGAATTGTCCTTGAAGGTAGCGTCTCAAGAGCAGAGGTCGCGACCTCCAGACTCAGGGGGTTCAGATCCCAAAATGAATTTGCCTGATCGGTTCTCTGGAGACCGCAAAACTTTTTTTAATTTTCGTGAGAGTTGCAAATTGTATTTTCGGCTCAAAACACGCTCCTTCTCATCCGAAGCCCAGCGTATTGGACTAGTTATCTCTTTGCTCCAAGGTGACCCCCAGACCTGGGCCTTTGGATTGCCTTCGGACAGCCCAGCCCTGGCTTCCGTAGACACTTTCTTTAGTTCTCTCGGGTTGTTGTATGATGATCCTGACCGTGAAGCCTCAGCAGAGACCCATCTTAGAGCCCTTAAGCAAGGGAAAGACCCAGCTGAGGTTTATTGTACTGAGTTCCGCCGATGGGCGAATGATTGCGGGTGGAACGACCCTGCATTACGCAGTCAGTTTCGTTGCGGTCTTTCCGATGAGATTAAGGATTGCCTTATCCAATACCCGGCACCTAAAACATTGGACAAGTTAATGGAATTAGCCATTAAAATTGACCGTCGCCTCCGTGAGCGAAGGTCGGAACGGGGCTCGCTCACTCGGGTGGTTCCCTATGTTCCGATGACCCCTGAGGAAAGTGAGGAGCCCATGCAACTGGGGGCAGCCCGCATTTCCCCGGAAGAAAGGGCTCGTCGATTAAGTTCAGGTCTGTGTTTATACTGTGGCTGTAAAGGTCACATCTTGAGAAATTGCCCCAATAGGCCAGTAAAAGGCCGGGCCAAGTGAACGAAGAGAGGGTTCACTTTGGCCTCCAGCTCTTTTCCTCTCTAGATTCATTACTAATCCCGGGGCATATTTCTTTTTAAGGGGGTAAATTTTCAGGGTCAGTATTTATTGACAGCGGCGCGGCCGGTAATTTCCTGGACTCCGCCCTCGCCCAGAGTTTGGGGATTCCACAACTCCAGCTTCCTATCCCCATTACCTTACGGGGCTTAGATGGTGGGATTCTGTCCAATGGGGCAGTTACATTTCAGACTCCACCCATACAGTTGACCATTGGTTTATTTCACCAGGAGGAGATCACTTTCTTGTTAACCTCATGTCCCTCGGTACCCATCGTGTTGGGTTTCCCCTGGTTGAGAAAACACAATCCCATCATTGATTGGCGCCTTGGGGAGATTACCCAGTGGAACCCCAATTGTCAGCAGAAGTGCTTGCATATTTCGCTCCCTGTGAAATCCACCTCTTTAGCGGGGATTCCCATTCCCTACCGGGATTACGCAGACGTGTTTTCAAAGGGTAAGGCCGACAGTCTACCCCCGCATCGGCCATACGACTGTGCCATCCAATTGGTCCCCAACGCGCCATTGCCCAAGAGTAGACTTTATGCATTGTCTCTCCCGGAGACAAAGGCCATGGATGAGTACATCCAAGAAAGTTTTTCCAAGGGGTTTATTCGGCCCTCTAAATCTCCGCTCAGCGCCGGCTTCTTCTTTGTAGAAAAGAAGGATGGTTCTTTGATTCCGTGCATAGATTTCCGGGCCCTGAATAAAATCACGGTGAAAAACACCTATCCCCTTCCTTTAATTTCGGTGCTGTTTGACCAACTACGTTCCGCTACCATTTTCTCTAAAATTGACCTTAGGGGGGCTTATAACCTCATAAGAATCCTGGAAGGGGACGAGTGGAAAACGGCATTCAGTACTCAGACAGGGCACTATGAGTACCTAGTAATGCCGTTCGGGCTATCCAATGCCCCAGCCGTTTTTCAGGATTTTATTAACGATGTCCTTCGGGAATTCTTGGGCAAATTCGTGGTTGTCTATTTAGATGATATTTAAATTTTTTCCCAAGACTTGGACTCGCATAGGACACAAGTTCGTCAGGTTCTGCAAAGATTGCGCGAGAATCAGTTATTCGCTAAATTAGAGAAATGCGAATTTGAGGTGACCCAGGTATCTTTCTTGGGATATATAATTTCTTCGCAAGGATTCCAAATGGACCCCAAGAAATTACAAGCCATTTTAGATTGGGTGCGACCCACCAATTTAAAAGCAGTCCAGCGATTTCTTGGGTTCGCCAATTATTATAGGCGATTCATTCATGCCTTTTCTTCAATTGTCGCACCCTTGGTGGCATTGACCAAGAAAGGTGCGGATCCATCAGCATGGACTCCTCAGGTGGAACAGGCTTTCAAGACCTTGAAACAAGCCTTCATCTCGGCTCCAGTTCTTCGACATCCCAACCCTGAGTTGCCATTTGTGGTGGAAGTCGACGCCTCCGAAGTTGGAGCCGGGGCAGTTCTCTCTCAGAGAGATCCGGAGTCTTCACAATTCCACCCCTGTGCCTACATGTCCAGAAAATTTTCTCAAGCTGAGTCCAATTACGATGTGGGCAACAGGGAGCTACTTGCCATTAAGTGGGCCTTTGATGAATGGCGTCAGTGGCTGGAAGGAGCGGTTCATCAGATTCTGGTCTTAACCGATCATAAGAATCTACAATACATTGAATCAGCCAAAAGACTGAACGCTCGCCAAGCCCGGTGGGCACTCTTCTTTATGAGATTTGATTTCATCATTTCTTATGTCCCTGGATCGAAAAACATTAGGGCAGACGCCCTTTCCAGATGTTTTGTTCCTCAACAAGAAGGTGGGATCAAGTCTGGATCCATCATTCCTTCATCCTGTATCCATGCCGGAGTTAGCCAGACCTTGGAGGGTCTTCTCCGGCAAGCCCAAGGGCAAGCTCCAGCCCAAACTCCGGAGAATAAACTGTTTGTTCCTCCTTCATTGAGACGCAGAGTATTGGCAGAATGCCATGATACTAAGATTTCGGGTCACCCAGGAGTATATAAAACCCTTGCTTTATTATCCCGAGTGGTCTGGTGGCCAGGGATGGCCAGGGACAGCAAGGACTTTGTCTTGTCGTGTCCGGAGTGTGCCCGACATAAAGTTCCACGTTCTCGACCTTTGGGAGAGTTGTTGCCTTTGTCCGTTCCAGGCAGACCTTGGTCCCATCTGGCCATGGATTTTATTGTGGGTCTTCCAGTCTCATCACACTGTCAAGTCATTTGGGTCGTCATCGATAGATTTTCTAAGATGGCGCATTTCGTGGCTTTAAGGCAGTTACCCTCGGCTAAAGAACTGGCCACGCTATTCCTTCAACACATTTTTCGCCTACACGGGTTTCCCAGTGATATTGTGTCGGACCGGGGTCCACAGTTTGTGGCTCAGTTTTGGAGAATGTTCTGTGCTGCCTTGAAGGTTAAGATCAGCCTTACTTCCGCATTCCATCCACAGGCCAATGGACAAACAGAACGTCTTAATCAGTCCCTTAAGCAATATCTGAGGGTTTTTGTTTCCAAACTTCAAAACGATTGGGTTAGTTTCTTGCCGTTAGCCGAATTTGCGTATAATAATGCACATCATTCGGCCTCTAAGACGTCGCCCTTCTTTGCGGTCTACGGATTCCATCCACGGGCTAATTCTCTAGGACCGAATGCCTCTGGCTCTTCTTCGTCTGCTGCCTCTCGCCTCAAAGTCATATGGAGGAAAGTCCACTTGGCCCTTAAAGAAGCTGCTTTCAGAGAGAAGGTATTCTCTGACAAATCCAGACGGCCTTGCTCCTTCAAAGTTGGTGACTGGGTGTGGCTATCCACCCGTAATATAAAGCTTCACCAACCATCAGCAAGGTTAGGGCCTCGATTCATTGGGCCTTTTCGGATTGTCAGGAGGGTTAATCCGGTAGCATTCCGTCTTGCCTTACCTAAGTCCCTCAGGATTTCAAGTACCTTTCATGCTTCGCTTCTTAAGCCAGTGGTGTTCTCGCAGAAATTTCCTCGCAGACTGAGGAATGGCTCCGCCCCAGTGATGGTGCAGGGGCAACAGGAGTTCCGCGTGGAAAAGATCCTCGATTCTAGACTTGTGAGAGGTTCCTTGCAGTTTTTGGTACACTGGAGGGGATTTGGTCCCGAAGAGAGGTCCTGGGTTTCCGATGGAGATTTGCATTCACCCAATCTTAAGAGGGCCTTTTTTCGTCAATTCCCGGATAAACCTGGTGGGAAAGGGTTGTTAACCCTTCCTCAAGGGGGGGGTACTGTTGCACGCCGTCCGGGTGTCCCTGCACCCGGACGGACGGCGAGTACAGCGTCATCTGACGCTGCAGACGCAGCGTCATCTGACGCGGCGGGGGACGTTGCCGGGCAGCGTCCCAAGCCTCGCTCTGAGGCTAAGCGTCGGGGCGTTGCTAGGCAACGTCCCCGAGCTTCCGCCCGGCAGCCAGCAACGCGCGCGCCTGACGTCAGTCAGGCGGCGCGAAGTTCAAATAAATAGCCGGCGTCTGCTGGGCACAGACGCCGGTTATAGCTTTATGCTTCTGTAGCTATTGCTACCATACTCCGGTCCCCTGGGTCCTTGGTCCCAGTTCTCCTGGCTGCAGATCCCTATTTGCAGCCTGTCTTGTCTTCCAGCCTGTCAGCTGTGTGTTCCTGTGGATCCCTTGTTTCCAGCACTTCACCGGACTCCTCTGCTGTATTCCTCCATCAGCCTGTGAGCCTGCAGTGGACCCACAGCTTCCATCTTAAGTGGGTCACGTAAGTGCTCCAGTGGAGCCCTGGTCTTATCTTTCTTTGGCCCTCCGTGGCCTCGCCCCTCCGTGGGATTTTCCTTGTAATCCTCTTTTGTCTCCTTGTCCCTGTCCTTCGGTGGTATTACCCTGCCCCCTACTGTTGTTAGTGTTCCGGTTAGGCAGGAGTGTCACCATTTATCCGTATCCCTGCTTTGGGAGTCACGGTCCCTTTGGAGTGTTTGTGGGGACTCCCTTCTACCCACTGGTGTCTGCGACTAGGTCGCACTCCCCGTCTTGGCCTGGTGCCGGCAGTTAGGGGCCCCTCTCCAGTTAGGTCCAGTAGTCAGCTTATCCTCTTGAGTGTTCCCCGTGGCGATCGCTTACCCCTTGTCACCACATAAGACCTGGCTGCATCGGGGTCGGAGCGGGCTTAACTCGCTCCTTCGAACGCGGCGGCCACAGGTGAAGTCTAGCTCCGCAGGGGTTTGCCACCTGCCTCGGGGACTCAACAGAGAGAGTGTAGGACCCGCTGTGGCCGTCCTAACCGGCGGTCCCGGCTGTGGGCTCACGCCTTATCATCTCTCCGTCTGGAACCCGTATTGTCCCTGGTGCCCGAGCCAGGGCAACATAACAGATATACTCAGAATTAGGGTTAGGCTGCGGGAGGGAGGGTTAAGGTTGGGCCGCAGAAATGGGGGTGTAGGGCTAAGCCCTAGACAGGAGGGTTAGGATAAGAGAGACGGGAGAAATTCTCAGCTGAAGGCTGGATGATCAGAGGACTGACCCGGCATTCACTCACATTGCTGCCAGGACCTGGAAGACATCGCGGAAGGCACATGTAATAGGTAAGACTGGGCCATGATGAATGTCGACATTGTAACTGTCTACATCGCATACCCAATCCATATTCCAAATGATACATGTGCAGATGGAGAGCCTGTCAGCCAGCCTTTAGAATCGCCAGGAGCATCATCTGGCGGAGACGCGCAAGCCTCTCACACACTCGCACCTCCCCGTCAGCACGGCGGCAGGGAGAGGATTGCCTGCCTGTCTCCACTTTAGGGAGATGGGCAGGACAAGTGGGGGGGTGCGGGAGGACAGGGAAGCAGCGATTAGCCGACGGAGGGCTCCGACAGAACAGCGTGCGCGACCCCTTCTGCCAGCTGCCGGCGAACGCCGATAGAATCGCCAGGAGCATCTGCAATGTGAGCGTCTCCATCTGTAGTAGTCTGTAGATTGTAAGCTTGCGAGCAGGGCCCTCCTACCTTTTGACGGTCTGTAAATGCTCAGTTTGTTGTATCACTGTCTCCTATTGTAAAGTGAATCTGCTGCGCTATATAAGAAACTGTTAATAAATAAATATTAAATATCAAAATATAAGCAAAAAATAATCTATACACCTTTATTATAGATTTATTGTAAGGAATGCAACTAAATTATTTTACCAGACCCATGGAGGGGAGTTTGTGGCCGAATCAGATCTGATTGCTCAGGTAGGATTTGTTCCTGTCCCCAATGGTGGGGGTCTGCTCATTGATAGGTGGACAGAAAGGGGGGGGGGGGCTGGACACAAGGTACCACCCAGTGTTTTACGGGCGTACCTACAAAAAACGGTGGGCGCGCCCCTAGGAACGAATTTGGCCATCTCCAGCCAGAATAAAAGTCTAGGCTAACTTTTGTTTACGAAGGGAAGAAAAATCATTAGATGTGAGCGATTTTTCTGCCGTGTGGCCTCGTCAGCAGCCCTGAATCAGGCCCTTTATTACAGAATGGGCAGGCATCATTTATAAAACATACAAAACAGGCAAAACAGAGGTTTCCAAAGATAACTGAATCCAAGGATATATGCTACATTGCATTATGTATGTATATACAAACGAGGTTCTCCGAAGCGTTACAGCAACAAGGCAAAGCTAATGACAGAGAACATACCATTATTAGCAGTAAAGGAACTTCGGTTTTACTGTAGTGTGTGTGGTCCAACATAGTATAGTATTACTATAATTATTGCAAGAGTTGTAGCAGAATACTTAGGCAAACACTGCCATCTGGTGGTCCGTAATGGTATGCAGAAATCACAAAACAAGTGGCTGAAGCCATAGACAACACCGTAAAACCCCGTACACACGGAACGATTTAAAAAGGACAATGTGGGCGTTCCCGATTGATGCGAACCGCAATCGTTCCGTGCATGGGCGTACCCGTCGATCGTTAACGATGGTCTATGATCTATCCTGCTTGCAAGACCAATATATTGTTGTGTATCAAATTCTTTCGATGTGTACGCACGATGAACGATTTGATACACTCGTGAACGATGTTGGAACGCTTCCGTCATCGTTCGTGTGTATGCGCCTTTGCTCTACACATAACATTTGTAGAATTACAACTAGCGAAATAGAACACAGCTTTCGTCCCTGGCTCGAAATGACATTTTCAGCATTTCGCCTCCAGTGGTTCTAGTCCAGCTGTAGAACTACAGTGGTGCAATCGTAATAAACCAAGTTTAATTATTCAAAACAAGCTACGGATACTCTCATAATGGAGCTGGATTGAGAGGGTGTAATATAACGGATGGGGGTTCATGGAAACCCCTTTAAATTTTAAAGTGGATTCAGAAGAGCAGCAGTGTCATATATATGCACCAGAGGTCAGGAATCCACAGATCACATGCCTCATGATAGCCATAGTGTTCATTCTAGCAGCCGCCATATTTGAAAACCCATGCAGTTCCTCTTCCCTGCCTGGGGTGTCACTGTCTGCTGTGGTGTTTCTAGCACAGGTCTGGTTTGCATATCAGTGCTGATATACAGACCATACTGTGCTAAAAGCACTACAGCAGACAGCGACACCCCAGGCAGGTAAGAGGAACTGCATGGGTTTTCAAATATGGCGGGTGCGAGAATGAACACTATAGCCGCATAGGTGTTACTATTGCGGCATGCATAAGATGTCTAGGGAACGTGCAGTACAGATGGTGTAATGGTTACCATTACTGCCTCAGAGCGCTGAGGTCATGGGTTCCATTCCCACCATGGCCCTCACTGTGCGGAGTTTGTATATTCTCCCCGTACTTGCGTGGGTTTCCTCCAGGTACTCCGGTTTCCTCCCACAATAGAAAAATAAACTGGTAGGCTAATTGGATCCCAACAAAATTAACCCTAGAATGTCTTTGTGTGTATGTGGTAGGGAATATAGATTGTAAGCTCCACTGGGGCAGGGACTGATGTGAATGTTCTCTGTAAAGCGCTGCGGAAAATGTGTGCGCTATATAAGAAACTGTTAAGAAATAAATAAATAAAATGACATCACAAAAGAAAAGAAATGCATTTAAGCCTCATTCTTCCATGTTCCTAAATTACCTTTGGTGCAATAAAGAAAAAAAACAAAAAAAACATACAGTAAGATAAGAGAACGCCTGTACTCTTGACCATATAACAGGCTAAACTGTGGCAGGGCATGATGGGACTTGTAGTTGGGCACCAGCAGGAAAGCCAGGCCTGATATAATGGCTACTCACCACTGAAAATTGAGTTTTCCATCCCCTTTGCATATTAAGGCCACTGACATACAGGAGTAATGCTGCAGCAAACTCTGCCAAAAACAGCTGCAGGATTCCTTTTTTTTTCTCAGAAGGTTTATTTGAAAAATGTTTAATTCATGGTGACAGGTGCACATTACACCAAACCCAGCCCTGGCCTGACCCGCACCGCTAGCTGACATCTCACAGAGCTGACTAACAATGCCGTTCCTGTTTTTACAACCTCATCTGCACTCACAGCTCTGCCAAGAAGGTAAACACCTGCGTCCTAATATATATATATTTTAAAAATATACTTTTAAATAGCTTATATGGAGCTCTGTAGGCCACGTGCAGCCCCGTATAGGCTAGTTTTTAGCCAAGAAAATGAACCTATACAAGACATTATACAGACTGCAGCGGTCATCTCATCACTAGGTATGAAGGGAAAACATTCCTACTCCATCCAATGCTGCGCTACACACCCTACGATGGGCTAATTCAGATGTGATCGCAGGGGCAAATTTGTTCTCAAAATGGACAAAACCATGCTGCGTTGCAGGTGGGGCAGATGTAACATGTGCAGAGAGTTAGATTTGGCTGGGAATGGTTCAAACGGATACCTAAATTGCAGTGTAAAAATAAAGCAGTCAGTATTTCCTCTGCACAGAAACAAAATAACTCACCCAAATCTAACTTTCTCTGCACATGTTACATCTGCCCCACCTGCAATTTTTAGAACAAATTTGCCCTGTGATCAGGTCTGAACTGTTATTCCCCGACAGCCAATTTGCAGTAGCTCTGCCCCTGGCATATGTGCTATTGTGCTTTCAATAGTTTTTGGTGGCTTTACAGCTTTGGGGTAATTCAGACCTGCTTGCTAGGCTATTCGCCTGGACATACTTTTATGCTGCATGGAGATGGCCGAATTGGGGGCGGGCCCTGACGTCATGTGACATCATCCACCCGCCCCGAGCAGGCAGGGGCGTGTCTGCATTCTGACGGGCCCGACTAAAGTGTCGGCCAACGTTTTTATGGGCACGTCCATGAAACAGTGGGCGGGCTCGTTGGAACGACATCTGCCTGTCACTCAGGCAGTGAGCAACCAGGCCAATGAAAAATCCACCGAAGACGCAGAGCCACACCATCGGGGACAAATTCATACCTGTGCGAACAGGCCCGAATAGGTCCCTATGTCCAATGATAGGAGCAAGCTCTGTTCTAGAATTATTTATGAATGTATTATTCAGTCATACCGGGAGAGGTGGGGTTAGGTTGTGTAGTGGGAGCGCCCAAATCATTTTAATAAGTCGGCTAGCATGGGGCCAATGTAGAGTTGGATGCAAGCAGTGTGAGGGAATATGATGATGCTGCCCGCATTGTCCGGGTAGGCCGAAGCCTGTGGCTGGGTTCTTGGATGCAGCATTTGTAGAATATTGCAGCAGCGGTAGGGATGTCCATCAACCATCGATATGATTAGGTTTTCAAACTCGGTCCTCAGGACCCCACACAGTTCTCGTTTTTCCAGGTCACCTGACAGGTGCACTCATTACTGATTGACATTTTATAGAAGAGCTAATTATGTCACTTGGTTCTGTGAGGAGACCTGGAAAACAGGCACCGTGTGGGGTCCTGAGGACCGAGTGTGAGAACCTGTGGACTATTACATAAGGCCCTTAGCGCTTCACTGCTGATTTGTCTGTTTTTCACTTGGGCTTATTAAACACCCACTAATTACAGCTGCTGCTCACATAATGACCCTAATTCAGGTTGGCTTGGTAAGCAGCGAAATTTGTTGTGGATCGGGCACTGAAACGTCGCCCGCCTCCAAGCCGAACTACCGCACCGCCCCCCCCCCCCCCCCCCCCCCCCCCCGCCGCCGCCGAATCCTCTCTGTACCATACCTGGGGATGTGTTCATTAACCCCTTGAGTGGCATGCGCTGCCGCAGCGGGCTGTCCCGGAAAATTTCCGGGCATATCACAAATATAGAATAGGTGCGCACCAGTCGTTTCCAGGTGTGCACCACTGGAGCAGCACCTCTAGAGCCCCCCCCAAACCGCCACATCCCTCCAGTCCCCCCCCCCCCATCACCTTTGCTCCGGCGATCAGGGCGCCGTAGCTCCCCTGACCCGCCCGCCAGACTTCACTCATTTTACAGTGAAGCCGGCGGCAGGCACGGGTATGGCCGGCGCGTCTCGGGGGGACTCAGGAGCGCTCAGGCACCCGAGTTCTCCCGAGCCGCCGCGAACATCCCCCAGCCTGCCGCCGACATCACTGCTGAAACTGACAGGCGGCGAAGGCAGTGGGGACAGCGGCTTCAGGGAAGCTCCGGCGTACTAACGTCGGATCAGAGGTGAGGGGGGCTTCCAACTTGCTGTGGTGGGTTTTGCTGGGGCAGGACAAACCACATGAAAGTTCTAAGCTATCTCCTCATCACTCCCTGCTGGTAACTGAAAGATTACCACAAGTTGAAAAATCTTACAGTACATAATTAAAAGTTCAAATCCTTGTTGTGCAATGCACTTCATCTATACAAAGTACTACTTACTTCAGAGCGCCAGTCACCGGCCAGTACATATAACTACGTACATTATTTCATGGCTACAACCAGTGCCATAATTACAGCACTCAGATGGTGGAGTCCGGCCCGGAGGCACTTCAATCACATCGCCAATTACATCCCAGTACCGCTATTCATGAAGTTCAGCTGGCTTACACATTATAAGTAAGAGGAATTGTCTGTAAAGTGAGTTTTGCCTCTTAGCGTGATTATGTGATGAAAGCGGATTTTGGGGATTAAGTACTTGTGAATTTCAGGCACCTGCTCCTGCAGTGACCACCCACGCTGCTATTAACAGATACTGTACATATAAATGTGGTTCCCACAAGCCACAGAGTGAAGAGGTCCGCCAACGACAAGCAATGGTAGATTAGATTGTAACAATAATGGTAATCAATACAGATTACACTCAGACCTGCAACTATTATCATTAAGAGGGTAAAACTTTGTAGACTTGTTTGTTAGGAATGAATCATCATCTTCATTCCGACTTCCTACTTAAAATGTATATATATATTGTGACAAGAACACTGGAGTAGTGTTTGAGGGCAGGTATATTTGTCCCAGGTTCTTGTCCTACACCTTTTAGAAACAGAGGGCTAATCAGTGAGCAGCTGCGAGTGGGATGAGTAAAGGCTGCCAGACTGAGCAGTGTGTGCAGACTGCCTGGGGAGACTGCAGAATCTCTGTGTGAGAAACAAGCTGCCTTATACAAGTGAGCTACCCAGTGTTGACTGGGAAACTTTGTGGGGTACTTGTTTCCTAGCACGGCGGGTCCCATTGCTTACCATAACTTAAGGTATGCAATGGGACCCCATCAGACCCGACCGACCCGATTTTTAACCTTCAAAGACGTTTCCCGTACAATTAAAAAATCTGTCGCATTGTATGCCATTGTAATGGCATACGATGCGATGCGACGGACCCGATTTTGCCATTGGATCCAATGTTAAATTGTACCTGACACCCGATTTTACATTGGATCCAATGTTAAATGCCCCCCAGATCCGATTTTTAATTGTATACCCACCCTAATGGTTATTTTTTAATGTCAAATGCCCCCCCATTGTTACCACCACGCCACCATGAACGCCGAAGCGTGGCGAGCGCAGCGAACCCGCGAGGGGCGGTGGTACGCGTCCTCCGACCTTTTCATACCCCCACTATCCACGTCGGCGTGGAGTTGATTTTATATAGTGTGGCGAGCGCAGCGAGCCACCGAGCCCGAAGCGTGGCGAGCCCCGCGAGAGGACGCGCATTACTTCACACATAATGCGCGTCCGCTCGCCACGCTTTGGGCTCGGTGGCTCGCCACACTATATAAAATCAACTCCACGCCGACGTAGATAGTGGGGGTATGTAAAGGTAGGAGGACGCATACCGCTGCGCTCGCCACGCTTCGGGTTGGCGTTCATGGTGGCGTGGCGTTAACAATGGGGGGGCATTTGACATCATAATTAACCATTAGGGTGGGTGTACAATAAAAATTCGGATCTGGGGGGCATTTAACATTGGATCCAATGTAAAATCGGGTGTCAGGTACAATTTAACCTTGGATCCAATGTAAAAATCGGGTCGGTCGCGTCGCATACGATGCGATCCGACCGTTTTTTCAGACCCGATGTCATACAATTAAAATCGTGGGCGCCGTGCTAGGAAACAAGTATCCTTTGTGGTTTTGTTTAGTGACAGTTAGGAACATCCTGTGTTTAGTTAGTGCCGGACAGGCAAGGTATTTTCTTTTGATGTTCATTTTATTTTCTGCTGAATAAAACTGGTTGCGGACGGTTGCACCACAAAGACTGGACTTGTATGATTTCTCAGCTGCTGTTTGCTGCCTTCTACCCCAGGAAAAGGCATCCATGATAATGAGTAGGTTGCTGATAACTAGAGACAGGATTATATGCATTTGCATATTTGCATATGCATTTGCATATTTAGCCCATTCTCACTGGTTATTGCATATTTTACCTAAAATCTAGTGATGGTGCATATTTTAGGCCCTGCCCCCTTTCCACCCACGAGTCACAGCACTGCTTTGCCCTGCTGCTGCTGGCCAGGTAGTGGTAGAGTGTGCAGGCCGGGGCAATATGTGCGCAGTGTGGGGAACCTTGGATGTACGATATGTCTGACACTGCTCTAGGCTGCAAATCCATGTTGATAAAAGTCAGTCGGGCGGATGCCATTATGAAGCTCCTGAACCTTTGCCTGCCCCTGGCCTGGGACTTTACACCAAGAGACAGACTTCTGCAGCAGAGGAGGCGGGCAGAAGGATTGTGACATCACACGGCGCGGAGGAAATGCTGTGTCACAGTGAGTATGTGGCACAGGGAGGAAGCCTTCCACTGTGCCGCCCTCACACGCTATGCTGACATTTGATCCATCGGTGCTGGAGATGAGGGTCCGTGTAGTTGATGCCAGAAGAGCCTAGGATGCTGCAGTCTGCTGTAGCAGCCAGGAAGAAAAAAATCCTGTGTACAGCACTAAACATCTGCAGGTGCTGTGGGCCTATTTTTGAAGTTTATTTGCAACTAATTGTATGCTGATTTTTAAATAAATAAGTTAAAAATTACTTTTTTTATTATTTAATGTAGCATATTTTAACACTTTTAATGCATATTTTAAGTATTTTTCATGCATATTTGCATGCATATTTCAAGCTTTTCATGTTGCATATAATCCTGTCTCTACTGATAACACTTGGTCCCCTACTAGTGGGACCCCTGAAACTTCAAATACCCACAATAGTGTTTAATAGCGCTCAGGTATTACTATTGCGACCTTCTGGCAAAAGAATGTCTTTCCCTGATTCAGTATATAACAAAAATACTTGTTTATATACACAATAAAACATTCATTAAAATCCAATAAATATAATATGTTTTTTACAATAGTTCTTTGTAGTCAGAGTTAATTCTCACAGATGAAACATGTACCCTGCGCGTTTCGTCCCACATGGAGACTTCATCAGGGGTGCTGTTATTTACAAGAATCTCTTGTGTTCTTTATTATTAAGATCTCACAGAAAAAATGGACGAGGACTTATAAATAATATGGGATAAACCATACACCAGACGTTATCTGTATAAAATGTTGGTCTTACACCTATTGTATTGTGTACTGATTCACTTTCCTCAGTGTAAAGGTACCGGATATGTACCAAGGTCTTGCAGGTAGCCCACTGAGGAGGACACACACACAGAGAGCCAGTAATGGTCGTCCCCTTCTCTATATAAATTACTCAAGGGAATTGGATAGTCTGACAACTTGAGGTGACTGATCCATTTTTAAAGGAGTGATCCACTGTTAAAAGGAGATATATTGGTTTCCTAAATCTACTCACAAGAGTCTTTGTGGTCCAATACAAATGGTAAAAATTGGACCTAACAGAGTTGGTACATATCAGGTACCTTTACACTGAGGAAAGTGAATCAGTACATGATACTATAGGTGCAAAGCCTGGTACACACCAGGACGATGGTGCTCGTCAGCGGGTCGTCACAGGAACGTACAACCCGCTCACGAGCTGACGGCGCCGCCGACCCGCCGCGAAAATGCCCCTAATGTGATCGCGATCCGATCGTGTCCCCCACCCACTACAATGGTCGTTTCTGAGATCCTACCTGCAGCAGTTAGGATCTCAGAAAAGGCTGACTGACCCGCGGGACCACGCATCGGATCGCATCAAAAGGGCAGCGAAATGGCCCAAAACACGGCCGATTTACATACAATCTATCGAGATTGTATCTAAATTGGCTTGTTTTGGGCCATATCGTCCCGGTGGGTACCCCCACATAAGTCCGTCAATTTATACAGATAACTACACGCATACTGTATATGCTGACATCACGGTTATGTTGTTCCATTATTTTGATGGGCTGGGAACTTGTTTAAATATTAAGGAACAACGTGTAAGTGTTGCATTTACATTAAAAATCCAATTGCAAACAGCATGAGAAAGTGCACATAACAGTACTGATTTAAAACTTTCCTCCCATCAGCATCTCTTATAGGTTGTATATACACCTGACTTGTGGGCAAATTAATAGGAAATCTACATATCTTCATTTCTAATTGGCTGACACTTCTTGCTCCTCCCCAGGACAGAAAGGTCAACTCAGAGCAACTGCCTCAAAGCTAGGTGGAAGGGCACGGAAAAAAAACAGAGTACCCTCCAAATGAATACCATCCCAGCTCTGGCGCTTTTCATGAACTTAAACCAAAAGTAGGATTAAGCGCTACTGAATATTTCGGAGGAAGCTGCTGACAGTATGGGAAGGTGGTGAAACGCGTCAAAGAACTATTCTATCTGAATACAAAACTCCATTTGCACTAAACGGTGATACCTCAACTATTCAGCATTGAAGCCTGTCTGGCCGGGATTACGTATCTGGATAAAGCTGCAGTATGATTTGATAAGCACCAGCAGCTGGGAGACGGAGGTAACAGAGGAGCTGTAACCCAATGGTCAACTATGAGGTACCAAAGTGCTATTTAAGTCACAAGACACAATATATGGATTCACTGAGGGAAATTTACTAAGAACTGAGTTGTGTTTTATATGGGAGTCCTGGTGCGACCCTGCATTCGTGGACTGAAAGCAGTACCTAGTGCAGGGGAAAACATGTTTCTGCATTATTTATGCACAAAATAATGGCTCTCTGTGACAAGTCAGCAGGTCTGCTATGGGGCCCAGGACTAACAAAATAAGCAGGCCCACCTTTTCTGTTCTCGAACCCCCCGGCGTACCTGGTGAGACATCCAATTTCTGCAGCACTGGATGCACTAATCTCTGTCTCTACATTGCTTCAATGGAAATGTGTACTTTGTTTATAACAAATTACGCTTGATAGACTTCAATCCTGGGCCCCCTTTCCAGGCCCGTATACCCGCAGTCCAGGTAACAGGTCATGTTCCCATGAGTGTAAAAAATGTTCGCACATGCGTATATTCACGTATGCACAAGTGCAAACCCCCCTCTGTTTTTTTTAATGAGCCAAGTTTTGCATTTAATACAAAAATAATCACTTCAAATCCTGCCACAAAATAACCGCTGAAAACGGTTGATTGCAATAAGCCGTAGTTTATAAAATAATCCTCTTTAACGTGCATTTAATAAAAAAAAAAAAAAAAAAAGCAAAATACTAATTACGTTAATAATACAATTAGACCATGCATATCGCCATTTCTTTCACTATGCAGTTGTTGCCTGGTCATATCGTATCAGAAACCCCAAATTCTGCTGAGAATGTTAATATTCTCCTTGATATTTGTCGTTACCTGAGCCCACTTAATCCATTCTATGGAATAAGCTGTATGAGGACAAGAAAACAACGTTTTATTGATAGAAAACAGACAGGTGGCTTTTTGAGGTCTAAGCTAATAAAATCTCTTTTTTTAATTCACTTCTTTGTTCTGGAGGAAAGATTATCTGTACGACTTACACATAAAGGTATACCCCGGTACAGCTTGTTATAGCGAACGGTTAAATAAATACTCTGATTAGACAAGGGGCTTGGTTTCTTCCCGTGTAAAATTTCCTATTAATAATAGTGTCTATTTAAGACATCTGCTTAAAACTTACAGCATTTGTTTAATGGAAAAATTCCAAACATAACTTATTTTTCCCATGAAGCCAGGATAATGGCATTCAGACAGATGTTCCCCGATCAGACGCCATTATTGGGCCAATCGAGGGAATGTACAAAGCGCGGCTCATGTTGAACGGACCATGGTTTTACTCACTTAAGAAAGTGATGTTAGTTGTGCTGAATTTTAATAGGACAGCAAATTGTAACACTGGAGATTACAAGTTATTGCACTTATGTATAGAAAGCTGCGGATATGTTTTATAATCTGTAGAAAGCCTGTTTTGGGATGGTAAGGGTTATATTCAATCGGTGTCGAAACTGCCGTCTTGCCGAAAAGATGGCAGTTTTCGACATGAATACATCGGAAGGGGTTCCGATCAATTCAATATTAGCTTGTTTTTTTCGGCATGTCAAAATGTTTAGACATGCCGAAAAGCAGGTGGATTGACGGAAGAGCCATTAATTCACCTGCTTTTGACGGAAACACAGCCAAAACTGCTGGGTTTCCGTCATTCTCAATCCGGCATAACAAAATGCCGGATTGAGGCAGTGAGGACGGCGCCGGGTAAGCAGCAGCAGCTTACACAGCGCTGTCCTCCTGTCCGCCGCAGCCCGCACCCTCACGCCGCCGCCCGCACCCTCCCGTACACACCTACCACGGAGCCGGGTGAGAGCAGTTCACTCGGCTCCATCCAGGCTCCCCCACTGTCCTCCTCTGTCTCCTGCTGCCGCACTCACCGAGCGCCGGCCGGATGAGTGTCAATCATCGGCCAAATCCGATATCAGGATTTGGTCGATGAATTGAATAATGGATGCCGGACCCATTCCGGCAAAATGGATCCGGCATCAATTGAATATTGCCCTAGGGCTTATACAGACAAGTGTAGCAAGACAAAGCTGCAGTTTTGAGCCACCAAGACACTAATTATTTAAACACAAAATATCACGATAAAATAATGTCTTTGTAATTTGCTTTTTGGCTAGTATCATATAATGTGCTAGCGGGTTTGCGGCCCGGCAGTCTCCTCTCGTGGTCACATACCCCGGTGCCCCTCTTAGACAATGGATATGGGATGAAAGAACGATGGCAGTGAGAAAGATTTATAAATTGTGGTGTATTCAAAATTTACAGACTAACGTTTCGGGGCTGGCACGTCCTCTTTGTCAAGGTGGATAACGTGAATCGCTTTATCCACCTTGACATAAGGAGCGTGCCAGCCCATTCTGGGCCACAGATTCAAGAAGACAATAGATAGAATCTGATTGGTTGCTTTGGGCAACATCGCATCTTCAATAGAACGCCCATCTTAGTAAATTTACCCCATAGAGTCAATACGTTCATAATGGAAGCTATGATGTTGACGCTGTTAAAATGTTGACAGCTAACGCGTCAACATTCCCAGATGGTCAACAGGTCATATGTGGACATTAGAGTTAGGCAGCAGGCAGGTTAGTCTGCGAGGGAAGAGGTTAGAGTTATGCTGTGCGCCTCGGGTGGGTGGGTGGGGGGTTATGCATAGAGAATAGGATTAGAGAGAGAGAGAGAGAGATCTTGAAGATCAGAGATTTGACCCAGAAGTGGTGGTCACATGTCCACCAGGACCTGAAAGACGCTGCAGCCGCCAAGAGAAGGTAAGTCACTGCTGGGCCAATGGGAATAATGTGTTGACATTTCATCACTGTCTACAAGATAAATGTCGAAATTATGGCCCTGCCAACATTCTCATAAAAACATGATGATTTTTACCATATCATACTTAACTGGTTTGATACATCCCTCTCAATATCACTATCCTCCCCCCTACACACACACACACCACCCCCAATATTTTGGTACTTTAAAAACTGTTGCCACTTTAAGTTACTTTGATTTTGGTTTATTTCTTTTTTTTTCAAATGGACTCAATGAGCAGTGGTACCTGCCGGTGCGTTCCTCAGTGATGTATGGAGACGCTGCCCCAATACAACAGATGCGCACCATCAATTTATTTTTTTAAACTGAAAACATCAGACCTAATTAAGAGACAACTAAATAATGTATATCCAGGTCTGGTGCAATCACTCACTACTCAGGATGGGATAGACTCGGTTCCGGCAGTCTGCCAGTATAGAATCCGTCTTAAGAATGTTATCAATAAAATATTACAGAGCCCGTACAATGTCAGTAGGTGATACTGACATAAGAGAACGCGATGTCACGTCACTTGGTCTGACATGCGTTGGTTGCCGGGAATTGGAGACGGCAGAACATCATCACAGTTCCCCCAAACACATGGGGAAATGCTGCTAGGGGGTATGGGACTCCCTGAGCAATTGGCTCCCTTCCCTTGTAAAAGCATTAAATACAGGTACTGAACCCTACTTACCCCTTGTTACCACAGTCATAAAAAGGAAGTACAAAAATCCACAAGTGCAGTTAATTAGCGTTTTTCTTTCTTTTAAAAACATAAAAATCGGTCATAAAACAGGAAATGATTTTGTTAAACACATGTGGAATCACCACCAGTAATATGAGTGGGCTTTTACATAGCCAGCGTGTTCATCCTATTTATCAATGTTACTGATTCAATGCCAGATTGCAATAGTTATCGCCATCCCATGGCTGATCCCACCCAATCAGCTGCGGATACCAGGAAAAGGTGTTCTCGGAAAAGCTGTATGTGCAAATTTATGGAATCCACTACACATGCGCACTGATGGTTGAAAAGACGTACCGCGATGACAGTAATGCAACATTATTGTACTGTTGGCCATGGAATTTGTTATCATTAGTGTGTGCCTTAAGTAATGTGGAGAAAAGAGGGGGGAAGAGAGATAGCGGAGAGAAAGAAGGGGAAGAGAGAGGGGGAGGGGAAAAGAGAGGGGGGAGGGGAAAAGAGAGGGGAGGGGGAGGGGAAAGAAAGGGGAGGGGGAAGGGAAAGAGGGGAGGGGGACAGAGGGAGAGAGAAGGGGAAGAGAGAGAGGAGAAAGAGGGGGAAAGAGAAAGAGGGGGAAAGAGACAGAGGGGGAAAGAGAAAGAGGGGGAAAGAGAGAAAGGGAGGGGGAAAGAGAGAAAGGGAGGGGGAAAGAGAGGGGGAAAGAGAAAGAGGGGGAAAGAGAGAAAGGGAGGGGGAAAGAGAGGGGGAAAGAGAAAGAGGGGGAAAGAGAGAAAGGGAGGGGGAAAGAGAGAAAGAGAGGGGGAAAGAGAGAAAGAGAGGGGGAAAGAGAGAAGGAGAAGGGGGAAAGAGAAGGAGAGGGGGGAAAGAGAAGGAGAGGGGGGAAAGAGAAGGAGAGGGGGGAAAGAGAAGGAGAGGGGGGAAAGAGAGAATGAGTGGGGGAAGAGAGAGAGAGAGAGAAAGAGTGAAAGAGAGGGAGAAAGAGAGGGGGAGGATAAAGACAGAAGGGGGGAGGAGAGAGACAGAAGGGGGGGGAAGGAGAGAGACAGAAGGGGGGAAGGAGAGAGACAGAAGGGGGGAAGTAGAGAGACAGAAGGGGGGGAGAAGGAGAGAGACAGAAGGGGGGAGGAGAGAGACAGAAGGGGGGGAGAAGAGAGAGAAGGGGGGAGAAGGAGAGAAACAGAAGGGGGGGAGAAGAGAGAGAAGGGGGGAGAAGAGAGAGAGAAGCGGGGGAAGGAGAGAGACAGAAGGGGGGAAGGAGAGAGACAGAAGGGGGGAAGGAGAGAGACAGAAGGGGGGAAGGAGAGAGACAGAAGGGGGGGAGAAGGAGAGAAACAGAAGGGGGGAGAAGAGACAGAAGGGGGGAGAAGGAGAGAAACAGAAGGGGGGGAGAAGAGAGAGAAGGGGGGAGAAGAGAGAGAGAAGGGGGGAGAAGAGAGAGAGAAGCGGGGAGGAGAGAGAGAGAAAGGGGGGGAGAAGAGAGACAGAAGGGGTAAAGGAGAGAGACCAAAGGGGGGAGAAGAGAGACAGAAGGGGGAGAAGAGAGACAGAAGGGGGGAGGAGAGAGACAGAACGGGGGAGGAGAGAGACAGAACGGGGGAGGAGAGAGACAGAACGGGGGAGGAGAGAGAGACACAGAGACAGAAGAGGGTTAGAGAGGGTGATAGAGGGGAGAGACATTTATGTATGTTTCATGAGTTTCTGCATTTGAAAAACACTAAAGGGATTTAAAAAAAAATCATTTAAGGTACAGTATGGTGGTTTTCACATACATTTATCTACAAAATACTATTCACATACAGAGAAACATTTTCAAAGCTACAGGAGCCTTCTCTAGCTATTAATTGTCCTTCATCTGTATGTTGGTTAAGTTCATTGTCCGCGAAGTTGGATGCCAGATATTGTTTATCCCCCTTTATGTATTAAACAAATTTTACAATATGATCTTACCCAAAAGACGGTTGAAAAACAAAATACTAAACACGCGTATCTTTACTTGTCCTGTTCAATAATAATAAGAAAATATTCCATATAAAAAACCTCAGCTAGAAAATGCATCCTACCTACTAAATAAGCAGATTTCTAATTATTTATTTCCAGATTTAAAAAAAGCCTCATTCCGACACCAATAATTGTCCTCATTCCATTGACAGCTTTCTGGAAATTAACAAATCTTTCATATTAAATCACTTTGGAAGGTTCTTTTAGGAATACACATAATGGAAAAGACCCCAATTAAATTCTCTACAAAGTGCTGCCATTTTGAGATACAAATACACCTCAGAAAGGTCAGATACCGCACTTTCATTGTGGTCGGGGAAAATTAATTACTACCCTGACATATGTCAGAACGAATTCGAAAAGGACTACAGACTTGGGTCGGAGATTGTGGATTCTCCCGTTTGTTGGTATGCAAAATCAAATTTTCATCTGCATGAAAATGTATTCATTTATTCCGGAGCTCTTGGATAAATCAGAAAGACTTGTTAGGCTTTTGTATCCTATCTGCATCTTGATGAAATCTGAAGACATTACACATGTTTAGTGAGCCATGAAATAAGTACAGGAAAACACTATTGTGTGGTTTATATTTCAGATAAACAGATAAATTCTTTTTAGAATGGTTTCTGCAACTTTGAGTATCATGAACTGAGAAACTGGTGTTCTTGCCCTAAGTAAGAGGCCAGTATATTGAAATTAAATTAATTTTTCTAAACAGAACTTCTAATTACAGATATGAATAATGAAAAGTTAATTGTCTAGCCAAAGAGTTCAAATATACACAATGGCGGTTTTTACCTATGGCTGCAGGAGTTTTTCGCTTTCCCCCTGTGGGAGGCATTTAATTAATTCAGGTTTTTTCACCTAGGCAAAAAGATATATATATATATATATATATATATATATATATATATATATATATATATATATATATATATATATATATATATATATATATATATATATATATATATATATATATATATATATATATATATATATATACACTATTTTGGCACTATTGTAATCAATTATGGGCATTTTCTCCATTTTTTTATAAATTTTTACCCATGCTGTTCCATCTTTATTGGGGGGTGAAAAGGCACGGGCAAAAAATAGTAGGAAAAAAAAAATTGACAAAAACTCCCACAATTTTTCTTGAAATTGGGCAAAAACATGTGGATCAGCAAATCCCTGTGTTTTTCACCCGTGCCAAATTTTTTGCCTAGGCAAATTTAATTGAATAGCGCAAATCGAAATTCTCCCTAAAAATGAAAAATAGTGACGATTTTTCACCTAGGTGAAAAATAAGCACCAATTGAATACCCCTGAGTCAACTAATACATTGAGAACAATATAAGAACTTTAATTTAAGATGATTTGATAATTTTCTGTGTGAAGGACGAAGGACGATAAGAGGATTCTTTTCAGACCCAAATAATCAGCGAGATAACTTAGTTACATTTACGTTCTAACATTTACACAAGTATAAGTTACTGGTGTTACTGTTCATATTCTACCAGCATTTTAGTATAGCGGGTGTAGACCTGGAAGCAACAATAGGCGAACGCTGTCCTCATCCTTTGCTTTTCGGAGCATGGTAAATCTCATAGCACTGCATCCCTCACAAAAACCTATGGGGGTTGGGTCTGACGACAGCAATGGAGGGATCACAGCACACTCCGGCTTATCACAGCTAACTGAATGGTAATGTTTTAGTAACTGTAGTTAATAAAGAACAGATTTTCTTTAAATTTTATTAGCAAATTTAGCCAACGACTATAACAAACCATATGACTTACCTCTCGTAGTACTGTACTTTTATATCCTCTGTACAGGCCTCGGAATCCCTGCAATATATAAAGGCATTAATTAGCACATGGACATGACATTACTAATGCATTCAATGAGAGCACAAACACAGCTGTGATATCCCCAACCATATGAGGAGACTGGCACTCCCAGCTGAGCGTGTTGGTCTTAGAATGACCTTGATATGTGAAAATGAAAATATTCCATTCAACAGTAGTAGAAGCGAAATGCGCAAAATGATTCAAATTAAAGCTTTGAACTTGTTAAAACTACAGGAACATGGATGTAAATGGGAAAATCAACACAATAAATAATGAGAATTCAGGACTGCAGAGACACAAAACAAAGAACAAACAGTAGGTCAGTAAGGGAAACCCAACGCGTTTTGTCCTTAAGACTTCCTCATTGTTCCATTGTTTCTAATGGCTATTTTTTTTATGACCTAGTACCAAGGGTTTTTATCGCTCTCCATTTACCATTAGCTGACACCATTGGACGCTAATGCAGGGTACACACCACGACGACCCGCTCACGATGGGTCCGATCCAATGGCGAACCCGCACCCGGCAGTATGGTCATTATTCAGATCCTACCTGCAGCAGGTAGGATCTGAATAACGACCGACCCGCGGGACCGCGCATCGGATCGGTATCGGTCCACACCAGGACAGAAAAGGGCCCAATCACCACACAATTTACATCCAATTGGTCGGAATTGGATCTACATTGAGGGGATCGGGCCCTAGTCGACCTGGTGTGTACCCAGCATAAGAAGCCGTTTTTTTACAGTCGTTTATCATTACTGTTTACTTAGGGGACAGGAAATGCCATTATATATTAGGTTGTGTCTGCAAGACATAGGTACTTCACAAGTGGTGCTGCACCTTCTATAATTATATATACACACACATACATACAAAAATGCATTGATACACACACACACACACACACACACAGATGTATCCATATACATCTAGCCTCCTTGCATGTTAAATAGCTCGTCTAGTAACTCCATGCCCTCACTCTGTAGCAATGAATGTCTTTTTTATGCAACTTTCGTGAAAACAACGCGTCTTACTTGCAAAATGATGTGTGCAACCGCGGCTTTTTCTAGAAAATACTAACGTTCTATTTTGTTTGCAAAAATACAGATACAGGTGTGGTGGCACACAGAATATAAGCCTGCAGCATATTGTTTTAATCAGTAGAGTCTGCTTGTGCATATATTGAAGAAAATAAGATGCATTTTGTCAAAAGAAGATGCCCGAAACTAAAAGAATTACACAGAGCCTGTCAGCTCAATGCCTCCGAAATAAATAAATAAAATATATATTAAAGTCTATGAAACAAGGGCGTTTAGGGCCAGATTTCAAATAAATGTCAGGTGAAGAGGCATCAAAGGATCAGTGTACTTAGGGGCTTATGTAAAGGAGTTACAGACAAGTATGTTTTACCTCACCTTACAGTGTATTATTTTAACGCCATTTTCTGTTTTCACTCAAACAATTTGACAGTATTTGGATGTAGAAGGGTTCATGTAAGGAGATCGGCCCCACTACTGGCAATTCATAGCCAACAGAATGACAGTACGCGGGATTACAGCGCAGGTCTCTTACCTCTTGCCGTAGAGTGCTAGAGAACATCTGATAGGTGCTCGAGGACGGCGACACTTGAGCCCTTTGCTTTACCACCTCTGATGGTACACGAATGAGACAGGCTACCTGGTAACAGAGGGAAAATAATGTATAAACATTACTGTGACACAGTGTTTGGGTTATATATTCCGTATAGGTAGTTTAAAACCAGAGGCTTAAATTGCGTCAGTCTCCTACACACACACCATTTTGTGAGCTGGATCGTTATTCCTCGTGACTCATTACTAGTGCATACGCTGCCTTCTCATGTTCAGTGGTTAACTGCACAAAATGGCTGCCTCAAGCATGTGTACAGTGCTCAATATGCTGCCTAATAAGGTGGCGCTAAACAATATTATATATACAGTAATAACCATTTGGTGTTACTGCATGAAAAGGCCAATATGATAAAATCCCTAAGTGGGGTGTCACACACGGTTTCATCACGCTTTATTGTCCTTCCCTCAGGGTGTGTGTGGCAGACTGGAATGCACAGCAGCATAGGTGCCGATTTTGTGGGTGCTCAATTGTCCGTGCTCAACGGAAATTGATGAGCACCCACGGGCCCGAGTCCCGCTGCTGGGCTGCCATATTAACTTGCTAATTTGCGGCTGCAGCACCCACATTGCTGGTCCCGCCACCTGGGAAACAGTATGCCAGTAAGAGTGTATTCTGTCCGCGGAGTACCTGCACTGTGGGGGCCTTTATGTATCTGCACTATGGGGGCATTTATGTACCTGCACTGTGGGGGCATTTATGTATCTGCACTGTGGGGGCATTTATGTACCCGCACTGTGGGTGCATTTATGTACCTGCACTGTGGGGGCATTTATGTATGTGGAACTCTGTTGCCGTAATTTGAATATTGGAGACAACTGTGCTCCGTAATATAATTGGTATTATTTTGTGGCCACACCCCTTCCCCATGAAGCTCAGGAACAACATGGAACAATATCAGAAGTTGTCGCAATTCGCATTTTAAAGCTGATTTACACATTGGTTCCTCTTGTATTTCATATCTTTTTTCTGTCGGTATACCTTTTTGAGGAAAAAGAGGAACCACGCTTGAAAACAACAAAAAGAGGAGGACCCTGAAACATATCAAAGGAGAGTATTCTTCAAGTTTTTCATATACTATCATGTGTTTAAATTACAGCAGTACATTGATCCGTTAAGAGAACGCCCAGATTCTAAACACATTATAAGCACCCCAGGTATTTTAGATGTAATATTTAGCTCACGAATACACACATTTCGACATATACTGAACCTGGACCCTTCCTTAATAAAGAGAAACCTTCCGCCCAGCAAAACAAGCTAGGAGTCAGACACATTACGGCTAGTCGTCTGGCAGAACATCTATGAATGAAGGTAAATGGTCTGCATGACTGGTTGTATGTTAACAAAGGAATTCAGATTAAAAGTGAACTGTACAGTATTCATCCGAATCACTTCTTCCCCAGCAAACATGCGGTATGAAGGCAAAGTTTGAATGCAGCAGACGGAGGATAAACAAAATCACACTGTCCATTGTGTTTTGTCAAAACAGATTATCTCTTCCCGCCGGCTACAATGGAAGGCTTCAGGGTCGGTGCGGAGATGATTTAAAGTGCCTCTGCCACGAATACACTGTGGCTATATAACCATCCTGTGGACAGAACCAAAGTTCATCAGAGTATAGCACAAATGTCTCAGATGACAATATGGCCGCCTCTACTGGGTGTTGTTGACTGTTCCACATTCAAGAAAAATGGAATACTCAAAGTTAAAGCATCAAGGTATAGTAAAATACTCTGCCATTACCACAACTTTATATGCAGTTTTGTTTAAAAGTATGACTGAGAAATTTCTCATCCCCCCCCCCCCCCCCAGGTGCGCCTCAAGCCATACAGAGCATATTAAGAACAAAGGGGCAGATGTATTATAGCGGCGCTTATCGCGCCGCTATAATGCTGTACTTCCTGCTACGCCTCATTAGCGAGGCAAAGCAGGAAGGGACATCGACAAGATGTATTAACATCTTGTCTGCCGAAGCGGGGGAGCACTAACTCCCCCCTCCGGCGATGTCCCCTCCTGGAGATAGCGCATCAGTTTACACTGACGCGCTGTCTCCTGTCCCCTGGCCGGCTGCACTGGGCATGCGCGGGATCTCACTGCTCACGCGAGATCCCCAGCGCAGCCCAGAGCTAACAGCAGGGACAGCGCTGTCCCTGCTGTTTAGATAGAGCTTCGCCAGCCTGATGCTGGCGAAGCCAAAAGCGGAAGCGGGCGGAACGGTGAGCGATGCTGACCGTTCATACATTCGGCCTGCTATTTAGATAGCAGCGCCGATATGGACAGGGGCGCCCCTGTCCTGTACCGCATCCCGGCTCCTTCATACATGGGGGAGAAGCGGTATAGTGCACATAACGTGCGCTGATACCCCTTCTCCCCCATAATGACCCTTCATACATGTGCCCCAAAGGGTGATATGTATCAACAGGGCAGATGTACTGTATGAAGCAGTGATAAGGGAGGAGAAATGAGCCAGTGGAGAAGTTGACCATGGCAACCAATCAGCACTGAAGTACCATATCTATAATCTGTATAATAAAAAAATGATATAGTGCTTTTAATAAATAAATAGATTTTTATTAACTACACAAAGAAAAAAGCCATAAAAACAATACATATAAAATCAGCAGCACAATGTGTATGTCAAATTTATGTAAAGAAGCTTCTACATATAAAAGAATATAGTAAAACTAGTGGGGTTCTGGACTCTGGTCAGTGCACTGACTATATTGCTTGTTTTTTATAAATACAGAAGCTTCTTTACATAAAATTGACATACACATTGTGCTGCTGATTTTATATGTATTGTTTTTATGATTTTTTTTTTAGATTTTCTGTCTGATAATTAATGCCTAATAATCTATGCACGTGTAGTTAATAAAAATCTATTTATTTAATTAAAGCGCTCCTTACTAGTCGTATTGACATTTATGTAGTTCACTATTTGAAAATTCCTTTGTGCAAGTTTATCTCTTGCTAATCATCTCCCCTGGTTGGAGAATACATTTTTACCAGCATACTGTACCTCTAGCCCTTTCCAGCAATAGGCCTATTAGGTAGAATTCGCTATTATTTGAGGCTGAAAGACTTTGAATATTTGTTTGAATATCCAAATATCTTCAGATTGTCATCAAGCCTAAATATTTTAAAAATATTATAGTTTGTGCAATTTTTGACTTTTTTTTTAGATTACTTTACGGTACACCGTGTGCCGTATGATAATTAATTGCGGTTATTGTCAGAAACTGGACGTATAAGCTGATCCGGCGACTTACCTATTGCTATTTTTCACTAATCATTTTATGCATTCTACCACTTAGCGCTTCAGCCATTTTAAGCCGGGCCTTTTCCTCCTAAAAACAACTGATTTTTAGTATAACCATTAGAACCGCGAATTATCTCTTCCTCCAGAAGTTATGGCTGTATTTGATAAACCGTAACTGCATGAGACGATCAGTTTAAAGCCACATTCATGAGACCAGTAGGAAATCTCCTGAACTGCAATCGTGAGAACGCCGCATCTGATCCAAAGTCATTTTGAAAAAGGTAGGCTGGATGCGCGTCTCTCTGTGTCCGGGGTCACAACCAGCGTCCGACCCCAATATGTCAAGAAAATAAGAAATCGTCAACTTGTGAACTTCGGCATAAATATTTATAGAGATTCATGCTTCATAACACTTCATGTCTTCACATTAGGTTTTTGTTCTCCTAAACACATGGATGCAGAAAGAAAACTTTAAAAGGGTTTACAGATAAAAAACAATCTATCTGGCCGAGGGGGTACGGAGTGTGCCCAGCATGGCTTCCTGATTTCCATGGAGCTTCAATCTTGGCCTACGAAGGGGTCTTACAAAGTAATGCTATCCTCTATATTCCAAAGCTCTGTCTATTTTATTTTAGATTATTCTTTGATCTCTTTTTATCCTATTTGAATCTGAACTACGACGAAGGCGGCAGCACAAGAACAAGGTTCTGTCTTCTGAAGACCAAATTGAGATAATGTCATATATGGACCAAGTCTCATATCCGTTTTCCGGGAAACGGGGTTGGCTCAGCCCCTGGCGCAAAATAAAATAATAGATGTTGACATTTAGACATCAAAATGTTTGAAATGTTAAACAATGAACCATGTTTACAATTGTTTTCGTTATTCTTTAATCTTACAAATATTCAAACAGCGGTTCTATTTGACGGTAAGGTCACCTGATGCTTTTTGTAGGAGATCGGCGTGGTATAGCTTTTATGTTCACTGAAGGAGAAGCCAAAGGGCTGTATCAGATCGGAGGTTTTGTACGCAATTGGAAATAAAATAAAATACAGAAAAAACCTTTACCGCATTTGAAAAACTTTACGTAATTCATATAACGAGCGAGTTCAATGAGATTCAATTTTCGCACCTGTGAAGGCCCCCATATATTTGTGCGAGGTATGGCTTGCGATACCCCGTCGGAGAGCTGCTGGGCTCGCATACATCCGATAGTCTTAGTCTGAAATTGGAATCTCAACTGTTAAATGCCCGGCAGTCGGGATCCCACCTGACAGGGGTTTTTCTCCCTCGTGGGGATCCATGACTCCCATTGAGGAAGAATAGAATCTGTGGCAAGCGGAGGGAGCCCGCAAGGGGCTTCATAGCGCAATTCAGACTGAGTGTCATACCACACCCCTAAGCAGTGTAGAACCTCTCATAACATGTAGGGCCCTCCCCAATTTAGCCACATAAAGCAGCTAAACCTGAGCAAACTACCAACTTTGGACAAATTTCTGCTCACCACCTCACGCACATCAGCAAAAACAATTGAATATAGCCCGTTAGGCTCCCAAAACAATTGAATTCTCCGATTAAAAATGACCTTTTGCAAAGTTACACCAGCAAATTAAATCAGCTGGTGTAAGGCACGTGAAAGTATAATAAGATAATCCTATATAGCTCTAGGATTCAGTAACTGCCACAACCCTTGAGAAGTAATGACTAAAACATTAAGATCCGCCCTGTACACCTGCTTGTAGGAATTCTATCCCACTCCTCCACATAGAGCTGATTTTACACATAGGCCCTTATTCTGGTTGACTCGCTCTTGTGCAAATTCGCAAGGTAGACCGATGTTTTGCGTATGCATACGCTGGGAGCGTGCAAACTTGGAGCTAAATCTGTTCACCGAATGCATGTTCCCTGCCTTTCGAGTGAGGGGTGGAGAGGGGTGTGGGGTGCCGGGCAGGCCCATTAGCATATGTGAACGCCCTGCGTTTCATGGGCGTTCCCATGAAAATGCTGGGCGTACACATGTAATGCATTCGTGACGCACGTGCAGGGGGCGGACAGCTGCCCGCCCAATTCCCTGGAAATCTACACTCATATGTACAAGTCTGGATTACCCTTACATATGCGTGCGCCTTCAACATCACCCGATGGTCTGCGACCATGGAAAGATGTGGGAGGTTCCTAATGGCATGTGAACGGTTGTTTATGTAAAACATCCATTCGCATGGAAGGAACCCAGCGTGCAAAGGGGGGCAGGCATACCACCATTCACAGGGCAGGTACTGGATGATTCTCAAGGGTGCGAATTCACGCCCAAGCAAGTCAATCATAATACGGTTGATCAAGTACTAGAGTAACCTCCTACAATTTCCACCATCTGGGGAATCTCCGCTTTATGGTTTAGTAACTAGGACACACCTAATAGTCATCACATTGATTGCTGTTCCTGACTTGTATAAATGTAACGGTTGATTATTCTGATCAATAAATGAATAAAAGATTATATTCTATTGTGTGTTCTATAATTTATTGGGTTCTTTTTTTTTTTTACAGTTCTGACCACATCTAAGGTCACATTTATGTTGAAAATAATAAAAAAAAAAAATGGATGAGATTTTCTAACAGGACAGTAAATCAGCGCTTAGGCTTATGGCACGGATAGATATTGGATCTCCAACTGCTCTGTGCTCTCGCTGGATACTAAAACACAATTTCCTTTCCGCTTAAAAGTTTTATCTGTGTCGAAAAGCCAAGGAAGGACATCTGCTTCTTTCAAGTGGTTAGAGAAATCGCAGTTCAGCAGTTTCTCACCCCCACCACTGACCTACAGTCCAGCTGCATCTCCACACTCTTCCCCAACACAATCCTCTCTGGGTGAGGTCACCCTCGTAGATATTGGGAGATTCTCTCATTTACGTAGAGCTGCACTGCTCTGCTGTATCTCTATATCTGCTACATGGACCACAATAGGATTAATATCTCATTTCAGATATATAATATCCCTTTTACACCGACGCAAGAACCCGGGTTTTTCCTGACCTGGGTAAAGGGCAGTGTAAATGGGTATGCCGGGTCATATGACCCGGCCCCAATTTACAGCAATGGAGGAAGCCCAACCTCCGCACCGCAATGTCCTGCGGTCAACATGTAGGTTCGTGGGGGGGGGGGGGGCACACACGCTGTTGTGTGCTGTACTCTGCAGACAGCAGTGGAGGCAGGGATGAGGTGAATGGATGCCTGTGTGCGGCATCCATTCACCTCGCGGACGGGGGCTGGGGGGGTGCACAGGGGCTGGGGGCAGCTCTGCAACTTACCTTTGTGCTGGGTTTGCCCACAGCGCGACGATCGGCGGTCCCGGCTGGGTGATCTGCGGTCCCATATGCTTGGAAATGTTGTCATCTCCAAGCACCGCCCCCGTTTACACTGCGGGTAGGCACCGCAGTGTAAATGGTCCAAATCCCGGATCTGACCTGGCTTGGATCAGTGTTCCAAATGCCGGGTCGGATCCAGGATAGCTACTGGACCCTGAGAATGTAACTCCTGAGACATAACTACCAAGGTTCAGGTGGCACCAGCTGACAGAGTGAGGTGAAGAGGGTGCACTACAGATCCATACCATACATCCAGCCTCAATACATCATGGCTGAAGATGGCTGGCGTGAGTGAGCCGCTAGACACAACGTGAGGCGACTGAGCTGATTGATATATGACACTTGTATACTGTGTGTGTTTGTCTATATACACTAAATGTGTATGACATCCGATGCATGGTCCCGTGCACATCGGATCATAGCCTGAGATCATACATGCTGCATATAAGATAAATCTTATGTACAGCCATCAGCAGCACCTCGTGGGTGCTTTTTAGCACCCACTATGTAACACATCCGATGCTGGGGGGGGGGGGGGGGGACTACAAGAGCTGGGTGGAGGGAGCCTGGCGGGGGGAAAGGCGCAGGGAGCCTGGCAGGGAAATGCAGACAGCCTGGCAGGGAGAGCTGGGTGGCAATCGAATTTTTTTAAAAAGTACAAATAAATAGGCACCCACTGATTGGCTGAGAGAGCTCTCTCAGCCAATCAGTGGCTGCCCATTCATTTGTATGTTGGTTTTTTTTCTCCTGCAGCTCGGCTACCGGCTCCCTCCGCCTGCACCTCCCCGGTAATTTCATGCGATTTATCACATGTAAAAAATGGCACATCAAGTGCTTCATTGTATGTGAGCCTCCCTGCCAGGGATATCAGGCCCGACTTCTCCTTTGGACAAAGCCTTTAGTTGACAGATTAAGAGATCAAGTTGCACATAGATATACAAGTGTCACAAATCACATTAATCGGCACAGTCTCTTTGTGCAACTAAGATGCATTTTTTTACAATTTGGGAATTAGATCCGATCCGCAGTCCCGTGGGCATCAGGTCGGAGATCGGAACTGCTTGCACGGCTGATCTCCAACTCGGGAAGCCTCCCGGCAGCAGGGGAACGGGACCGCATGCCATATATTGCATGCGATCCTGTCACCCAGTAAGGTCGGGCTGGCTCATGGTGAATCGGCTGAGACGCCTCTCCTCGGAGAAGTCGCAGCTGATCCACTGAAATACAATTGGACAACCTAACTTAAAAAGAGAGCAGCACTGCCTATCCTTTATATCAGTAGACAAAAACATTCCTCAACAGTCCATGTTTTCTGGTCCATCTGAGGCTCTTTAAAAAATATGTTCATTAATAATGAATACACCAACAACGAGATATCAATAGTCATGAAACGCTTGGAGAAAATTTTTATTTCTTACATATGTGATGTAAGACTGCCATCTAGTGGATCGCTATTGCCAACATCACCTACTGTATTTTCATTTTTAGAAGCTTTAGCAAATTTGCTCCCTAGTTGGGAACTGCCTGTGCGGCCACCAGCTCAGAAGCACCACAGCCCCCTGCTCCTCTCCTGCCTTATGCTGGGCCTCCCTGAAGCCAGGTAGCAAGTCATAGTGTATGGCCACAAAATCTAATCAATGCTGATTCATTTATTGCAAATGCAGTAAAGTCAGAATAGTAATTGGTCTGAATTCCTTCCGCGTATTTGCGTGCAATAGGAGACTGAATTGAAGTAATACTGATTCATGAACCACAAAACCTAAAATACAATTACTTTAGTCTTAAGTAAAGAGATATGAATGGCATTCAAATAGAAGTTTGAGGTTTCCTACTTTTACAGTACAGATGGAGCCAATCATCCAATTGGCTCTCGGCGTGCCCCGTTCGTGGTAATGGACGCGCAAGTGTTTGAGACGCTCGCACGTCACTGTGCCGGCGCTACAGATGAGCGCACATCCATCTGTAGTTCAGATTTTGGGCATCTTAGAACATAATAATATCACTAAGTTTCATAGGTTTGTCCTCTACCAGACCACGTCAATTCAATCGTTTGTGCATACCGGCTCTGCCTAAAGGCCCATACACACTAGACCAGGCATGTCCAAACATATGGCTCTCCAGAAACTACAAGTCCCATCATGCCTTGCCACAGTTTTCTTATTAGGGGATGTTAAAACGATGGTAAGGCATGCTGGGATGTGTAGTTTCACAACAGCTGGAGTGCCACCATTTGGGCATGCCTGCACTTATTGGTCACAATATAATTTAGAAAGGACTTTCTGAACGATATTGTAAACAATATCGTCCAGTGTGTACGCTGTGCATCATTAATGACCCACTCCCTCCTCCAAGCATGTTCGGACTAGGGAGGACATAGTCGGCCTGACTGTTGTCCTCCCACCACGGTGCCCCCCTCATGTGCAGCGTTGGCGAGTGTGTATGCACTTGCCGATGCCAGTGTCAGAGAGGTCAGCTTAGTGTGTACAACGTAGATCAGAAAAAAAAAAAAAACATTGTTTCCCGCAGCACACTGATGATGTCAGTAACCAGATTTAAAAACCACATGGTTGTAGGATTCAGAGATCTTGGTTACATTTGTAAAATACATGGCGCAAGCCCCCAAGCCATCTGTCAAGGCATCTCTGAGTATCAGGGGTCCCTATTGCTATATTTAGGTGCGGGTTGCGGCACCACACAAATCAGCATATGGTAAAAAGCCCAGGGCAGCACAAAACTAAAGTGTTAGTAAGTTTAACAAGCAAGAGCTATGAGCAAAAGTGATGAATGTAATTAAAATATTAAAGAAATTGTGTTAGTGAAGAGATTAGTAGTTGTTAGATAGAATGTCATAGTGTGTCACCTGAGTGCCCCCCAGCTACACCAATCCAGGGGCTCCGCACCCCAAACCATATTAACCCCAATCCTGTTCCCGCTAGGCTGTTTTTAGTGGGGCGCTGCGCCCTGCCTGATTTTTAAAGGGCAAAATGTGCCCTGCCCCTCTAGCAGCGCCCCGCTAAAAGAGCCTGCCTCCTATGCCGCCGGTGTGCACGGGGAAGCCCAGCGCCGCCGTAGATGGCGATGTCCTGCGCTCCCCCCCCCCCCCCTCCCCGGAAGTGTAGAGACTTCGGAGGACGCAGTAGTGATGGCGGCAGGCCGGGCACACCCCTTTTGTGACGTTGGCCCTGCCCGCCACAAATCCTAGAAGGAACACAAATAACCTATACATTAATAGTTCATTATAGAACCCAGATTGGGGTTAACATGGGTTTGGGGTGTGGTGCGCCTCGATTGGTGTAGCTGGGTGGCTCTGAGGTGGCACACTATCATATACTAATTAACACATTTCTCCTACTAATAAGCACTAACAATATTCCTTTAGTATTTTAATTACATAGCTTTTGTATACAGCTCTGGTTTCTCAACACTCACTAACATTCATTAACACTTTTGTTTATTCACTAGTGTGCTGCTCTGGGCTCTCTAGCCTATTCTGATTTTTGGGGTGCTACACCCCACATCTAGATATAGCAATAGGGACCCCCAATACTCAGAGAAGACTTGATAATGGCTTGGGGGCTGACCCATGTATTTGCAAATGTATTTAACCAAAATCTCTGAATCCTACAACCATGTGGCTTTTAAATCTGGTTCTTACTTACCGTTCCCTTTCACAAACATTAAACTAATAGAGCGTCTACCAGTATGCACAACATAGATCAGCTGTGTCTCGAATTACAAGACTTCAGTGCTCTACCTTGGATACAATATGTGCCTGCTCTGCCTCTAAAACACCTCCTTCGGAAACGACACGTCCATGGCTTAGCGTCAGACACAACAGATACTTGCTCTGCCTTGGATACAACACATACTTGCTCTGCCTTGGAGAAGTTTCAGTAATTGCACAGAAGTACATCAGATTGAGGTAACCGCTTTTAAAACCACTGAAATGGATTCAAAACACAGTTAACATCGGAATACTGCAACTTTCTAATTACTTGGTAAAACTTAAACTACTTAGCAAACTATCAATTACCCAAAAGTATGCAATGCAAAAGGCTGCCTGGTTCTCCTGGCGTCCATGTCTGATGACAGCGCGTGGTCCTGTGTGGGTGGATGATGGCTGACAGCTCCTAATTTACAGATTTCAAGCTTTAATCGTGTGATGAATTTGTTGGCAGGATCAGTGGATATCTGTCTCCATTCATCATTATTTACAAGCAATTCCCATCCGCAGCATTATTTCCACTTTCCTGCTCCTTTCACACCAACACCTTTCTTCCTGTGCTGTAAACACGGATGGAAGTGTCGCAAAGAGCCATTTTATTACTGTTAGGCTGTAAGGTGCCACAGTGCCCAGCAGTGGGGAAGGAACGAGGGTGCAGTTAAAAGGATAGGCGATTGAGAATTCACAATCTCCTATCCTTTAGCTGTTGTGAAACTACACATCCCAGCATGCCTTGCCATAGTTTTAGCATTCCCTAAGAGCAAAACTGTGGCAAGGCATGATGGGACTTGTAGTTTTATAACAGCTGGAGGGACATAGTTTGGAAATGCATGAGGTAGACTATTAGAAGATGAAATTTGGGGTGAATAAAGTGGTGGTTGATTTTCTGTGATTCAGCGGTCGATGAGTACCCACAGGGCAGTTTTTTTTTTTTTTTGAGAGTGCTCCCTACAAAAAAAAAAAAACACAGCTGAGTGTATTTTCAGGATCGGGCATTGCTGCTGTACACTAGATCAGCCGCTGCCCGGCCCTGCCCACAGATACCCGGCTGTGTGCGGCGTAATGTTAGCAAGGTCACACCGCACACAGCCAGGAGGAAGGAGCCGCAGCCAGGCAGTGGCTAAAGCTAAGCGAATCGCTCAGCGGCGCTGCCCGGCGCAAGGATAGGAAGACAGTGGCAATCCCAGAATTTTCTGGGAATGCCAGTGTTAGCACTGGCGCAGAGCCTGGAAAATTCCCGGGATTACCAGTGAAGGGGTTAATATTTGGATAGATCCAGGGAAGTATGGTTGAGGGCAATGCCAGACAGATGAAGGTTACACCTGCCTTGGACAAAGTTGTATGTTAGATGACAAAACCCGTTAGTGATGTCACAGGTCCTACCCCTCCAGCAGATCTTCCAGCAAGCCAACCTTTGATACTAACAGTAAACCATCCAGCGTGCAACATCGATACATCTTCTTTCACACAAGGGGTCATGAGGATGTTCATTACCTGGGTCCAATGCTTTCACATTAAACCTGGGTTGCCCATTGTACAGAGGGCAATTTGGGTTTAACCCTATATATAACCCGGGTTCATGGACCCGGGTTATAAGCTTTGGCGTTTTCACACCTACCTCAGGGAAGATGGGCCCCTCTCAGCTCTGGGCCCCACATCAGCTGCACCTATGGTACTTCAGTCCTTGCGTTCTGGTGCTGAATTACAGAACTGGCACCAGCCCTGGAAAAACCGCCACTTGCAGCAGCTCTCGCACTGCCAGCTAGGAGAAAGGGCACCTTTCCCAAAAATCCATTAGCTGGCTGGCAGCACAGCTTTAATACAGACGTCCCTGTTATGCAAAGCCACCAACATACAATCTTCTTTTTATTAAGTAATAACAGCGGCGTCGTTTTAAAATCAGATCATCGCGGCAGCACCCAGCCACAGATACCGGCGCTAGGCCACTATAAACTGACAGACATGTATGAAGAGATAGAGTTTTAAATAAGCATTTTTTTGTATCGGTTTCCACTTGAAGAACTGTCAGTGCAAATTGAAACTGCCAAAGCGCGGTATGTTTTTCTGTTACCTCTCCGAACAATAGCAGCGCGACGCCGAAACCCGTTCTGTGTGCAGATCAGGTTCTCTTTCATACGCCACAATCAAATCCTCATTCACATGAGGGTCTTCTTATGAAAGAGCAATTTCATGCTGCTCTGTCCCCTGTGTTATGACAGATACGGTCTGCAGCACTTCTTATCAAATAACAAATTTCGCCTTTTTTTTCCACCGTTTATTTATTTATTTTGGGCTGGTGGCGGCGGAGGAGCGCAGCTGCGGCATAATTGATGTGGGGACCCGGAGATTTGACGCAGCGAACGAGCTGATGCTTAGAACACAACCCAAGTTCTCGCTCCCTGGGCCTGATATCAAATCCTGGCTGTCACTGATTCTACAGTATCTCAGGCTGCATACTTAAAGCAGGGGTTTGCAATTATGCTTCCATTGATTAGTCATTAATGTTTTTAATCAGGTTCTATCCGTAGGGAGAGCACATCTCAGCAGTTTGTTTTACCCAGGAAAAGAAAAAACACAGACGCCGTCGCCGTGACAGCCGCTGAGATCATAAGGGGGAAAAAATGTAGTTATTGGCGTCAATAGATTGTATATTGTCAACAAAATAAGTCCTAATGCCCTAAAAAAAAAAACTGCAGACCTGAGTTAATGATGACTTCTTCATTTTTCTTAAAATATGCAGGAATTAATTAAATGGGAACGCCTCCTTTCATTGGATTATGGAATCTATGAGCAGCCCTACATTTGCCATCGCCGCTCATGTGCAGTGCGAAATAATGAATGCGCAAACAGATAATTGGTCAACAGTGTAAATATTGGGTTTGCACACAAGAATAGATTAGATCAGATGGGATGCAATCGTCATTTCTACATTTATAATGTTGACAGTCATACTGTCAACAGTTGCGTCCACATGTTGACATCATAACGGTCAACAGTACGGCTGTTGGCATTGCAAATGTGGAAATGATGACTGTATCCCATCGGATCTGTTGATGACATTTGTAGAATGTTGACATGTCCACAACTGATATGTTCATACTGTATGTAAAATACCGACATTCTCAGCATGCCGACAGTCTGGGTTTTGTTGCGGGAGGTGAGGGTAAGGCACTACGAGTGGGTTGGTGTAAGGGGTAAGGGATGGTATTAGGGGCACTTCTTACTTATGGATGCCAGAAGTCATCATCTAACCACAGACCAGAAGAAACTGCTGGACCAGATGTCAAACACATGAGATTTTTACATATTTCATCCAAATTCTCCCCGGAATGGGATGAAAAGAGCCCAGATTGCCCAAGAATCGCCGGAGTGTAAGAGCACCTTAAGTCACTAGTGGACCAGCTGGAATGTTGTGTCGGCATTTTAATCACATTAACATTTCATCAGTGTCAACATGAAGTATATTGACAAATCAACTAAAGCCAATCATGCATAATCCAATTATTGGCCTGATAACTACACAATTAGGTACACGATTACTTAATGTGTCACAAAGGAAGAATTACGCGCCTCTTAATTTGAATGCCCCAAAATTAGAGGCAGATTAGGCTGCTCCTTGTGATCTACACAACAAAATATAATCAGAACGGTTAATTGGCAGATGCTGAGGACATGTCACACATAGGACCTTGCTATGGTTGACTCGCAAGGCTGCAAATTTTGCAGCCCCGCTAGTCCCCCAGATCCCGCCCGTGCCAGCCCCCCCCCTCCTCACACGCTGCGATCCGCTACAGGACTGCGAATGGAAAATTTGCTTAATCATCTATTCGCAGCTTTGGGTGCGGGGGAGAAATCATTTGATGTTCGGCTAACATCGATTGATTTCCCCAGCACTCGGAGATCTGAGACACCTCTGTGGTGTCTCAGATCTCTGAGCGCCTTGTGCGGGAAGTGGGCGGGCAGCTGACATCCGATGAAATTAGCTGCCCGCCCCCCACACCCGTATTACCATGGGAACACCCAGCGGTTTCATGGGAACGCCCAGCGGTTACATGGGAACGCCCAGCGGTTACATGGGAACGCCCAGCGGTTACATGGGAACGCCCAGCGGTTTCATCGGAACGCCCATCAAACGCTGGGCGTTTCTATGGGTTGCGCCCCCCCCCCCGACACCACCCCACGTCCGTATTGCTAGCGGGATGACGACCATGCAGTTCGAGGTGCCAGCTCGCACCAAGCGTCTGCACATGTGCATAACTGCGCAGACGCTAAAAATTGTTCCCCCGTGTGAACACGCAGGGGACCGTTTAAATCAGAATAACCCCCATAGTGTAGAACCCGTGCCAATGATGAAGAAAACAGCACATCATACAGTGTGCACACACGTACCCACCCGGCAGCTGTCAATACAGATTCGATATCGCCGCCGCCGGGACCTGCATCGGCCAGGATGGAGGGAGGGACGGACTGCAGGTGGATGGCGCATGGGGGGGGGAGGGGGGGTGCTGCATTGAGCAACATGGAACTGCTTTCGATCTGGCAGATCGAAGCAGAAATAGTCTTGCCTGCCAAGTCTATTTCTGCTTTCGATCCAGATGCCGTGTTGTCGCATCAGGATCGAATCTGCTTCGAATGCAGCTAACACTGTTCGATTCAGTCTAATTTTCGATTTGATTTGGACTACAGATGGAGCTCCTTATTAGGCGCCGGCAACCGCCTTATCCCCTGCACTGGCGATCGCCGGCAGAGAGGTGCTCCATCTGACTGGGACGTGTGAACGTCTCACACGCACACGCGTCCCAGTCACTTGGCGGCTGTGGACGCAAACCCCGCCTGTCTCCACTTCAGGCAGACGGGCAGGGTTAGCAGGGGGTGCGGGGGGCTGCGCGCACCGACGGGTGAGCGGCGGAGGATGCCAATGATCTCCATTGGAAGGAGACGTGCGAGTCTCGTGTGCGAGCGTCCCCTTCCGGCAGCTGGCGGGTCCTGGCGGTTGCCACTAACAAGGTTGTCCGGCTGCTGAAGACCGCTCTGTAAGGATAGGAGTTCTCCCATGCAGTAATCAATGGGGTGAGTTCTGGAAAAGTCAGGCACCCAAAGTTCTGCTACTATGTGAAAGGAACCTGACGTTTGCTAAAAAATATTTTTTTTGTGTGAAGTTTTTATTTCTTATACAGCCTGTTTGTACGACCGATCAGCAGGAATATGTCATATTTCTCTTCCCAAAACAAACACTTTAATAACAGGAGAACAAATGAGATGATGATAAAGGGTAAACAGGACAATGCGAGCTTCTGGTTTATTAAACCGTTCTGACATTCCCCTGGAGGGTGAATAGTGATGGGGCAGATTGTACAGACAGATTCCCATTTCCCTGTAATCTGAATGTAATGTTACCTGGCCTAGATAAGACAATCGCATTGCTGTATAACATTAGAGTTACAGCAGAACCTAGATCATGTCTCTCGGAGATCTCCCCTAGTATCAGACAACTGTGCCATAGCAATTCCTCCGTCCAATTCCATACGTCATATAAATGGCATATTTTTTTATTAGATTCAAGAAGCGGTTTAGTAGGATAATGTGTATTTTCAGCACAGACTCTTGTAGAAATCACATCACAAAATGCTACAGTCTTTGGACAGATACAGTGCAACATTTCTCTATACAGGCCATATGTGATCTATGTAAGAAAAGAAATGTTTTACTTTGCCTAGGAGAGCCAACAAGTATTAAATGACTCCAATGAATGACTTAGTATGACTTAGTAATCATACAGACACAAGTCATTCAACCAAAGAAGTTTGCATTTGAAAGAGACAGAGCACTAGGATATGACCCACACAATCCCTGATGAAGCTTGGCCAAAAGCAGAATGAAACGCATAGGTGAAAAGCAACAATGCATTCAGAGATTATCCACATTGCGAAAAGCTCAACCGGCAAGAGACTGTGGAACGCGATATAAAGCTATCACATATCGGCACAAATGACACCTCAACGCAAATTACACCTCAGATGCACAACATCCAAACCCTAAAACTGGCCATACACTTAGAGGATTTGGGCCTTTTTTTACCCGATTTTGATGGCTCGTGCTGACAAATCATATGTGTTTTGATTCCGATCCGATGCATAGTTCTATGCGCATCAGAGCCAAGGTTCGAAAGTGCTGCATTAAGGATGTGACGGATCACACAGCCTGCATCGTATGCGAAAGGACCGCATATGGTGTATCCTATGTGAATCTGCCGCTGAAAAATCAATACTAGATCCTTTACCCACAGCAAAACCGCGTTACATTCCAGGTGCAGATATAGATGAGAGACCCTTTGTTTTTTGCATTGCTATATGGGGCTTGATTCAGTCCGGTTCTGTAGGCTGTGTGTAATCGCAGCCTAGCAAATAGCTAAACGCCAGTTGGAGGGTATTCGTGCTGTGTAGACCTAAGACCCGTCGACCATAGTGTTCATGCTAGGCAGTTTTAGCGGGGCACTGCGCCCTGCCCAATTTTTAAAGGGCAAAATGCGCCCTGCCCCTCTAGCAGCGCCCTGCTAGAACAGCCTGCTGCCTGTCACCACCGGTGCGCATGGAGAAGCACATCCCCGCCGTAGATGCCCAGCACTTCCCACGGCAGTGACTTTGGCGGGGCCAGGCCCGCCCCTTTTAGTGATATCGGCAGTCCCGGACCACCTCCTTTATGCTGCCCCCATGCACCACCGCCCTGCCCAGTTCCTAGAAGGAACACTACTTCAGTGGTCAACCCAATGCATGTCAACCTAAATTGAGTCAACTCAATGACCCTGTCAACCTTAGCCATGTCGGCATTTCTTTTTTTCGACCTAAGCCCTGTGATCGACCTAATGTATGTCGACAACTACTGAATGGTATATTAAGGGACAGTACTCAGGATTACCCGGTGTGCAATAAGATGGTTACTAGGAATCAGCATGGATTTGCGAGGGATAGGTCATGTCAAACTAATCTAACTCGCTTCTTCAAGGACGTGAGTAGGAACTTAGACCATGGCAGCACAGTAGATGTGATCCATTTGCAAGGCCTTTGACACCGTGCCACACATGAGATTGGTCTACAAAATAAGAGAACCGATTCTAGGAAACAACATTTGTACTTTTGGTCAAAAACTGGTTCCCTTGAGAATAGGGAACAGAGAGTTGCGGTAAATCGAACAATATCCAATTGGTCCAAAGTGGTAAGTGATGTACCTCAAGGTTCTCCGCTGGGGCCACTTGTTTTAATTTCGGACTTCCGGTGGGGCCGGGGATGGTCGCGTGCAGGAGAGCTCCGGTGTTCCATCCACGGAGCTCCCATCCCCGGCCCATGGAGAAGGTGCGGGTGGCGGCGGGGAGACGGAGGAGTCAGAGCGCTGTGCCCCCCCCCGGTGCTGTGGCGCTGCGTCCGCCCGGCTCTGTGTTCGCCCGGAGAACATGGAGGGGGAGACGGACAGACTGGGAAGCAGGAAGGGGGAGACAGATGGCGCCCAGATGATGCTACAGTGAGGACCCGCTGCTGTCCCTAGTAGTGCCAACGGGACCCCCGGCCCCTCGGATCTCTGGATGAACGTGGTGCCCGGGAGAAGGTATGGCTCCAGAGATTGGGCCAGAGAGGGCCTAGCCATAGGCCTCACTATCTATCACTATCTATCCCAGGCCCGCCAGGCCCGCCACTGACTGAACCAGCCCCCCAGCCTCATGGACTCCAAGCCTCATGACTCTCTCTCCCCCCCCCCCCCCGGCCGCTGCCTGTGCTGTCCACGCTGCCCGCGCTGGCTCTCCATACAGGAGGATGGCCTGGTGAGGCCTTTAAGATGGCGCCGCAAATGGCTGCCTAGGAACTGTGCACCCAGCAATATGTATCCCGTGTCTCCTGTGTGATAACTGTACTGTCCCTGATTTAATCTGTGCTGTCTTTGCTCATGCTGTCACCTGCCTGGCTGCTGCAATGACCAGTGGCGCCGCGGATGGCTACCTAGGCGCTGTGCAGCTTGGCGGGTGTGTGCTCCCTGTGTGATAAGTGTACTGTCTCTGCTTGTATTATTACCTACCCGGCTGCTGCAATGACCAGTGGCGCCGCTGATGGCTGCCTAGGCGCTGTGCAGCTCGGCGGGTATGTGTTCCCGGTGTGATAACTGTACTGTCCCTGCTTATATTGTCACCTACCTGGCTGCTGCTACGACCAGTGGCGCAGCTCGGCAGGCATGTGATCCCCACAAGTGATGTCTAAATGCTCTCAATGTAATGTGTATAATGTCTCAATGGAATGTATATAATGTCTCTCTCCCCCCCCCCCCCTTCATCCACGCTTGATGCTGCATTGTAATTCCACCAAAAATTATTAGTGTGCGCAAGCACACTTGGCCAATAAAGTTGATTCTGATTCTGATTTAAGTATATTTATTAATGACCTTGGTGATGTTTTCATGAGCAGAGTTTACATTTTTGCAGGTGACACTAAGCTGTGTAAGGTAATCAAGGTAAAGGTAAGGTAAAATCAGAGCAGGAACCTCTACGGAGGGACTGGAATAAACTGGAAGATGGGGTGGCCAAATGGAAGACAATGTTTAACATAGATAAATGTATGGTTACACATTTAGGGAGCAAAAGCAAGCATGTGATCAGTAAATTAAATGGGGTAAATGTAGGGGAATCTTTAATGGAGAAGGATCTGGGGGTGCTCATTGACTGTAGATTTTGCAATTGTGCCCAGTGTCAAGCAGCAGCTGCAAAGGCCAATAAAGTATTAGCATGCATAAAAGCCGGAATAGATGCAAGGGAAAAACTGTTATTTTGTCACTGTATAAATTGTTTGTACGGCTCTATGTTAAATACAATGTACAGTTCTGGGCACTACTCCATAAAAAAACACATCTTAGATGTACAGAGAAGGGTTCATTGAAGGACAACATAATTGATAAAGGGTTTAGAGACATTGGAGGGTATTTGTCGCGCCGATATTCCCGACGGGGGGGGGGGGGAATAGCGGCGGGTCTCTATTAAATGCTGTCTTTACCGACAGCACTGAAGAGGGATCACGGCAGAACGAGCCCGACGTTAGAAGCCGTCGGGCGCGGTCTGCCGATAATGGAGCGTGCGGCTGGGATCGCGACAATCCACGCCCGTTATCGGATGTTTTTGCGGCCACGCCCCTTTTGCGCCGATCGGCAGGTGGCACATTGAATCCCGCCTGTCGTTCAGCTGTCGATCAAAATGCAAATGAGCCAGGCTGTTGGAGGGATCGACAGCCGTGACCCTAGATTGAGTACCCCCGCATTGGGTAATAAGGAAAGGCTAGCGAGGTTATGTTACATTGGGCTATGAGGAAAGGCTAGCCAGGATATGCGTGGTTACATTGGGCTATGAGGAAAGGCTAGCCAGGTTAGGTGTGGCATAATGCCATGACACCACAGGCTGCTCCCCCTGTGTATATTAATTATACCCCCTGTTCAGGGGTGGGCATTCATAATGCCTGTGGTGTCATGGCATTATTATTATACAGAGGGAGCAGCCTGTGGTGTCATGGCATGACACCACAGGCTGCTCCCCCTGTACAATAATAATTATGACACCACAGGCTGCTCCCCCTGTATAATATAAAAGTAATGCCATGACACCACAGGCTGCTCCCCCTGTACAATAATAATTATGACACCACAGGCTGCTCCCCCTGTATAATATAAAAGTAATGCCATGACACCACAGGCTGCTCCCCCTGTATAATATAATAGTAATGCAATACAGGGGGAGCAGCCTGTGGTGTAATTGCATTATTATTATTATACAGGAAACAGCAGAAATATGTTTCTTTTATTTGTGAGTTTAATGCTCACTTACTTTATTTTCTCCCTCTTATCTTGCTGCTGCTGCGGCCTGCGGCCGCGGCCCACCTGCCAGAGCGGTCTGGGGGGCAGATGGCACCCTGCCCCCCGGCCCAGCCCGCCCCTGAACAGGGGGTATAATTAATATACACATGGTCACCCCCTAAGGATAGACAGGAAGTTTCACAACAAGCCAAGGAAGGGATTCTATACAGTACTGGCAATTAAGATATAAAATACTCTGCCAGAGATTGTTGTGATCGCGGACTCAATGGATACGTTTAAAAATAGATTACACACATTTTTAGCGGAAAAGAGCATCCAGGGTTACAACCATTAATTACAATGTATAGTAGTGGACCCAGAGAGAAATAGGACGGCCTTCTTGGGTCATGAGGGATTTCTGGTTTGAAACAGATTGGTGGTTGCTTCATCTGGGACATTTACAAATATAAGATACCCCAATCAACTATGTAACTAGGGCCCTTATTCTGATCGGTGCGGCCCGATCAGAATATGCGGCCGCGACCGTGCAGGCGAATCCCCGCCTTCCATACGGATCGCCACCTGCCGTCCGTATGCGGATATGTGGCGATCCGCATGAAATTGGACGGGGATACGCCTCCTCCGTCTTGGGAGCAGCCCCTGCATTCGATGGTCGCCGAACATCGAATGCAGGGCCGCACGCTCCACCAGGTCCCGCAACACAAGACCACACGGACACTTGTCCGTGTGAAATCATGTATGGGGCGGGCAGCTGACATCCGGCGATGTCAGATGCCCGCCCCGTACCCACGCGTCACGGCCTCATTACCATGCATACGCCCCGCGTTTGCATGGGAACGCCCATGAAACGCGGGGCGTATGCATAGGGTAATGAGGCTAAGTAGCCCCTCACGCCCCTCTACGCCCCCTGTGCGGCGTATAAAGAATCCGTGCGGCGAAATCGCCTGCACATGCGCAGAGTGACCTCTGCACATGCGCAGACGATCAACATCGGCGGCCCGTCCGCATGCAGGAATATCCGCACCGATCAGAATAAGGGCAGTAGCAGTAGCAGTTTCCTGGCCAGATATTTGCAGCTGTCTAAAATGCCAGAATTATATGGAGTAACTTGGGGGGTTATAGGTTATAAAAAGAAATGCCAGAAGGAAAATTGCACTTGGTAAATTGAGATGACATGTCATGCCAGTCTACTTACCACTTCACCCATAGCGGCAGCACCCATGTGTGTTACCGGCGACAAGTATGCGGGGGCGTCAGAGGGAAGTAAACATTTCACAGTTTCATAAGTCACAAAAAAGGCAGCAGCTACAAAGACACAAATGAAACACAACGCTCAGACACACACACAAGCACAACACTCAGATAAACACATGCGTATACAGTATTGTAATAAAACAGCCTGGCCATCTCTATCATTTAGGGGAAAAGTATTTGCAGATCGCTAAAAGAATTACTGGTTTCCAAATGAAATTGGGGCTTACCACACCAACAGGGATCTGAAGAATTCACCCAATCTTAATGCTAACAGTTGTGTGCAAGGGCCGTATTCTGAATTACACTACTTGCAAACGTATGCAAGGAATATCTCTGCATTGCTATGATCATGTAGGATATATGTCCCTTTTCTGGTCCATTATAATGTGCTGGGGTCATTTGCCTGTTTCTTGTATGAGCCTAGATTAACCCCATGCACCCGTGATGGACCAATAAACTGATTTTGTGCAGTTGCCATTCGGTGTATAAATGTTTAACAAGGAAAAATAAATTGACAATTTTACCATTTGGAAAGGATCCAATAGCAGTGGAAGGAACGCCCGCATAAATGCCACGGAAACCACCGGATTTGGAAAATCCTTGAGGACTTTGTAGTCTTGTTTTAAAGGTGTCAAGAGGGAATAAGATAAGGTCCACGCACATGCCCGCTGTCCCCCCGGCCTGCAAGACAAGACAATGGACAGAATTTGAAAAGGTAAAAAAGGAAACTTAATCAAAAGGAAAAAAACAAATCGACTGATCAAACATTAGGTCAGATGTATCAATAGTGTTCATTCTAGCACCCACTATATTTGAAAACCCATGCAGTTCCTCTGCCCTGCCTGGGGTGTCACTGTCTGCTCTGGTGTTTCTAGCGCAGGTCTGGTTTGAACATATACAGACCACACTGTGCTAGAAGCACTACAGCAGACAGTGACACCCCAGGCAGGGAAGAGTAACTGCATGGGTTTTCAAATATGGCGGGTGCTAGAATGAACACTTTATCAAGCTTCAAAAGTGATAAAAAAAAACAGCCAATAGATAGAAACATAGAAACATAGAATTTGACGGCAGATAAGAACCATTTGGCCCATCTAGTCTGCCCCTTTTTTACCCTTCAGGTAAACTCAACCCTTTTTAATCCTTATTTCTTTGTAAGGATATTCATATGCCTATCCCAAGCATGTTTAAATTGTTCTACTGTCTTAGCCTCTACCACTTCTGATGGGAGGCTATTCCACTTATCCACTACCCTTTCTGTGAAGTAATTCTTTCTCACATTTCCCCTGAACCTACCTCCCTCTAGTTTCAGTGCATGTCCTCGAGTTTTATTACTTGTTTTCCTTTGAAGAAAATTTCCCACCTGTACTACGTTAAAACCCTTGATATATTTGAAGATTTGTATCATGTCCCCCCTTTCCCTTCTCTGCTCCAAACTATACATGTTAAGATCTTTTAGTCTATCCAGGTAAGTTTTGTGATGTAGGCCATGAACCATTTTAGTTACCCTTCTTTGTACACTCTCCAATGTATTTATATCCTTCTGAAGATATGGCCTCCAGAACTGGACACAGTATTCCAAATGAGGTCGTACCAATGACCTATAAAGTGGTATTATTACGTCTTTTTTTCTGCTACTGTTTACAATCTATATTCCCTACCACATGTACACAGACATTCTAGGGTTAATTTTTTGGGAGCCAATTAGCCTACCGGTATATTTTTGGAATGTGGGAGGAAACTGTAGTACCCGGAGGAAACCCAAGCAAGCACGGGGAGAATATACAAATTCCACACAGTTAGGGCCATGGTGGGAATCAAACCCATGACCTCAGTGCTGTGACGCAGTAACCATTACAGCATCCGTCCTGCCCATGACATGTCAAAAGGTCAACAAAAGGTTGACATGGAAAAAGGTTGACATGAGTTTTTCATTTTCTTTTTTTGTTTCAATGTCGACATAGGTCAACATGGACACCGTATTAATGCACTGCAACTGCTCATTGCTCTTGGCACACTATTATATTCTCTTGCTATGCTCATGAATCATGAAAAACTTATGTCAACCTTTTCCCCATGTTGACCTTTTGGTTGTGTCAACATTTTGTCCATGTCAAACTAATGCATGTCGACCTTTTTCATGTATTGACCTAATAATCGCATACCCATATATAGAACATTGCATTAAATATTAGTGTGCAGTTCAGCTGTATCCGGACTGTTACGGTAACCATAATAGCATATTACAAGTTGTGCACCCAGGTGATATCCATATCTTATATATGATAATAAACTGAAGTGTTTCAAATCCCCTCTGGATCTAATTCCAGGATCAGACACTGGAAATGTAAGTCACGGGAGTGTCTCATAATTATGTATGACTCCCGCTGCTACAAATGGATTATAACATGTTCTTGTATATGCACCGCTCCACTAAAATAAATATTTAAAAAAAAATAATAAAAAAATATCCAAGAGGGGGGATGAAACGTGTTGGCTAAAGTGTATATTTACAAACACTTCTACTACCGTATGCAACCAACACTGAAAGCGTGCAAGGTTACGGTGCAGAATTTGGTAGACAATGTCTAGGTCGACCACTAATGATCGACAGTGACTAGGTCAACATCTAAGATTGGTCGACATACCCTAGGTCAGGCATTGCCAAACTATGGCCCTCCAGCTGTTGTGAAACTACAATTCCCATCATGCGTTGCCACAGTTTTGCTATTAGGGAATGCTAAAACTATGGCAAGGCATGCTGGGAGGTGTAGTTTCACAACAGCTGGAGGGCTGCAGTTTGGACATGCCTGCCTACAGTAGGTCAACATTAACAGAAGGTCAACACAAGCTTTAGGTTGACTTGGTCAACATGAATAACGTCAACTTGAGTTTTTCACATTTTTGGTACTTCCTCATCTTTGCAGCCACAGCTTATGCTATGGAACTTACGTAACGTAACCTGCACCACCCTGGGTCCACGCCATCATCTATTACCTTTAGTAAAGTTGTGGCGAGCGGTCAATGGTGCTATTCTGAAAGCGGCTAACATAACTGGCGTAAGCTGTAGCCGCAAAGATGAGGAAGTACCCACATTTTGTGTTGTCTATGTTCACTTATGGCAGTGATGGCTGACCTTGACACTCCAGATGTTGTTAAACTACACATTCCAGCATGCCCTGCTACAGTTTTGCTATTTGTCCATGCTAAAACTGATGCAGGGCATGCTGGGATGTGTAGTTCAACAACAGCTGGAGAACAAGGTTAGCCATCACTGACCTATGTCGACATGGACAGCATATAAGTGTACCAGGTCCCCTCACATGGCACGCTGTGGTTGCCAAGCTTTGGGCACGGTGCCTCACTGCGCTCATATAACATCAGCTTTCTTCCCACCTTAACCCCACAGCAACATTGTAGTACACCTGACCTAGAACTCAAGCAGAGTGGATTACCAGTACAAATAAAATAAAATAAATCTGGAGAACTAGGCGAATGTCATTATGTAACCAAGTAGGGGTCAGTTCCACTATGTGTAACGTTGGCAACCTAGCGCACATATATACGCTACATATGGTATAGCCACTATGGGGCTACAAATGTGAAGTGTATGGGGGTACCAGGGGTAAAGAGCCGCAGTGTCCATGTCATGGCAATGCACATTGTGGGGCATCACAAACACTTGCCCCTATTTACACACACTGCCACCCCAACCCCCTAGAACTGAATTCTCCCCTGCCTGCATACCCAGAGGGGGGCAACCTACAACTCTATAGCAAGCTGTGCTGACACTACAAGTCCCAGTATGCCCAGCGGCTGCCATCCCACAGTGACAGCTGCCTGCAGAGCTTACCAGCAGGGATACGAGGAATTCTTTCCTCTCCATGTTCACCCCAGCTGCAGGCACTCTTCCTCCAGCACATCTGCCCACACTGTTACTACTGTGCCGCTGCTACTGCCAGAACTCACATGTCTGACACTAGTATCAACACAGGGTGACCTGTAAAGAGGGGACAAAATACCTATCCCTCGGCGAGCACGGACCAGCAGCACTGCTATGACGATACATAACGCAGGGTTATGTTCTGCTTGTCCCTCTGCTGCCTCGCTCTAGGTACTGATAAATTAAACTACATGTATATTTTTTTGTCTTCTTTGCAGCAGCCATGTTGGTGAAGCCGCTTCTGACAAGCTGATCAGGATCCTACCTATTCTATAGCTCTGTCACTGTAGTGTACTGTACATATTATTCAGCTGTCTTTGAGCCCTCTTACAAAGAATATCATAGGCTGACCTTCCTGATTGCAATTACCTAGTATATCAGTGCTTTCTCCAGACTCTAGTGTCTATTGTGGTGGTTTTTTTTGTTTCTTTTGGGGGGGGGGGGGGGCAGCGTATTGGGGGATATAGCATAGTGATGTAGTGCAGGGTATAAAGGGATGTAGTTTAGTGATGTAGTGCTGCGTATTTGGGAGGAGGGTGTTTAGTGATATAGTGCAGCGTATTTGAGGGGAGGGTGTTAGTGATATAGTGCAGTGGGTACTGCTTTCCTAGCACGGTGCCCGTCTCATTGATTGTATGCCTTAAGTTTAAGGTACTTAAGGCATACAATCAACGCGATGGACCCGATTTTTTAATCTCATGGATCCATAAGATAAAAAATCGTGAGCCCCCAATAACCATTGTTAACGCCACCAGCACTATCAACGCCAACCCGAAGCGTGGCGAGCGGCGTCGGTACGCGTCCTCTGACCTTTTCAAACCCCCACTATCCACGTCGGCGTGGAGTTGATTATATAAGCGTGGCGAGCGCAGCGAGCCCCGCGACGGGACGCGGACTACTTTACATGTATTCCACGTCCGCTCGCCACGCTTCGGGCTCGGTGGCTCGCTGTGCTCACCACACTATATAAAATCAACTCCACGCCAACGTGGATAGTGGGGGTATGAAAAGGTCAGAGGAAGCGTACCGCTGCGCTCGCCACGCTTCGGGTTGGCGTCAATAGTGGGGTGGTGTTAACAATGGGGGGGCCATTTCACCCATGAGGGGTGTTAGCAAACGTCGGCGGGCCTGGTCCGCTCGCCATGCACTGCCCACCCAAATTCCTTGACGGTACACTAATCATCCCCTGGAAACGCATAGAAAACAGTCCCAGGTATATATATCTGCATTTAAAACATGATCATCCCACATAAATAAAAAATATATAGCCATCTTCCCCATGGAAGCGCATAGAAAACAGTCCCAGGTATAATTATCTGCGATAAAAACGTGATCATCCCACAAAAATAGAAAAGATAGAGCCATCATCCCCCTGGAAACGCATAGAAAACGGTCCCTGGTATAATTATCTGCGATAAAAACGTGATCATCCAACAAAAATAGAAAAGATAGAGCCATCATCCCCCTTGATATGCATATAAAATGGTCCCAGGTATAATTATCTCTGATAAAAACTTGATCATCCCATTTTAATTGAAAAGATAGAGCCATCATCCCCCTGGAAACGCATAGAAAATGGTCCCAGGTATAATTATCTGCGATAAAAACGTGATCAACCAACGTAAATAGAAAAGATAGAGCCATCATCCCCCTTGATATGCATATAAAATGGTCCCAGGTATAATTATCTCTGATAAAAACTTGATCATCCCATTTAAATTGAAAAGATAGAGCCATCATCCCCCTGGAAACGCATAGAAAAGGGTTCCAGGTATAATTATCTGCAATAAAAACGTGATCATCCCACAAAAATAGAAAATATAGAGCCATCATCCCCCTGGAAACGCATAGAAAACGGTCCCAGGTATAATTATCTGCGATAAAAACGTGATCATCCCACAAAAATAGAAAAGATAGAGCCATCATCCCCCTGGAAACGCATAGAAAACAGTCCCAGGTATAATTATCTGCGATGAAAACGTGATCATCCCACGTAAATAGAAAAGATAGAGCCATCATCCCCCTGGAAACGCATAGAAAACGGTCCCAGGTATAATTATCTGCGATAAAAACGTGATCATCCCACAAAAATAGAAAAGATAGAGCCATCATCCCCCTTGATATGCATATAAAATGGTCCCAGGTATAATTATCTCTGATAAAAACTTGATCATCCCATTTTAATTGAAAAGATAGAGCCATCATCCCCCTGGTAACGCATATAAAATGGTCCCAGGTATAATTATCTGCGATAAAAACGTGATCATAACACGTAAATATAAAAGATAGAGCCATCATCCCCCTGGAAACGCATAGAAAACGGTCCCTGGCATAATTATCTGCGATAAAAACATGATCATCCCACAAAAATAGAAAAGAAATAGCCATCATCGCCCTGGGAAACGCATAGAAAACGGTCCCAGGCATAATTATCTTCGATAAAAACGGGATCATCCCACGTAAATAAAATAGTTATAGCCATCATCCCCCTGGAAACGCATAGAAAACAGTCCCAGGTATAATTATCTGCGATGAAAACGTGATCATCCCACGTAAATACAAAAGATATAGCCATCATCCCCCTTGAAACGCATAGAAAACCGTCCCAGGTGTAATTATCTGAGATAAAAACGTGATCATCCCACAAAAATAGAAAATAAATAGCCATCATAACCCCTGGAAACGCATATAAAATGGTCCCAGTTATAATTATCTGCGATAAAAAGGTGATCATCCCACGTAAATATAAAAGATATAGCCATCATCCCCATGGAAATGCATATAAAACAGTCCCAGGTATAATTATCTGCGATAAAAACGTGATCATCCAACGTAAATAGAAAAGATAGAGCCATCATCCCCCTTGATATGCATATAAAATGGTCCCAGGTATAATTATCTCTGATAAAAACTTGATCATCCCATTTAAATTGAAAAGATAGAGCCATCATCCCCCTGGAAACGCATATAAAATGGTCCCAGGTATAATTATCTGCGATAAAAACGTGATCATCCCACGTAAATATAAAAGATAGAGCCATCATCCCCCTGGAAACGCATAGAAAATGGTCCCAGGTATAATTATCTGCGATAAAAACGTGATCATCCCACAAAAATAGAAAAGATAGAGCCATCATCCCCCTGGAAACGCATAGAAAACGGTCCCTGGTATAATTATCTGCGATAAAAACGTGATCATCCCACAAAAATAGAAAAGATAGAGCCATCATCCCCCTGGAAACGCATAGAAAACAGTCCCAGGTATAATTATCTGCAATGAAAACGTGATCATCCCACGTAAATAGAAAAGATAGAGCCATCATCCCCCTGGAAACGCATAGAAAACGGTCCCAGGTATAATTATCTGCGATAAAAACGTGATCATCCCACAAAAATAGAAAAGATAGAGCCATCATTCCCCTGGAAACGCATAGAAAACGGTCCCTGGTATAATTATCTGCGATAAAAACGTGATCATCCCACAAAAATAGAAAAGATAGAGCCATCATCCCCCTGGAAACGCATAGAAAACAGTCCCAGGTATAATTATCTGCAATGAAAACGTGATCATCCCACGTAAATAGAAAAGATAGAGCCATCATCCCCCTGGAAACGCATATAAAATGGTCCCAGGTATAATTATCTGCGATAAAAACGTGATCATCCCACAAAAATAGAAAAGATAGAGCCATCATCCCCCTTGATATGCATATAAAATGGTCCCAGGTATAATTATCTGCGATAAAAACGTGATCATCCCACGTAAATATAAAAGATAGAGCCATCATCCCCCTGGAAACGCATAGAAAACGATCCCAGGTATAATTATCTGCGATAAAAACGTGATCATCCCACAAAAATAGAAAAGATAGAGCCATCATCCCCCTGGAAACGCATAGAAAACGGTCCCTGGTATAATTATCTGCGATAAAAACGTGATCATCCCACAAAAATAGAAAAGATATAGCCATCATCGCCCCGGGAAACGCATAGAAAACGGTCCCAGGCATAATTATCTTCGATAAAAACGTGATCATCCCACGTAAATAAAATAGTTATAGCCATCATCCCCCTTGAAACGCATAGAAAACCGTCCCAGGTGTAATTATCTGAGATAAAAATGTGATCATCCCACGTAAATACAAAAGATAGAGCCATCATCCCACTGCAAACACATAGAAAACGGTCCCAGGTATAATTATCTGCGAAAAAAACTTGATCATCCCATTTAAATAGAAAAGATAGAGCCATCATCCCCCTGGAAATATACAATAAAAATGGGATAATGCACTTTTTACTGCAATTATAAGGATAAAAGACACTTAGGTGGTCTGACTGACATATAATTTGATGTTTAGACTTTTTTTTTATTTCGTAAAGGTTGAAAATCAGTAAAAATTGTGACATCTAGTGTATTGGAGGTGAACTGCACTCAATCATCCCGATCATCCCTTTCTGCAATCATCCTTTTAGTACATCCCCAGGGGGACGCAAAATTTCTAGTTACGCCACTCCACTGATGTGACCGATCCAGCCCAGACCTGGAATACACACCCCCTTGGTAATAATGGTAATAGGTATTTATTCTCCCCCTTGGCAATGGGCATTTGCACCCCCCCCCCCCTTTGGCAACATGCCTTTGCACTACCTAGTGGCATCGGGCATGAAGGCCCTGTCATCACGCATTAAACCACTAACAATTAACATGTATGTAAGTGGCACTTATATGGCATAATATATATAATAGGCATTAGGATGTGTGGTGTGTGTAATGGGCATCACAGTGTGTGGCATAATGGGCATTACGGTGTTTGGATTAATGTGTAATGGGCATTGCGGTGTTTGGGATAATGTGTAATGGGCATTATGGCATGTGGTATACTATGTAATGGGTGTGTGCCATGTAATCAGCATTACGGTGAATTTTTTTTAGCGCACGCCTTTGGCGTGCATGTTTGTCCCTCCATTACAAAAAATTTGTTGAGTCCTGGCATAACGTGTAATGGGCATTTAGGTGTATGGCATAACATGTAATGGGCATTATGGCATGTGGTATACTATGTAATGGGTGTGTGATGTGTAATCAGCATTACGGTGTCTGTGTTGTCCCTATCTTAGAAAAAAATTGAGTCCTGGCATAACAAGTAATAAGCATAATGTGTAATGGGCATCACGCTGTGTGGCATAAGATGTAATGGGCATTATGGCATGTGGTATACTATGCCATTTTGTACATTATGTAATGGGTGTGTGACGTGTAATCGGCATTATGTTGAATTTTTTTGCCTACGGCGCGCACTGTCTGTATTATGCCTGCTTTACAAAAAACCTTTACAGTCCTAGCATATCGTGTAATGGGCATTGCGGTGTATGTCGTAACATGTAATGGGCATCACGGTGTGGGGCATAACGTGTAATTGGTATTACTGTGTATGATGTAACATGTAACTGGCATTATGGTATGCAAAATCAAGAATGAAATTGAAGCAAAGGTTTAAAAAAATTCAACATAAGGGGGCCAAAGGGCGGAGCTGGGGCGGGACATGGGCGGGGCAGTGGGTGTGTCAAGGGGCGGGCCAATGTCCGGGAATCTCTCAACAAAAAGGTGGTAACCCTATTCAGAGGGCAGCTCTGGAGATATACAACAGTTTGATATTATTATTTACAAATCAATACTGGAGCTGGGTCTTCTGCATATGTGCAGAAATGTGGCTGAGCATATGCTGAACATTGGACCACTTGCGAACGAAGGGGTCAGAGCGACCGGACCAGAACAAGGGCCGTCATCTCTACTTAACTAATTTTCAATAAAACTGTTATACAAAAAAAGCAGTGCATAGGACCAGGGGAGGGGAAAAGTGCACCAGAGCATTCACAGTGGTGACTTCAAACATGCAGCATGATTTATAGAATGAACCTTTGAGGCTAAAAGACCACAATGGTGTCACATCATAGAGGCCTGTGTTGTACTCCTCCAATCAGGGCTCAGGACATGTGCCGATGGATGGATTGACCTATTTAGTGTCGGGGTAATGCTCCGGATCTGTTAGTGCAGTGACACCCCTAGGGGTATTTTCTTCACTAAAATGTTTGAAAAGGGACACAACATAGGTCAGGTCATTTTGGTCCGCCCGCTGCTCAAGTGGTCATACAGAGACATAGATAATAAATAAAAGTCATTGTTAATATTACAGCAATAGTAAAGTAATGCTGCTTTCCCACTGCTGAAACGGGTCTTTACCCGTTTTTTTTAAACAGGTTTTTAAACGGCAAGAGCCATAAAGACCCTTTCCCACTGCAGCTTTTAAACGGTAAATTGTGGGGAAAAAACTGCAATATACCGTTTAAGGCTGGTTTCACACACTCCGGCTCCTGCCGGACGGTGAAATCCCGCACGGCCAGGGAGCCGTGCCGCACACACTACTTTATCATGGAGGGGATGGCCACAGCCCGGCAGCCGTCCCTTCCAGTGGTGGGATCCGGCTGCAACCATGCGGCCGGGCCGTGGCCGTCCCGTGTGAATGGACATAATAGTGTCCATTCACAACTAATGTGTGCAGCACGGCTCCCTGGCCGTGCGGGATTTCACCGTCCGGAAGGAGCCGGAGTGTGTGAAACCAGCCTAAGAGCTGCAGTGGGAAAGGGGCATAAGCATAAAGGGGCGTAACATAACAAATAAGCAAAAAACTGTAGCTCTCGAAACATACTGAGCAACATTTACAGCCCAAGGCGTGCTTGGTGTTGACGCTGAATTACACGTGTTTCACTGAAGCAAAAAGCATGCAATTAAGGCAAATATTTGCATTTATTTGTGTCATGTGCGACTCATCCTGTTGCTATCGGCGCTAACAATAATATACTGCAAATCTGTGTGTGTGTAGCATATAAAACAGTGAGGGCAGCCAGAGGACACCAGCCACAGCTGTACTGTCAGTGAGGGCAGCCGGAGGACACCAGCCACAGCCGTACTGTCAGCGAGGACAGCCAGAGGACACCAGCCACAGCCGCACTGTCAGCGAGGGCAGCCGGAGGACACCAGCCACAGCCCCACTGTCAGTGAGGGCAGCAGGAGCACACCAGCCACAGCCGTACTGTTAGTGAGAGCAGCCAGAGGACACCAGGCACAGCTGTACTGTCAGTGAGGGCAGCCAGAGGACACCAGCCACAACCGTACTGTCAGCGAGTGTAGCCAGAGGACACCAGCCACAGCCGCACTGTCAGTGAGGGCAGCCGAAGGACACCAGCCACAGCCACACTGTCAATGAGGGCAGAGGGTGGACACCAGCCACAGCCGCACTGTCAGTGAGGGCAGCTGTAGGACACCAGCCACAGCCTCACTGTCATTGACGGCAGCCAGAGGACCAGTCACAACCGCACTGTCAGTGAGGGCAGCCAGAGGTCACCAGCCACAGCCATACTGTCAGTGAGGACAGCACAGTACGCTGGGATAAGACTGGGGGCAGGACCATCGCAACACCATCCAATATATACAATTCAGTGGTGGCAAACATATATTGCCATCAAATGGTAAAACCACTGCCATCGGAAAAAAAAATAGATGGTTGCGAACCAGCGCGATGCAATGTCCACCCATAAACCCGATTCAGGGGCACTGTATGTTGGGAGGTATGTATCCTCTTTTAGCATGCAGCATACACTATTAAAAACGGAGAAGGCTTGATAGTTTCTTATGATTTGGATTTTATTTACTGATATTCCTAGGTCTGTATTTATGTGTAGAATTTCCTACGTCAGGTGTGTTAGTTACTGCCAGCAAATGTTAGAGGTCGCTGTATTCTTTTACGTAGTCTGACCTTGAATGTGGCCGTGTTTCATCAGGTGCGTTCTGATGAGGTCTGTCAGAGCCTTGGAGAAAACAGACAGCAAATGTTCTGCTCACTCCGGAACATAAGGCGTCTGTACACTTTCTTCATGTGTGAAGCGCAGGCCCCTTGGGAAATTTAGTTGTTACAGGACCGACCTGGGCTCTGCTGTGGAGGGAGATGTTATTGCTTGTGTCTGTCATTTTGCTTCAGTTGCTAAACAAGGAGGCGACTGAGGCTTCTAGAGTAGATGCTGAGCTCTGTGTCATTTGCAAAGCAGCGTAAGCGAAGGTGATAGGACATTGTTTTACAGGTTGTACTGAAGGAAAAATGTCTAATACAGATATATATTCAGGTCCTGATTCTGGTTGACTCCGTAAGCTGCGAACCGAGTGCAATAGATCCTACCCCGCGGAAATTCCACCCTCCTCCCGTTGCCAAGTCCCCTCCCAACCATGGGCATGCTGCCGCTGCAGGAGAAGTCGTTCTATGCCCATCGAATGTTCTCTCCTGGGCTCGCAAATAAAAGTCAGTGGAATTACTTTTATTTGCGTGTGTCGGGAAAAAAGACAGGCCATGCGGCTGACTTCCTGTGATGTCAGCCGCCCACCCCCGGCACACATTGGCCCGCATGCTTCCCCATGGGAACACACAGCATTTTCATGGTGACACCTATGAAATGCTGGGCATTCCCAAGGGCGACATGTGTGCCATCCGCTGCATGCCCCCGGTCCGGTCCGCCTCCAGTGAACGGCTCGGCAACTATGTAAGTCACCAAAGCCGTTGGCATGGGGAACCTACACATGCGCATAAGCATTGGTCCCCGCTGCGATTTCATCGGGGACCGAGTGAATAAGAATGACCCCCTTAATGTGCAATTTAACATTTAATTACGATAACTAAAACGCTTTTGTTATCATTTCTAGTTATACCTAGGGTGACCAACTCATCCCTTTAATCCGGGACACATATTAATTACACAGGTTCTGTGGCTGGCTTTCACCTGGTTTTAAACTGCCACACCTCAAGACACCATTTCACCTGGTTTTAAACTGCCACAGAACCTGTGTAATTAATCGGTGTCCCGGATTAAAGGGATGAGTTGGTCACCCTAGTTATACCGTACATTTGGCACAATGAGGACTAACGGATCAGGGATAACAAATCTGGGTGCATATGAAATATGTATGCTGCATATCGTAGTAGCCCACGCCACGTAGTCACGCGTGCAGAGCACACATAAACATATTGCATGAAAGCCAAGTGCATTTCCAGTGTGTCCGGTTGGAAGCCGCTTGCTTGGTAATCTGGTTATAGTGCTTCTGCCTTCAGTATTTTGGGCAACAGCGCCTGGATTATTCATCACTAACCTGGCAATGCATTCTGGGTGCAGCTGCTCAACTCATTTACCTCATGAACTTCATCCCAGTGTTGGAATCCTCTGACAGTCACCACACTACCAGACCCAACTCAGACAGACATTCCAAACTCTCAACACACTGCTGCAGCATTCACCTACAGGGGGTGATTCAGGTTCGCTCGCTTAATATTGATTCCGGTCTGGGGTCTGATGTTATGGGTCTGCACATGGCTATCGGTGAATATACACATGTGCAGACACGATGTGCAAACGCCTTCACGTAGGCAGGGGGATAGCGCATGGGAACGGTGGCTGCTCCCAAACAAAACGCTGGGTGTCCCCATGCGAACAAAGGCGTGATGAAGCCTGTACAGGGCAGGAGGCTAACATCACATGACAATAGCACCCGTCCCCTTTTCGGCCATCTCCGGCCCAGATGAAAGTCAGATCAGATCAGACTAACTTTTACCTGCGAGCAGGTGAAAAATCCTTCGCTTTGTCCATACGCCCGCATGCGAATGGACACATCCGTTTGCATGCCGCCTCAGTCAGTAAAGGGGTTGGGAATTCGCTCCCCTGGCAAGCCGCATTTACAGGCTAGCTAAGAAGCGAATGTACACTGCTTAACGAGCCAACCTGAATCAGGCACACATTGTTTTACTCCTATCTTTCTCTAGATAGCCAGATTAAATCACCTACCCTAGCTCACCTACCCTCCTGGAATGGTTGGGGGGTTCCCAAAAATGGGGTGGCCCTGTTGGCCCCCTGGTAAGGTGGGCAAGTCTCCTGCACATCCCCCACTGCAAGACAATGCCATGGTGACACTACCCACGGCCCATGTGCTAACTAGGCAATAACAGCGAGTATGGCTAAAATAGAGAGGGGGGAATGATGTACCGATTTGTATTAAGCTCCTGTCTCTTGTCAAACACAGCATGTAAAATGACAGTTAGGAACTGATCGGTAAGTACTTTATCTCTCTCCAAGGATCTCTCCCTGGGCTGGGTGTACTTTCGACCCAGTTTGGCGGCCGTGCATTTTTTGAAATCATAATCACTTCTAAGGCATGCTTTTTGCCTTGAAAGTGATTGCCCCTTTAAAAAAAAAAGTCTGCTTTAAGCCAACATCCCGCACTGCCGCCAAACTCAGGTAGCATTAAATACCACCCCCTACATCTTTAAAATGTTAATGTCAAGTTACTGACATACTAGTGTTACTAATACCAACTTCAGCAAAAGTAAGCCGAGTTTTGTGAATTTCACTATGAGTCATTTGAATTGAAATATAAAGTATTTATCACCTTATGCCATAGCAGCATCCCAGATCTATTAAAAAGTCTTCACCCTTTGTTCTTCTGCTCTTCCATCTTCTTCCTAATGAATAACCCCGGTCTAATGCCATGCACCTATTATTAATCACCTTGATGAGTTCCCGAGTGAACATTCATTGACCTAAGAAAAAACTGGCGATGATGGAGAGTACGTTATGGTACGACAATCTGTTGTGTGCGGACGCAGAGGAAGCACCAAAAGCATTCAGAGAGAAATGACAGCAGGTATGTATTTCAGCATAGAAATCAAGCAAACAACAGACGTGTAAGTATGTCCTGTGTAAGTTGGATAGGTGTAACTCCAAACCGATGTGTAACTCGGAACTGAAAACTGGAATTCATTTTCATACTTAGACACATTTAAAGCAAGTCCAACAATGTCAAATGGCTATAGTGGCTAAATATGATAAACCCATTCATTTGTTTTGTAAATTTTACTAAGTAGAGTTTTTTTTATGGGGTGGGGTACAGCAGATCCCCACCTCCACCATTAGCTTTGGGCAGAGTAGCATAAAAAGCCATTTGCACTCTTCAGTTTAGCAGTGACAGCATCTAGTTTGTGTTGCGTTGGGTTGTGTATCCGGTCGATGTATCAACAATGTCTAGATCTGAAATCACATAGTCAACGACTCGTGGTCGAATGCACTAAAGTCAGTAAAGTAGGGATGTGAAAAGCGGACGCTGAAAAGGAAACTTTAGAAATTGTGAAAGCTGTACAGTATTCCATTGCATGGTGGCAATATATCATAAGACTGAAAAAAATTATAATAATTATAGGGGGGTACGAACGGGCTGAGGGGGTAAGGGGAAGGTTAGGGTTAGGCCACGTATAGGGACGGTTAGGCTGAGGAGGAATGGGAAGGTTAGGGTTAGGCTGGGTGGAGGGAGGTTTAAGCTGCATGGAGGAAGGGTTAGGCTGAGGGGGGTGGGGAAGGTTAGGCTGTGTGGTGGGAGGTTTAAGCTGCGTGGAGGGAGGGTTAGGCTGTGTGGAGGGAGGGTTAGGCTGAGGGGGGTGGGAAGGTTAGGGTTAGGCCAGTGGCGTAGCTACGTTTTGGGCGCCCCCCGCCGTTAGGCACCCCTACCCCCCTGCCCTGCCACCCCACCGCCTATGCAAACCCACCCAATCCCCCACAGCCTTAATTATCGCGCTGGTCCCAGCGGCTCCGTTCTTCTGCTGAGGACCACCACAAAATGGCCGTCCCCATACAGCAGACAGTTTCAGAGAACTGTGTGCTATATGGGGGCGGCCATTTTGTGGTGGTCCTCAGCAGAAGAACGGAGCCGCCGGGACCAGCGCGATAGGTAAGTCTGCGGGGGATTGGGGGGGGGGGGGTTTTAACTATAGCACCGCAGCCCCCGGCACCCCCACATGCACAGCGCCCCCCCGCGGTGGCGGGGGCTGCTGTGCTATAGTTAAGCCACTGGGTTAGGCTGCATGGAGGGAGGGTTACCCTGAGGGGGAGGGAAAGATTAGGCTGCCTGGAGGGAGGGTTAAGCTGGCCATACACCTAAAGATTTATTGTCCAATCTGGGTGGTTAGAAAAAAATCTAGTACCATATGGGAGCAAATGACACTTGACCATTTGCTTTGAAATGCTGGAAAACTGACAAAAAACGTAATTCAGATATTACCAGATTTTTCCAACCAGCCTGATCGGACAATAAATCTTTAGGTGTATGGAGAGCTTTGGGCTGCATGGAAGGAGGGTTAGGTTTGGGGAGGGAAACAGTAAGTATAGTTACCTGACTCCTGTCGGCAATCCCTCCATCGGAAATCAGACATTGCGGCATCCCCATCGCCGGTCATCCATATATATCCCCTGGAGGTGCCAGGCAGGCTACGGAACTTCTAGCTGTGTCCCTCTCCGTGGAACCCTAACTGCTCTTCTCTACCAATGTTTTTAAGGGGCCCGCCTCCTTCCGTGACCAGGCCCGTGTCCATTTGCTGGGGCCCTGATTCCAGGAGCTTAGTTTTTAACAGGATTATTGGCAATCTATAATATACAGTATATGTCTAGTGTCCGTGTGTGTAGGAAACACTGCCATCTGTTGGCAGAGAGTGAAACTACATCTGTTTCTCTCACACAGGTACAAACTCAGAGGCAAGTGTTTGTGCAAGTTTGTACAAGGCACCAGACTAGCTTTCGAAGCATTCGCTTCGAGCAGGCTCACTAGTGTAATAATAACTTTATTAGTTCAAATAAAAATCTATATTTAAATAAAAGTAATTTTTATTCATATACATTTACCAAGAACAAATCTTCATAATGCAGCTACACACATTCGGGATTGATCTGTGCACATGAACATACAGTACGGATATTATACAATGTCACATTATCACTTATTTGAGACCTGTCTTCTTCAGTGTCAGCTGGAAGAACCTTCACTGTCTCAGCTCTTCACTATCACCTGTCTCTAGAATGACATTCTGCCCCCTAGGCTGAGCCGACCTCCTGCTTCAAGTACCAACGAAGTGCAAGGCGGAGCACAAACAGAGAGCAGAAAGCAGGAGTGAGTGTGGCAGTTAGGTGACGGAGATCTGAAAGGAAGCAAAGGAAGAGTCTCATGATAAAGGGGCAGATTTATTAAGCTTGGAGAAGAGATAAACTGGAGATAAAGCGGAGAAAAGGTACAAGGAGATAAAGCACCAGCCAATCAGCTGCGTTTGAAAAAGACAGTTGGGAGTTGATTGGCTGGTGCTTTATCTCCTTTTACCTTTTCTCCGCTTTATCTCCAGTTTATCTCTTCTCCAAGCTTAATAAATCTGCCCCAAAATGCTGAACTGGGCACATGGGATATACTGTAGATGTCAATGACGATTAGAAACCAATGATGGTTAATCGCCAATGTAAAATAGTTTCTCATTGATGGCAGAGAGCCAGTGGTTCTCTGCTATCCATGGTAGAGAGTCTCCGATGGCTGTACTTTATTTTGTACATACTGACGTGTATGGAGTCTAACTCCGCTCCTAACAGACTTATGATGCCCCTCTCCCAGGCTTTCATTGCCCATCACTTAGTAAGCCATAGAGCAGGGATTGATAGTTTCCTAGTGAAAAGTTTTATACCATTGAGGTTAACCATCAATGGTACCATCGATGGTGACCATTGATGCTTAAACCAAGTGCCAGATTAAGGTCCTCAAGGGCCTGGAGCTGAGATTTATGATGGGCCTATTGCGTACTGCCGCAAGGGGTGTGACTAGCATGGTGGCGGTGTGGCAACTGATATAGGGGTGTGGTCTATGCCTTGGGGTGTAGCGTGCACCAAAGAGGGCATAGCTAGCTACCCACCTACCTTTAACCACCTCAATCTCTTTGCTTTATACAGTATGAAGCATACACCATGTTATTGACCACTGAATATAAAAATACTCACACACATATACAATAAATAAGAACCATCGAAGGGCAATCAAGCTAATAAAAGGGGTGGATAACATGTTGCAAAGGCAGATTAGCCAAATTGGGAATGTTTACGCTTGAAAAAAGACATTTAGGAGGAGACATGCTTAACATGTACAAACAAGGGCGTAGCTACCATAGGTGCAAGAGATGCAGCTGCTATGGGGCCCAGAGGTGAAGTGGGCCCATCTTTACCATCTAAGTAATATGTTTTACATACATTTATCACCATCAGTTGCTAAATAGGGGGCCATTACAAACTTTTGCTATGGGGCCTACGAATATCTAGTTACGCCCCTGTGTACAAATATACCAGGGGGCAATTTAAGGAACTATTCAGCAAACTCTTTGCCTTAAGGTCGGTTATCAGGACACGAGGGCAGCCGCTAAGACTAGAGGAGAGGAGATTCCGTACCCTCCGAAGCACATTATTTTTTTACTGTCAGGCAAGAAAAGGTTTGGAACTGATGAGAAGTGATAAATTGCCTGGTACTTTATCACCGGCCAATCAGCTCCTGATTGCTTTTTAACCCCAGCCTGTTACTTAACATTCATAGTTACATAGTTACATAGTAGGTAAGGCTGAAAAAAACTTGCGTCCATCTAGTTCAACCTGGTATAGATATCCATTGCTGATTTGGTAGGTTCTGGTATTTTACAGACAAATTATATTTCTTATTTGTACCCATGGATGTTTTTCTCCAGTAAATGCTTGTCCAACTTTGCCTTGAACGCATTTAATGAGCCAGCCGTTACCACCTCTCTGGGAAGAGAGTTCCAGAGTTTGACTGTTCTGACCATAAAGAAATTCTTTCTACTAGCTGAATGAAATCTTTTTTCTTCTAATCTATACTCATGCCCTCGTGTCCTAGATTCCTTTCTAGTAGAAAAGAGGGTGTGTGACAGTTCCTTATATTGGCCCTTGATATACTTGTACATGTTGAGCATGTCCCCCCTTAAACGTCTCTTTTCTAATGTAAATAGTCCCAAATTGCTTAATCTCTCCCCGTAGCTTAAATTCTCCATTCCCATAATAAGCTTTGTTGCTCACCTTTGGACTTTTTCTAATTCTATGATGTCCTTTTTATAGTGTGGGGCCCAGAACTGTACTCCGTACTCGAGGTGAGGTCTCACCAATGCTTTATATAGTGGCATAATTACCCTTGAGTCCCTATTTTCCATTCCCCTCTTAATACATGCCAGAATTTTGTTGGCCTTTTTTTGTAGCTACATTACAATGGCCACTACATCCCAGTTTGCTGTCTATTTGGACTCCTAGATCCTTTTCAAGTATGAAATTACCCAGTTCCTCTCCGCTAAGGTTGTAACTTGCACACTGGTTGTGTCTCCCAAGGTGCATAACCTTACATTTATCTACATTGAACCTCATCTTCCATTTTTTTGCCCACTCATCTAGAATTGCAAGATCATTTTGAAGTATGGTGACATCTTCTGATGATTTGATGACTTTGTATCGTCCGCAAAGATGGATACATTGCTGAGTAACCCTATCCCAATATCGTTAATAAAAATGTTAAACAAAATGGGCCCCAAAACCGAACCCTGGGGCACTCCACTTAGTACCGGTATCATATCTAAAACGGCACCATTCACAACCACACTTTGTTCTCTATTACATAGCCAATTCTCTACCCATATGCAGATATTTTCACCCAATCCTAGGTTCTCCATTTTATTAATCAATCTCTTGTGTGGGACAGTATCAAATGCTTTAGCGAAATCTAGGAAAATCACATTTACAGCATTTCCATTATCGAGGTTTTTGCTAACTCTTCATAGAACCCTAGTAGATTAGTTTGGCATGAACGATTTTTCACGAACCCATGTTGGTTAGTACTGAGTAGACGGTGATGATCTAAAAATTCCTGGATACCATCCCTTAAAAATTCTTCAAATAGTTTACCCACAATTGATGTTAAACTAACGGGTCTGTAATTAGCGGGATCTTCCTTTTTTCCTTTTTTGAATATTGCCACTACCTCTGTTATTCTCCAGTCTTTTGGTACTATACCTGACGATAGTGACTTGCTAAAGATATAATGTAGGGGGGTAACTAGTTCATCCCTTAATTCCATTAATACCCTCGGATGAATCCCATCTGGCCCTGGTGCTGATTGGCCGGTGATAAAGTACTAGGCACTGTATCACTTCTCCTCCCTTATCACTACTTCATACATGTACCCCACAATGCCAGAGGAGGTGGTGTTAGCAGTTAATACATTACATTTGAAAAAATGACAGTGGAATTTCCCTTTACAATACAATTAAATGTGTAAATAAAAAAAGTCATAATAAAGTAAAAAAATATTATTATTATTATTATTATTATAAACCTATAGCATACACAGATGATGCTATCACATATCCAGTATGTACAGAAGTATAAGTGAATAAAATATATTTATTTTCCTGAAAAGACACAGCAAGAAGAATAGAAATTTCATTGAAAACAAATATTTTTTTTTACTTTAACATATTCTGCATATATCATTTGCCAGTTTCTATGACGCCTGCCTCATTTTATTTTAAACTTTATTCCAGAAAAAAATATATATTGTTGCATAAATGTATTACATTTGAAATAATCTTACACAAATCCCCAGAAGAGATGTACAGTATAAGTCAGGCAATAAAAAATACAAAATTGCAATATTACAGTAAGGACATTATTGTTTTAGAATGTGCAACATGATATTTGGAGGGAAACAAACACATTTCTGGTATTTTATATATTTTATTATTGCGGAACAGCTGCAGTAATTGTTGGCTTTGCCCATTATATTAACCCAGAGGGCTACATACAACGCACCTGTTCTCAGGCTTATTTATAACTGTAATTAGTTTCCCCATTCACTCTAATATCTTTGACCTCAAACGATGCATCATTTACAATGTCGGGTGAAAATATATGTTTTTAAACTGCAAACAGTACTTTGTCTTCAATGGCATAATTCCCAATGTTTCAAACCCAAGAGAGACACATAAGAACCACCACAACATATAACAACATTGTTCTTTTTTTATCAGATATACTATCCAGAACAGCCAATCACATAACAGTTTTCATTAACTTGAAATAAGCTGTTCAAAAGCTAATGTATAATTGGTTGCAGCACATTGAACAGTTTTCTACATCTTACTCGGTTCATTTTATAACATTTAACAAAAAGATTTATTGGAAGCAAGTAAATGGGTTTACTATATTTGTGCATCTTTCAAAAAAGGGTTAATAGGAGGAGCATTACTGTGGAATAACATATTTAACATCCATTTACTACTGGAAATTTAGTGTGTGCACATGTTGATATATACCTACAGTATAAACAGCCCAGTTACTTAACCAGTGGTTTGTGGCCGTACTCACTGTTACATATACTATACACTTGTGATGAAGCATAATTTGAGCTTCATGCAGCTCACCGGCGAGTGATTATATGTAGGTAGTGTGCTGCAGATAATCACAGGTGTCTCTGGAGCTACCAAATGTAGGAGACTCCTGTTTTCCAAAATTTACACTATTCACAGTTTGCAAAGTAAAACCAAGATGGCCCCTGTACGTTCAGTAGAGATCTTGGTGGCCATTTTGGGATACAACATGAAGCCTCCCTGGACTACAGGAAGACTGCAATCAGCAGTGTAAAATCACAGGAACTGATTGATTGGTACTTTATCTCTTTCTAAGGTTTGATACAGTTGTGTATTATTACAACTATATCTGCTCATTAGAGACTGAGTTGTATTATACCCCTTTTTCAACATACAAATAACCCAGGTCCAACAGGGGTTGTTGCTGGTTCGCTATGCAGTGTGAAAGGGCCTTTTGAAAAATACCGGATTCAACAACCTGGCAATCCAACACAGGATAATAGAAGGGTTTTACCCGGGTCGGACCTTGGTTGCTGTACAGTGTTAATGGGTGACTTGGGTCGAGTGACCCGGGTCCCATTCATACTATAGGTTGGAGGCAGTGTCAGCTCCAAGCGCTGCCTCCTCCCCCCACCCGCTAATGACACAGCGGCGCTTAACCACGCCCCCTGATTACATCGGCATCCCGTCTTATTACTGGTTCACTGCGGGAAATTTCAAACTTCACCTCGCAAATGCCAGGTCGCTTCCAGGCCGGATCTGTGCCCAACTCCACGGTGCGGCCCGGCATTTGCAATGTGATATGGGCAGGAGTCATTTCTATAAATGAAGGAGCACTTATTATACGTGAACTGAGGATTAAAAGATGTTGGACTCATCGATACAATGGTATTATAATGACCATGTCTTGGCATGTAACAAATGGCTGACTGGCACCTGCCAGTGATGTGACGGGCATCTGCCAGCTTTAGTTACACCATAATTATATCTGATGTGTTTACATCTAAATGTTGACACATAATTATATGCAGTCACCACGGTGTACCTATCCTAATTAATCAGCAATTGTTACCCGTTATCATCACATCATATATTTAAATATCATTTTGTATGCTCATTTTTACATACACGGCCTGCCTCCACTAAAATAAAAATATATATACACAATATATGTCAGTCTCTGACAAAAATAGTTTTAATCGCTAATTTTTGTAAATGTAATTGCAAAACAGATGGGAAAGCAGAAAAGCCAAATATTAAACAACCCCTTTGAGTACTTAGCTGAAGTAACACCTGCTCATTAATGGATACAAAACTGATTATGTATTCATTTTTTAAATATCAAGTTTTGTGGTTCCCCTCTAACTAGACCTAGATGTTAAACGAGAACAAGGATACAACATTAAGCTGCCAGGGGTACTCTGTAAATCAATGGACGTCAGCCAGTAATGATGTGCAGTCTGTGGTGCCTGGTTTGCGGCAATTATACTACATCGCCAGGTTTGCTATGGAAAAATATTACTGCAGTATCAGTGGTGGAACTTGTGAGTGGTTGGCTCAGGTGCAAAAATATGACTTGGGTCCCCCTCCTCCACTCCAACTCAAGTTCACAATATGCCTTACAGCAGTTGGTGGCAGAAGTGGGCCCCCTTAGTCCTCAGGGGCCCCGATGCAGTGCACCAATGGTAATTCCGCCTCTGTGCAGTATTTCTTTGCCTTTGCGATTCCCCTTTCTGCAAGGTGTAACCTCAGGTATCCTCAGACTGATGCAAGATATACATGAGGTACATGTCTGGCCCGAGAGGTGTGCAGAGGAAAATGAAAAAGTGGGCAAAGAGAAAGGCAGAGTAAATTGAGAGATGGGGTAGTAAATTGGGAGATGGGCAAAGTAAAGGTCCCCATACACTAATGCCACTTGTCTGAGGCACAAGTCAAATTCAATTTCCCTTGAACACCCCCGGCAGTCATTCCATCTGATTTGGCACTTGGGGTGAAATGTAATAGGGTGCAAGTTAATTAATGTGCGATTTAAGCTGTAATGTGTATTGAACTGTGGCGCTCTTTATTTGTACTCTATTTTTGTTATTTATTCAATGTTTTGTCTCCCTGTATTGTTCCTTTGTATGGCGCTGCGAAACACTTGTGGCGCCTTATAAATAAAATTATAATAATAATAAAATAATAAAATGTGATTTATCCCATGTAAAAAATCACGGAAGGACTCTCGGGAGCTGTCGGTGGAGTTCACAGGTGAAATCGGTCAACATCCCAAATGCATGACATCCAACCGGATCCGATGTGAAGTCCCACATGCATCCGATCAGATTTGGAGGTTGGATGAGCTGCACATAAGATAAATGCCCGACTTTTAAAAAATAAGTGCATTTTGCATGTCCGCAGTAATCCCGGGATCCCAGGATTGAGATCTTTAATCCCTAGATTCAAATACCGCCTATTTTATGCCAAAATCCCGGACTCCTGCTGATCTCGATCATGGGATTGGCATCCCTAATTGCAGGTGCTAAGCACCCGCGATGTGTCGCATCCGATATCGTGCGGTGGGCAGTGAGTGGGGTCTGGTGTACGGCGGGCAAGGAGTGGGGTCCGCTGTGCGGTGGGGAGCGGGGTCTGGCGGGCAGCAGGGAGAATGAAAAAATCCTATTCAAAAGACTGGGTGGCTGCTGATTGGCTGAGAGAGCTCTCTCAGCCAATCAGCGCCCCCCGAAAAGAAGGCCGCTAATTGGCTGACAGAGCTCTCTCAGCCAATCAGTGGCTGATCAGTCTTTTGAATAGGATTTTTCAATTCGGCCGCACCCCTGCCTGTAGCTCCCCAGGCAAGTGATTTATCACATGTAAAATAATGGTAAGTGCCAAATCTTAGTGAGCTCTTCAGGGGAACTACTGGGAGGAAATCAGGGGAAATCGGGCCTAACAAGTCGGTCTAATGTATGGGGGCCAGGGGCGGATTGGCCCACCGGGAAACCGGCTCAAAACTCATTAAAAAGGGGCGCTCCCCCCGGACTGGCTGGGCCACTGGCAGCGGCCGCAGCACTTTGCCCAAATCCAAAATGGCCGCGGGAGGGCTGCTGCGCATGCTCCCAGGCTTCCAGCTCCAGTTCCCCCTCCGCCCGCCCAGCAGAAAAAGGAAGCAGCAGCAGGTGAGTGCATGTTGACCTTTAGACTGTCAACCTTCCCCATTTCGACCTTCAGTCATCTCGAACTTCTGCATGTCTACCTTCAGTCATGTTGACCTTCATGCATGTCGACAGTGGTGTTGACCTAATGCTTGTAGACCTAGTGTCCGTTTCCCTAAGAAACAGCCTGAGTTTATTTTCAGGCTGTTTTTAGGTCTTTTAATGATGCTTAATGTGCAGTCCTTCTGATATTTAAAGGACCACATGAAGTGTTGTACGAAGTGTTTATTTTTTTAAAGATGAAAAAAATGGATCAACAAATTCACTTTTTTATCGGAAAAGGCGGTGGGTCTCGAATAGGCCCTGACCGATATTTCCAACTATCGGAAATATTGTCCAGGATTGAATACAACCCCCCCCCATCCATGGAATCTTAAGTGAATCACATGCAGACAAGGACTTGAGAGTTTAAATGAATCGTGTTAGGACAAAATAGAATAACCCTCCCCCTTCAGTCTACCTAATTAACTTCTATAATAGAATTAATCAGAGTCTCAAATACTGTGCGCACTCGGTGTCCAAAAAATACTATCTATTTTTAAATACAATTACGTTGACAAACTCAATTACATGCGTGACTTACTCCTTAAATTACTGGATGATATTGAACTGTTCACCGACTGAGTTTCATTGTTCAAAAAAATAATAATAAAGTGTTTACAAATATACAATGAAGTCGCTTTATCATCAACGGCAAAAAACTAATTTGATACCAAAAAAGAAGAATGGGTCATAACCTGAAATTATTAGAAGAGTAAATTGACAGCAATTTCAGTTATATATGAATAAAAAGTTTAATAAAAAAATCTCACAACCCTTGTGATTCTGGTAGAAGTTTCTATGTGACTCCTGAATGTCTAATTTATGGGAAGACATTCCTGATCTGCTTAAAGGTGGAGTGGAAGAAAACAGTTCATTTCTGAGATAAAGCCCCTGTCAACCGGTCCGGCAGCCGGCTTCTATTGTATCGCCAGCAGCCCATAGAAGCCAGGTAGGTCTGCACCAATGGCAGGGAGTGGCATCCCACTGGAAGCATGCTCACTGCTAATTGCTGGCTGGTCTGGCAGTCCCAGAGGGACTCAGGGCCGGTGCAAGGCAGGGGGGGATGCTCCGGCGCTCACCCGCTCCTCCGGAGACCTGAAAACGGTGCACTGATGGGGGTCCTTCAGGACCGAGGTTGAGAACCACTGGTTTATATCACTCTCCATTTTATCACTTTAAAAGACTTAGTACATCTGGTCCTCCAAGAGGTGAGGTATATAGGTGAGCTTTGTATTTCCAGGATTCCACAGGGAAACAGAAGCACGATGCATATACGCAGTTATAGAACCAAGTCCGTTGGGTCCAGCAACAAGCAAACGAGATGACAATATAAGTAACTTGCTTAGCAGTGACAAAGAACCCCCCCCCCCCACCCCCATACAGTAATTATAATATTTTAACTACTTGCTCCTTGACAGGTGTTTCATGCTCCAAGAATCTAGCACTTATGTGTAACACATTAAGCACTGTGCTTCCCTGACAGATGCTAGAGGTCCGCTAACATACATCTCTTCCAAAGGCGGCAGCCATTTTTGGAAGGCCATTTTCAGCAGGTTCCATGCAGACAGCTAAACCGCACGAACTCTGCAGAGACCATGGGCCTTATTCTAGTTCACTCTTTCTGACAAAATCCTTCCTAGATGGACAAAACCATGTGCACTGCAGGTGGGGCAGATGTAACATGTGCAGAGAGAGTTACAGTGGATTTGGGTGAGTTATTCTGTTTTTGTGCAGGGTAAATACTGGCTGCTTTATTTTTACACTGCAATATAGATCTCACTTTGAAGTAAAACCCCACCCAAATCTAATTCTCTCTGTACAAGTAACATCTGCCCCACCTGCAGTGCACATGGTTTTGTCCATCTGAGAAGGATTTTGTCAGAAAAAGTGAACTAGAATAAGGCCACATGTGCCCACACAGTGCCGGCTCCCCACCATCACTACCACCACCACTTGGACTGCGGCGGCATTGCTGAGCCACTGTTCCTTGGAGACTGACAGCAAGTATAAAATACCAGTAAGGTAACGCCAGTTAAATTACAGGCAAATGGTGGAAGTGCTGCCGGGAGCACAGTCTCTTAGGCCCTTATTCTGATCGGTGCGGCCAGATCCGAATATGCGGCCAGGACCGTGCGTGCGAAACCCCGCCTTCCATACGGATCACCAACTCCGTCCGTATGCGGTAAGAAGCTGGCCGAACGGACCGCACGTGTATTTTTCACGGAATACGCCTCCTCCATCTCAGGGAACCTCCCCCATCATTCGATGGTCGCAGACCATCGAATGCAGGACCGAGTGGTCCACCAGCTCCCGCAACCTCAGACCACACGGACATTTTTCCGTGCAAAAGCAGGGATCTGGGCGGGCAGCTGACATCCGGCGATGTCATATGTCCGCCCCCTACACGTGCGTCACGACCGCATTACCATACGTACGCCCAGCGTTTTCATGGGAACGCCCATGGTAATGAGCCCAAACTGCCCTTCACGCCCCTCTCCACCCCCTGTTCGTAGTGTACACATTTCATGCAGAATGTTGCCGTGCGTCCGGCTCGCACATGCGCAGAGACGCCTCTACACATGCGCAGACACAAAACATCGGCGGCACGAACGCACGCGGATATTACCGCACCAACCAGAATAAGGGCCTTAGTGAACACAGTATAATCAGGCCAAAGCATTGAATGCAGACATATCACTTCAGGGAAAAGATGGTAGCGCTGCACACAGGTATATAGCAGAAGTCCTGAACACAGGTATATAACAGAAGTCCTGAACACAGGTATATAACAGAAGTCCTGCACACAGGTATATAACAGAAGTCCTGAACACAGGTATATAACAGAAGTCCTGAACACAGGTATATAACAGAAGTCCTGCACACAGGTACATAACAGAAGTCCTGCACACAGGTAGATAACAGAAGTCCTGCACACAGGTAGATAACAGAAGTCCTGCACACAGGTATATAACAGAAGTCCTGCACACAGGTAGACAACAGAAGTCCTGCACACAGGTAGATAAAAGAAGTCCTGCACACAGGTAGATAACAGAAGTCATGCACACAGGTAGATAACAGAAGTCCTGCACACAGGTAGATAACAGAAGTCCTGCACACAGGTAGATAAGAGAAGTCCAGCACACAGGTAGACAACAGAAGTCCTGCACACAGGTAGACAACAGAAGTCCTGCACACAGGTAGACAACAGAAGTCCTGCACACAGGTAGATAAGAGAAGTCCAGCACACAGGTAGACAACAGAAGTCCTGCACACAGGTAGACAACAGAAGTCCTGCACACAGGTAGACAACAGAAGTCCTGCACACAGGTAGACAACAGAAGTCCTGCACACAGGTAGATAACAGAAGTCCTGCACACAGGTAGATACCAGAAGTCCTGCACACAGGTAGATAACAGAAGTCCTGCACACAGGTAGATAAGAGAAGTACTGCACACAGGTAGATAACAGAAGTCCTGCACACAAGTAGACAACAGAAGTCCTGCACACAGGTATATAACAGAAGTCCTGCACACAGGTAGACAACAGAAGTCCTGCACACAGGTATATAACAGAAATCCTGCACACAGGTAGACAACAGAAGTCCTGCACACAGGTAGATAACAGAAGTCCGGCACACAGGTAGATAACAGAAGTCCTGCACACCGGTAGATAACAGAAGTCCTGCACACAGGTAGACAACAGAAGTCCTGCACACAGGTAGATAACAGAAGTCCTGCACACAAGTAGACAACAGAAGTCCTGCACACAGGTAGATAACAGAAGTCCTGCACACAGGTAGATAACAGAAGTCCTGCACACAGGTAGACAACAGAAGTCCTGCACACAGGTAGATAACAGAAGTCCTGCACACAGGTATATAACAGAAGTCCTGCACACCGGTAGACAACAGAAGTCCTGCACACCGGTAGATAAGAGAAGTCCTGCACACAGGTATATAACAGAAGTCCTGCACACAGGTAGATAACAGAAGTCCTGCACACAGGTAGATAACAGAAGTCCTGCACACCGGTAGACAACAGAAGTCCTGCACACAGGTAGATAACAGAAGTCCTGCACGCAGGTAGACAACAGAAGTCCTGCACACAGGTAGATAAGAGAAGTCCTGCACACAGGTAGATAACAGAAGTCCTGCACACAGGTAGATAACAGAAGTCCTGCACACAGGTAGATAACAGAAGTCCTGCACACAGGTAGATAAGAGAAGTCCTGCACACAGGTAGATAACAGAAGTCCTGCACACAGGTAGATAACAGAAGTCCTGCACACAGGTAGATAACAGAAGTCCTGCACACAGGTAGATAACAGAAGTTCGGCACACAGGTAGATAACAGAAGTCCTGCACACAGGTAGACAACAGAAGTCCTGCACACAGGTAGATAACAGAAGTCCTGCACACAGGTAGATAACAGAAGTCCTGCACACAGGTAGATAACAGAAGTCCTGCACGCAGGTAGACAACAGAAGTCCTGCACGCAGGTAAATAAGAGAAGTCCTGCACACAGGTAGATAACAGAAGTCCTGCACACAGGTAGATAAGAGAAGTCCTGCACACAGGTAGACAACAGAAGTCCTGCACACAGGTAGACAACAGAAGTCCTGCACACAGGTAGATAACAGAAGTCCTGCACACAGGTAGATAACAGAAGTCCTGCACACAGGTAGATAACAGAAGTCCTGCACACAGGTAGATAACAGAAGTCCTGCACACAGGTAGATAAGAGAAGTCCTGCACACAGGTAGATAAGAGAAGTCCTGCACACAGGTAGATAAGAGAAGTCCTGCACACAGGTAGACAACAGAAGCCCTGCACACCGGTAGACAACAGAAGTCCTGCACACAGGTAGATAACAGAAGTCCTGCACACAGGTAGATAAGAGAAGTCCTGCACACAGGTAGATAAGAGAAGTCCTGCACACAGGTAGACAACAGAAGTCCTGCACACAGGTAGACAACAGAAGTCCTGCACACAGGTAGATAACAGAAGTCCTGCACACAGGTAGATAACAGAAGTCCTGCACACAGGTAGATAACAGAAGTCCTGCACACAGGTAGATAAGAGAAGTCCTGCACACAGGTAGATAACAGAAGTCCTGCACACAGGTAGATAACAGGAGCACCAGATATAGGCAGGGGACAGAAGTGCCGGAACAGGCTGCTGACTCCTGCCCATGATGGTTACTGAACCAGGAACTGGAACCTAGTAAAAGGAACTTAACTTCAGGTTTGAACCCCAGAAACATGACCTTGGAAACCTTAGCCAAAAACTGGACTGTTGGAACTCAACAAACTATAAATACTGTAGATTGGAAGTTAGCTAAGGCTGGGCATTTGGGCTGTGCCTAATAATATAGAAACATGCTCTGGAACCCACACCCCAGCACCCATGCTGACTCAACCAACAGGTTTCAGCAACCCCAACTGAGGTCACGCTGCACAGGCCGCACCTTTGCACCCCCACATTTGTCCGCACATTTGATGCTCGATCCCAGGGGCACCGCACACCGCTGCCGCCTACCCATGTAAGTAAATGTGCGGGGTGGCCGGTGTGGGGGCAGGTGCATTTTAGGGATTGAGTAATTCAATCCCGAATCCCAGATTATAGTAGGCCCCAAAAGTTTTTAAGAGCCCTTATACTGTATACCAACCAATAATGATAAATGTATATAGCACATGTAACTTAAACAGAGAAGGTGGGGCCCCTCCATCTAGGGGCCCCATAGCAGCAGAACCCCCTGCACTTATAGTAGTTACGCGGTTATATAATGTCACAATGACACCTGTAATAATTTAAGGTGCGTACACACGGGGGCGATTATTGCAAATATCACTTGAAATATGGTCGCTGAGCGACCATATTGCCAGTGATGGGAGTGTGCACCGGCGATAAATCGTTTTCAGCCCCTGAATGGTCGCGACTTCCACTGCCTCTTCTCCCGGCTGTGTGACATTTTCATCTGCGACCATCTCTGGTCGCAGATGAAAACGGGACACTGAGCAATATGATTGCTGAGCAATATTGCCAGCGATCATATTGCCCCGTGTGTACGGGTTGTGGTATAGGGGTCCGACAGTCGGGATCCCGACAGTCATTATCCTGACGTTGGGATCCCGACTGGCCGGACCCAGACAGCATGGCAAGCATAACAAAGCCCCTTGCGGGCTCGCTGCGCTGGCCACGCTGCAGGCGTGGACCCCCACGAGGCAAAATAGCCGACGGCTGGTGTTTTGACTGTCGGGATCCTGACGTCGGGAGAATGCCTGTCGGGACCCCGTCCGGCACCCGTGTGTACGCACCTTTACAGTAGGTTACACTTACAATTCACAAATGTACCTAATAAAACATGCAGCAAAGATTAGAAGCGAAGACAGCTGAGCTGTTGCAATCTAGGCAACAATGAGATTATTCTGTAGTGCTAGACTGCCACCTAGTGTTAAATAACTAACACTACACTGGATTGTGATCATTACTGTATGTTATTTGGGGCATGTTTCTAAAACCATTTTTATTGGATCGTTTTTTTCTATTTATTAAAGGGTACCCTGGTCTATGGCAGTATTGCTGTCATTATCATTGCTGGGGCTTGCAGTAATAGCTTCCCAACAGGATGGTGCCAGCATGAAAAAATGTGGAAGCAGTAAGGGGTAAATTTACTAAGATGGGATTTCTATTGAACATGGGATATTGCCCATAGCAACCAGTCAGATTCTAATCTATTATCCTCTAGAACCTTGATGGATGACCTTGACACTTCAGCTTTTGTTGAACTACACATCCCAGCACTCTCTGCATAAGATTTAGCATAGGCAAATAGCAAAACTGAAGCAGAGCATGCTGGGATGTGTAGTTCAACAACAGCTGGAGTGTCAAGGTTATCCATCAAGGTTCTAGAGGATAATAGACTAGAATCTGACTGGTTGCTATGGGCAATATACCATGTTCAATAGAAAGCCCATCTTAGTAAATTTACCCCTTACTGCTTCCACATTTTTTCATGCTGGCACCATCCTGTTGGGAAGCTATTACTGCAAGCCCCAGCAATGATAATGGCAGCAATACTGCCATAGAAATGCAGTTTTCCAGCATTTCCAAGCAAATGGTCAACTGTCATTTTTGCTCTCATCCACAACCATGTTTTTGTTCCAACCAACCAGATCTGAAGATAAATCTGCGTGTGTATGGCTACCTTTACCCCTAAACACAGTCTGATAGATAGAGCCATGTGTACTAAGCCTTGAAAAGTGATAAAGTGGAGAGTGATGAAGCACCAGCTCCTATCATGTTACAGACAGTTTGAAAAAATGACAGTTGGGAGCTGGTTGTTAGTTTATGTCTCAACTTTATCACTTTCCAAGGCCTATTTCGCCTGTATGGCTTATGCTAATGTCTGAGTGATGAAATCATACTGGTTCTATGATGTCACAGTCCCAGCCAGGGCACTGGTAACCCATGGCAACACACAACAGTTCATTCTGTTGCCTGGTCTTGACTTGTGCAGTCAGTATTTCTTGGAGTTTGTGATATTCGGTGTTGAAATTTTATTTCTTCATAAAGTGATAGGAGAGGAGGAAGGAGGAAAGAGAGAGGAAGGAGGAGTCATCAGGAAGCAGCCATGAGCTGCTTCCCATTTAGCATGTGCTGGCCGTTCTATAGGAGCCAGGTAAGTAAGTGCATTGTTAGTTCTATTTGTGCGCTGGTGTTTGCACAATTAGGGCTTTTCATGGATTTTGTAAGGGGTGGGGCTAACCTGATAGTGGGCGTAGACTATGGATTTGTCCCAATTTAGTAAGGGTAAATGTCAGGCGGTGTTTGCCCAAATAGCATTGGCGGTGATTTTGAGCACTAATATTTTGCCCACATTGCACTTCAAATTGAATTGTTGATAAACAGCATTTAATAAAAGTCAATTACTTTATCTTTTTCCCCATTCTTGTATTGTATTCGCTAATAACTATGGTCAGTTGTGTAACACATGTGGATACTGATCCTACTAGTGGGGCATTGTTACTCCAGATTATAAAAATGTATTCATCTGAATGTAATTGTTATATCATGACAGGAGACTTTGGGGGGGTGGGAAGGTGTGTGTGTGTGTGTGTGTGTGGGGGGGGGAGAGAGTTGATATCCACTGGTCCTTTTTATCATGCTCATCTTGCCCCGGGTAAAGCAGCTTAACCCCATAAGAGTAGTGGACACATTACTTTTACACAAAGGGCTGCACCGGCAACTGGTTGCAACCAAAATGGAAAATAGTTCAATAGATCCATTGGGCACCATCTATTGGCTGCCGGCACCAAAAACAACTGGATTCCGCCCAATATGACAAAAAGGGATATTTGTGTATAGCGTAATTATAATTTATATTTTATCTATTTAAGGTGATGCAGAGTCAGGTCTCCCTACTGCTGGCAGAAATGGAGCAACTGACACTGCCCAGAGTTATTCTACTGGCCCCATTACCCTCGGTGAAAATAGTTGAGGAAGAACCCCGGGAGAGGCAGGCACCTCCAGCGCCCCGGCAGAGGCAGTCACCTCCAGCGCCCCGGCAGAGGCAGTCACCTCAAGCGCCCCGAGAGAGGCAGGCACCTCCAGCGCCCCGAGAGAGGCAGGCACCTCCAGCGCCCCAGCAGAGGCAGGCGCCTCCAGCGCCCCGAGAGAGGCAGGCACCTCCAGCGCCCCGAGAGAGGCAGGCACCTCCAGCGCCCCAGCAGAGGCAGGCACCTCCAGCGCCCCGGGAAAGGCAGGCACCTCCAGCGCCCCGGGAGAGGCCGGCACCTCCAGCACCTCGGCAGAGGAAGGCACCACCAGCACCTCGGCAGAGGAAGGCACCTCCACCTCCCCGTGTGAGGCAAGCACCACCGCCTCCACGAGTGAGGCCGGCCCTCTCGCCATAAAGGAATTTGCCCCAATCAACATCTCTGGAGTGGCATGCGCCCCCAATTAACATCTTTGGAGTGGCATGCGCCCCCAATTAACATCTTTGGAGTGGCATGCATCCCCCAATTAACATCTTTGGAGTGGAATGCGCCCCCAATTAACATCTTTGGAGTGGAATGCGCCCCCAATCAACACCTTTGGAGTGGCATGCGCCCCCAATCAACACCTTTGGCATGACATGTGCCCCCAATCAACACCTTTGGCATGGCATGCGCCCCCAATCAACACCTTTGGCGTGGCATGCGCCCCCAATCAACACCTTTGGAGTGGCATGCGCCCCCAGCAACACCTCTGGGTAAGGAATGCACCCCCAATCATCAACTCTTGAGTAGCATGCGCCCCCAACACCACCAATGGGAGAGTTGCTTGCAGACACAATGTGTTTTATACATATACAACTTGTGTAATAAAATAAGTGTTGTATAACGATACTGTTTCTTTTTCTCTTTTTCTTTCCCCAATTGGAGCGTCTCTATGCTGAATGAATGCTTGGGAACTGTAGTGTCATAAAATGTATAATAAAACAGAGGTGTACTGTACTTCTACCAAAATGTCAGCTCTGTAACCCAACAATTTCCTGTCTACAAACAGAGGTTTTTCTTGGTTTGGTCCATACAATAAGACAGAGGGTTATTAAACTGCGCCCGAATCACATCTGCACTGAGAAGAGCACAATAATAAAAAAAAAAATCAAGAGATAAAATAAAAAGAGATTTTATTATCAGAATCCCACAGAGATGACACAGGATATTCACTTGCAAAAATGTACTGTAGCTCTGTCGCCAAGGTACATGTATATTAAGTATGCAAATTCAACATGGCGGCTGTCTGTCGGTCCCCATGCTTCTACCCAATCCTGTATAACGATTGGGCTGAGAAGTAGGCCCAAATCAGATGTTTGACACCCCCCTTGGGTCCCTTGCGCATCAGACCTGAGCCTGTGGTCGGACTTGCTGCCTATCTGACTTGACCCCCTACTGATGTCATGGAATTGGGTGGCATGCGATACATCCCTGGGCGGCTCAGATGGCTATACACTGCTGCGATACATCACATGCCACTCAGGAGTGTCCCTGGGCGGCTCGGATGACTATACACTGCTGCGATACATCACATGCCACTCGGGAGTGTCCCTGGGCGGCTCGGGTGGCTATACACTGCTGCGATACATCGCATGTCGCTCGGGAGTGTCCCTGGGTGGCTCGGATGGCTATACACTGCTGCGATACATCACATGTCGCTCGGGAGTGTCCCTGGGTGGCTCGGATGGCTATACACTGCTGTGATACATCACATGTCGCTCGGGAGTGTCCCTGGGTGGCTCGGGTGGCTATACACTGCTGCGATACATCACATGCCACTCGGGAGTGTCCCTGGGTGGCTCGGGTGGCTATACACTGCTGCAATACATCACATGCCACTCGGGAGTGTCCCTGGGCGGCTCGGATGGCTATACACTGCTGCCATACATCGCATGCTGCTCGGGAGTGTCCCTGGGCGGCTCGGATGGCTATACACTGCTGCCATACATCGCATGCCCCTCGGGAGTGTCCCTGGGCGGCTCGGATGGCTATACACTGCTGCGATACATCGCATGCCGCTCGGGAGTGTCCCTGGGCGGCTCGGATGGCTATACACTGCTGCGATACATCACATGCCGCTCGGGAGTGTCCCTGGGCGGCTCGGATGGCTATACACTGCTGCAATACATCACATGCCGCTCGGGAGTGTCCCTGGGCAGGGTTGGATGGCTATACACTGCTGCAATACATCACATGCCGCTCGGGAGTGTCCCTGGGCGGCTCGGATGGCTATATGTGACACGCCAACGGTGGGGTGTGTTTTACCTTGAATTGCTGGATACTCTAGGTTCCTCGCTGGTTCTTCGCCGCGTCGGCTGTGGGAAACTCGTCACCCCAGGAACTCAAGCAAGGCGTTCAGCAGGTACAACCGCTTAAGTTTTATTTATAGAGAAACGGGTGAACAAATAATTACTCTAATGTTACAACACTATAATCGACATAAACAGTTTATCTCTACAATACCAACTGTACACCGCCTAATGGTATTCTTATCCAAGGGAGCAGCAATCTTCTGCTACCACTAATCACCTATGTTAGCAATCCGACACAGATCCAATACTTACAAGAAATACTATGACGAAACATACAATATGACAGTGAATATATCTTATGAATACCTCCCTAGGGAGAAGTCCAGGATATTGTCCCTGGGAAATGAAGCAAACGCTGGGTCCTTTAGGTAATTTAGATAATCACAGCTTGCAACCTGAGCGTTGGTCACAAGATGGCAGCATTCCTTTAATTAACTCAATGTAACAGCAGACAACCATGATGTCCCTGTATCTTTCCTAGCAGAGACCCTCTGAGGTGAAGGGGTGAGACCCCAGTTGAAATGGGCTATCCTTTTACTGTTCAGGTGCCCCTAATGTCTAAGACTCCAGGGCTCCGCTGCACTGGTACCCTTCTTCCACTGGTGCTTCCTAGTGGGGTACAGAGGGTGGCCTATATATAGGAATCCACAGGCCAGTCTGAGGCTGGAGGCGTTCTGGGCAATTAGCAGGGGGGGTGCCCGTTGGTGGCAGGGAGTGGCACTTAGAGGCAGGCCTGGGGCAACCAGCGCACGGGGTACCTGGTGTCAGCAGCGAGGTGCAGGCTCCTGCCTGTCGCGATAGGGTCCCCCGGTCTCCGGACTCTGGGTGCTCGTCTTCAGGAGGGCTGCTAGTGTGGGCGCTGCTATTGCAGCGTTGCCGCACTCAGCCAGCCACTCCTTGTTCTCCCCGGCGTGTGTTTCTGGGTCGGCGGGGGTCGCGCGCTTCATGTGCCGCGTCTCCACTCCCGGCGTGTCGGGGTCGGCGGGGGTCACACGCCTCGTCTCTGCGGCGTCTCCACTCCCGGCGTGTCGGGGTCGGCGGGGGTCACGCGGTCATCACCGCGCCGCCGCTCAGTCCCTCGGTTCTCTCTCCACCCCCTGCTCGGTCCGTCCCTCCTCCTTCCGTCACTTCCTTTTCTCTCCCTATACGTCCCCCAGAGCTGTCAGTCAGCCTGGGGACGCTTCTTCGCGCCCTGTGCTGCACGGGGGTTTTAACCCCTAAGGTCCCGCTGCTGGGACTCTATGCAAAAGTCCGGGGTGCCACACATCCACCCACTTAAAGGATGCTCGTCCTCGGGCATCGAACTGGTTGAGATAAATGTTCCCAAAAACAACAATATATACATATACAGTACACAACCGTTAAGCAAGTCATTATGAGCGGCAGACCTACTCTCTGTACCGCAGAGGCAACACGCCTCTCATGCTCCTAACTGAACGCCTCACTCCAGTCCCCGGGGGCGCGATCCCAACAGCCTCGGGAGCAAGCTCAACGATCCTCGGACTGGTCTGCGGCTGGACATCCGGAGAAAACGGCATGGACCATCTGGCGGCAGGATAATCGTTGTCCAGGCTTCCTTTGCTGCTCGACTTGAAAAGAACTGGGGTTTGAGTCGGATACGGTTTGGTCCGGTTGTGATGGGTCCGCTGTGAGTGGGCAACCTCCCACTTCGCATCAAATTTACTCTTGTGGTGATTGTTTCTTTTGACCACCGGGGTACCAGCAGGTATGCGGTCAGCGTGGGCCTTCTGATCAGGGTGAATCTTCTGGCGGTCCCTACTTTGCGCCACATTTTGGTCGCCCAAGGCGCTCATGTTAGTAAATCTGGGCTGATGTTCTTGCACCCAGGGTGCACATGATTCCCAGCGGGACGGTACTGGGTTGGTGAAAGTGGGTGTCTCTATCTGCTCTCTGTTATGTTCCACCTCTCCCTCTGGGTGTAGGGGCAAGCGGGAGGGGGCATCGGCGTTACTGTGGTAGTGCCCACTTCGGCACCGGTGGTAGCGCCTGCGGGCACAACGCCTGTCGAAATCAAACCGGCTTCCTCTTACTGGTACCCCACCTGGGCCCGTCACGTCTATCGCTTGAGCACCCTTTTCTCCTTCTACCACATCGAATTCTACCCTCTCGCCATCCTTGACACTGTGTAGGAACTTCTGCAGGTGGTGTCTCTTTATGGCCATCCGGTGGACAAAAACATCATCTTTTGTGTCGTTTCGGTTAATGAAGCCATATCCCCTCCGGACGTTAAACCACTTGACAGTTCCTTGTGCCCGTGTGGCCAGCACTTTCTTCACCCCCTGACTCTTCTGGACGCAGATGATGTGTTGCAGGGTTACCTCCTCATCCTGACCTGGGTTAACCTGTTCCTGCTTAAGTGTCGCCATCAGCTCTTCGGGGCAATGCCTTAAGATGTTCATGCCCAGGATGATGGGGGAGACCTTTCCTTCCCCACAGGTGATCACCAGATATCCCTGTTTGGCTAAGTGTGTTCGTCCGATCTTCAGGTCGGCTTCCCAGTACCCGTTGCAGGTGACCTCTCGGCCGTTGGCAGCAACCACTTTCACCTGCGTGGGGGGCGGACTAAATGGTACTTCTTTCCCCCAATATTTTTGGAGTGTGGGTAATTGGATCATAGATACTTGCGACCCGGTGTCGATCATGGCTATTGTCTCTATCCCATTGATCCACACCTTGGTCCTCGGGCATTGTCCTACATATTGGGCCCACCAATCCTCCGGGTCTGGGTCTACTCCCGGTGTTCTCCCCGAGGTTCGGGCCCTGGCCTCGGGGCGTTGAAGTTTAAAGACTCCGGACGGTAGCAATTTCGCTCCACGTGCCCCGGTTCCTGACACCGTCTGCAGATGGGGCGCCCTTGCCCATCAAATTGGTCGGTGCTCCGACGGCCATTCTCTCTGGGGGTGTCCCACCGGTTACCAGCTTCCCTGCGGCTTTCGGCCCGCCACCCGGGTTCTCTCTCATTGTACGTTGGGGTTCTGGGTCGCTGGCGCATTTCCCTCTGTATGTCGGCCATGCCGACTGTGAGGTTCTCAATTTGTTTTTGTAACACCTTGAACTGGTCATCTGGCAGGTTCTGTGCAGCCTGCATTGCCGTGTCTCTGTTCTTCTTTGCCCCTTCTGGGCTTGTAGGGGAGGCTCTCCGTGGGTACTGCTGTTCACGGAATCCTAACAGTTCGGGGTATTCCCCTTCCTCTTCCTCTTGCGCCCCGACTACCCCAAGAGCAGCGTCTTTGAAGTCGGCGAAAGTTGCGCCCGCCATCTGTCTTCGCAACAACCTCAGTTGTGCCCGTATGTTCTCTTGCCTGGCCCCTTCGATCCGCTGAACTATTAGTGTCTCGTCCACGTTCCTCATTTCCTCCAGGTCGACGGCTTGTATTGCCTTACTTAATTCTATTAGACTGAGGGCATAATCCCGCAACGTCTCGCCCGCTCGTTGCTTCCTTCCGTACAACTTTAATTTTAATTCTGGGAGACTTCGCGTCTCGAAAGTGGTGGATAGCTTCTTCAGTATCTGTGCTACCGTCATCCTGTGTTCGGGTGCCCATGATCTGACCTCCCGGAGAGCAGATCCCGTTAGTTGTCCTATCAGGATCTGAACCTTCTGTTGTTCTTGTAGGGTGTACAATAAGCTTGTCGACTCCATCCCCCTCTTGAATTCCTCGAATGTGGTTCCCGGTGCCTTCTTCTTATCTCCACTGTAGCTGGGTAACCATGACGCCCCGAAATAGTACGGGAGTGTGATTGGAGTGGTTGGTGCAGCAACGGCTTGTCCTTGTTGTTCACCCCCGGGCGCTGGTATCTCTCCGCCTTGTACTGGCGCCGCTGGTTGCGCCGGTGCTTGTACCGCCGGTTGTGCGGCTTGTTGCTCCATCTTCCTTGCTTGGTTGTTTCCTCAGCCGACTCATATCCTGTTCGGTCTGACGCCACTTGTGACACGCCAACGGTGGGGTGTGTTTTACCTTGAATTGCTGGATACTCTAGGTTCCTCGCTGGTTCTTCGCCGCGTCGGCTGTGGGAAACTCGTCACCCCAGGAACTCAAGCAAGGCGTTCAGCAGGTACAACCGCTTAAGTTTTATTTATAGAGAAACGGGTGAACAAATAATTACTCTAATGTTACAACACTGTAATCGACATAAACAGTTTATCTCTACAATACCAACTGTACACCGCCTAATGGTATTCTTATCCAAGGGAGCAGCAATCTTCTGCTACCACTAATCACCTATGTTAGCAATCCGACACAGATCCAATACTTACAAGAAATACTATGACGAAACATACAATATGACAGTGAATATATCTTATGAATACCTCCCTAGGGAGAAGTCCAGGATATTGTCCCTGGGAAATGAAGCAAACGCTGGGTCCTTTAGGTAATTTAGATAATCACAGCTTGCAACCTGAGCGTTGGTCACAAGATGGCAGCATTCCTTTAATTAACTCAATGTAACAGCAGACAACCACGATGTCCCTGTATCTTTCCTAGCAGAGACCCTCTGAGGTGAAGGGGTGAGACCCCAGTTGAAATGGGCTATCCTTTTACTGTTCAGGTGCCCCTAATGTCTAAGACTCCAGGGCTCCGCTGCACTGGTACCCTTCTTCCACTGGTGCTTCCTAGTGGGGTACAGAGGGTGGCCTATATATAGGAATCCACAGGCCAGTCTGAGGCTGGAGGCGTTCTGGGCAATTAGCAGGGGGGGTGCCCGTTGGTGGCAGGGAGTGGCACTTAGAGGCAGGCCTGGGGCAACCAGCGCACGGGGTACCTGGTGTCAGCAGCGAGGTGCAGGCTCCTGCCCGTCGCGATAGGGTCCCCCGGTCTCCGGACTCTGGGTGCTCGTCTTCAGGAGGGCTGCTAGTGTGGGCGCTGCTATTGCAGCGTTGCCGCACTCAGCCAGCCACTCCTTGTTCTCCCCGGCGTGTGTTTCTGGGTCGGCGGGGGTCGCGCGCTTCATGTGCCGCGTCTCCACTCCCGGCGTGTCGGGGTCGGCGGGGGTCACACGCCTCGTCTCTGCGGCGTCTCCACTCCCGGCGTGTCGGGGTCGGCGGGGGTCACGCGGTCATCACCGCGCCGCCGCTCAGTCCCTCGGTTCTCTCTCCACCCCCTGCTCGGTCCGTCCCTCCTCCTTCCGTCACTTCCTTTTCTCTCCCTATACGTCCCCCAGAGCTGTCAGTCAGCCTGGGGACGCTTCTTCGCGCCCTGTGCTGCACGGGGGTTTTAACCCCTAAGGTCCCGCTGCTGGGACTCTATGCAAAAGTCCGGGGTGCCACATATACACTGCTGCGATACATCACATGCCGCTCGGGAGTGTCCCTGGGTGGCTCGGATGACTATACACTGCTGCAATACATCGTATGTCGCTCGGGAGTGTCCCTGGGTGGCTCGGATGACTATACACTGCTGCGATACATCGCATGCCGCTCGGGAGTGTCCCTGGGCGGCTCGGATGGCTATACACTGCTGCGATACATCGCATGTCGCTCGGGAGTGTCCCTGGGCGGCTCGGATGACTATACACTGCTGCGATACATGGCGGTAGTGTGTGGCCACCTTAAACCTTTCAAACAAGCTGGAAAGGACATGGAAATGCTACTCTGATTTATTTACCACAGCAGTGGCTCACAAGTATGGAAACCCGAACAGACCAGGTTAATCCATGCATAAGCACAGGTGATTTGATACCTCAGTCAGCTTGATACCGTTGTGCACAAGCATGGATAACCTTGATACCTGGACTGTGAAAGTGTTTTGAGGACAGAGGACCAGATTCATTGCAGGAAGTAATCATGTGTCTGGAATAAACCTGATGCTGTGAAAGGGGAGCACATACAGTACATTTATATTGTTCCTCTGCAGGGTAAATACTGTCTGCTTTTGCATGTAGCCCACAGATGTTAGACGGCTTTATTTTTACACGGCAACTCAGATTTCAGTTTGAACACACCCCACCCAGATCTAAAGCCGGCCATTTGGGAGCTTTTCACTCGGTTCTGGGTGAAAACTGTCAGGTCCCATGTTTCACCTCCGATCTGATCCTTTGCAGAGCCAGATTAAGGCCTAAATGGGCCTGGAGCTGAAACTGATCAAGAGCCTATGATGCGCAATAATAGCGGTGTTGGCCAGCACCTAATAATGTGGGGGGAGTGACCAGTGTTCTGGTTGGGTGGTCTGCTCACGGGTGTGTCTCTATTTGTGTAAATACTTCCAACTAATTATATATGCCTGGAAAAGGCAGGGGCTGGCATAGGAAAAATGCAAAGGCAGGGGCAGGGGCAAACGCAGGATTTTCAGAAGGGGGTTTCCAGAGAGGGGCGGAGCAAAGCACGGAGATGGACACTTAGGTGACCCAGTATATGCCGGGTCAGTTAAAGTATTATAGATAGAACAAATGTATATAAATAATAATAATAATATATATATATACATATATGTATACATATATATATATACACACACACATGCATCTCTTATATATTTGGCTACATCTGTCACTCAAAGTGTGTCTGGAGCTGTAACGCTGGGTTGTGGACTTCCATCTTAATTTATGATTGTCATCACCTGTTTTAAACAGGGTAATTGATAAGAAAGGTGTTTAAGCACAGGTGATGGTAATCCATAAATTAAGAAGAAAGTCCAGAAACAGAGCAATGTGTCCCTCCTGGAGAGGGTCATGTTGGGAGGTTTGCACCTCCCTCCCTCCCTCCCCCATCCCCCCCCATTCACGGCATCCCCACGATTAAATGGCACATGCAAAACACTGACATGGCTATGGTCGACAATGAAAAAGGTTGACAAGATTTATTTTTCACTTTTTCAATGTTTTCATATTCATTTTTATGTGTCGACATGGACACCAATGAAGTGCCACACTTATGTCAACATTTACATGTGTTGACCTTTCTGTGTTGATTTTTTCTTGTGGCAATTCGCGGCACCCCCCGCGACCCCCCTCCCGCGATTTGCAGCACACCCCCCGCAATTCGCGGCACCCACGGTGACTCCCGCGATTCGCGGCCCCACCCCGTGACACCCCCCCTCCTGTGATTCGCGGCACCCCGCGACCCCCCCTCCCACGATTCGCACCAACCCCCCAGACCCCCCTCCCGCGGTTCACGGTGCCCCCCACGAACCCCCCTACCGCGATTCCCCACCCCTGACCCCCCCTCCTGTCATTGCGGCAACCCCCCGCCCCCGCGACCCACCCTCCCGCGATTCACTGCAACCCCCCGCGCCCCCCCTCCCACAATTCGCGGCACCCACACCCCCCCCCCCCCCCGCGACCCCCCCTCCCGCAATTCACGGCATCCACCCACGACCCCTCCTCCCGTGATTCGCGGACACCCCTCACCTCCTCCCTCCCCCCCACCCCCACACACGATTCACGGCAACCCCAGGATTAAATGGCACATGCAAAACACTGGCACGGCTATGGTCGACAATGAAAAAGGTTGACATGAGTTTTTGAAGATTAATTTTCCTTTTTTTAATGTTTTCATATTCATTCTCATGTGTCGACATGGACACCGATGAAGTGCCACACTTATGTCAACATTTACATGTGTTAAACTTTCTGTGTTGATTTTTTCTTGTGGCGATTCGCGGCACCCCCCGCGACCCCCCTACCGCGATTTGCAGCACACCCCCCGCAATTCGCGGCACCCCCGGTGACTCCCGCGATTCGCGGCCCCACCCCGTGACACTCCCCCCCACGATTCGAGCCAACCCCCCCGGGCCCCCCCTCCCGCTGTTCACGGTGCCCCCCACGACCCCCCTACCGCGATTCCCCACCCCTGACCCCCCCTGTCATTGCGGCAACCCCTCGCCCCCGCGACCCACCCTCCCGCGATTCACTGCAACCCCCCGCGCCCCCCCTCCCACAATTCGCGGTACCCCCCCCCCCCCGCGACACCCCCCTCCCGCAATTCACGGCATCCTCCCACGGCAGCACGCCTAAGCCCCTCTTAAGTCCCCTGTATACTCACACACCCCTATTACTACCCAGCTTCCTGCTCTCCTGAACCGTAACTTCCACCACTGGGGAGTCGCTGACGCTGTTTTGCCCACATGCCCCTATCATGCCTCATAGCCCAGCCTCCTGCTCTCATGCACCCGAACTCCCACCCAGTAGGAGGAGACACTGACTAAGGGCCACCATCCTGTACTCCTGTACTGCCACGCTGGACCCTCACCCACTGGCAGAAGCTGCACAGTATCTCCCACCCTCCTCTTTAGTCCCCCTTATGCCCACACACCCCTATCACTACCCAGCCTCCTGTTTTCCTGTGTCGTGACCTCCGCCAGTGGGGAGCCGCTGACTCAGAAACACCCTACTATACTATTGCACACACACACACACCTAAACAACACGAACACACAGCGCCCCCCCCCCACACCCACAAATGTCACTGTACCATCCACACTATCAATGTACATCTTACTCTGTAACCGCTTTTTAATTAAACAAAACAATACACACCCCCTTCCACATCATATGCTCTCTATTTAACACATTTCAACTATAACTCAAGTTGCAATACAGGCATCTTTCATACAATTCTAACCATCTTTCTCATATGCAAATGTTCACAAATTAAGGGGGCGCAGCCCTTTACGACGGTGTGAAGAGCGCCCGTAGGGCGCGATGAATCACCTAGTATATAAATATATATATATAGTGCAGGAGATATGGCACTCGTGGCGACTTGGATAAAGAAGATTCAGGAGACGGTGTGTGAACCAATCAACGTTTCATTCAATCAAGAATTTCGTCAGGATTATATCAAAATATTAAACATTATGCTTACCTTATATCCCCCATTCCACGCTGGATTGTCCGTCCCCTGACGCTGGACCCGGAAGTGGCGCTTCCAGATGACATCATGACGTCTGCAGCCCGGCCCGCAGACGCTCTGACACTGTTCCACGTCCTGTCCCAGGGTCAGTTGTCATGGAGACGGTGCGCTGTCAACCAAACAGAGTGTAGATAGGGATAAGGCAGCTACATATACAAACATAAAACATTGCAATATCAAAAATGACCAACAACTATAGCATAAAACAGACTAAAGTTCAGAAACATATCAAAACAGCCAAGGTATATACATCATCCTGGATGCATATTCACAATAAACAAGAAATCGGCATAGTGTCATTTAATCCTCTAGGATGGATTGTGTCCAATTTATTAATCCAAAACGCCTCTCTCCGTAAGAGAACAAGATTTCTATCACCACCACGGGACAGCGGGGGGATGAAATCTATCATGCGATATTTTAAAGATGTAAGACCATGCCGAAGTTCAAGGAAGTGTCTCGCCACCGGTTGCTCACTGGAACCGGAATTGATGGCGGCTTTGATGGCCGATCTGTGTGCTGTCATTCTCTCCTTGAACTTACGGCTGGTCTTACCAACATAAGAGAGCCCACAGGGGCAACTTATAAGGTATACCACGAATGAGCTCTCGCATGTTAGATGATGGCGAATCTGGAATTTAACCCCAGAATGAGGGTGACAGAACACGTCTCCGGATATTAAAAATTTACAGGTGGTACAAGGACATTTAAAACATCCAGGTTTTTTATGGGAGAGAAAGTGGCCCACTGGGGATGAAGCAGGTTGTAGTATATCTGTTTTCACAAGCCAACTGCGGATGTTGCGGGGGTTGGAATAGCACGGCATCAGGGTGGTATTTTTAAGATTAAGGTCCTCATCCGATTTTACAATACTCCAAAGACGTTTAGAAATTTCCTTAATCTGTGGTGCTGAAGTATTATATTGGGTCACCCAAGGTAACCGATCTCCATTGGTTCTAACCACCCTGTTATCCAACAACTGTCTTCTATCCAATCCCAGTACTTTAATCTTAGTCTCCACCAAGGACTCGCGTGGATAACCTCTAATGACAAATTTTTCAATTAATTCATCTATTTGATGACTGGCCATAGTTATGTCGTTATTAATTCTAAACATCCTTAACATCTGTGAATATGGCAATCCTGCCTTCAGACTTCTAGGATGACAACTATCCCAATGTAGAAAAGTGTTTCTATCGGTCTTCTTGATAAACACAGAGGTATTGATGGCAAAATTGTTAACCCTGATGAGGACATCAAGAAATTCAATTTCGCATTGGCTGCTTTTATACGTGAATTTCACCGGGTGAGCAGCACCATTGATATGAGTGAAGAGGTCAACAAGATCACCCAACTCCCCCCGCCACACAAACAAAAGATCGTCTATGTAGCGGGTGAAGAAGGGGATGCGTGCGGCCACCTCATCTCTACAAAAGAAAAAATTATGTTCGACGTCGAACATATAGATGTTCGCGTATGTAGGGGCCACTGAGGACCCCATAGCACACCCCTTAATTTGTAAGAAGTGCTGCCCATTGAACCTGAAAAATTTTTTTGTCAAAATCATCTCCAATAGTTCCATCCAGAAATCAATGAGGTCTGTGTCAAAGGTACCATTAGAAACCAAAAGCCTACGGACTGACGCTAGTCCCGCCGCGTGGGGTATTACGGTGTAAAGGCTAGTTACATCAGCTGTAACTAGCCAACCATCATTAGGTAAATTACCAAAAGTCTCCAACTTTTTGAGCAAAGTAGTGGTATCTAATAAAAAATGCTCATGTCCCTGTATAAGGGGCTGTAATATGGTATCTAAATAGATTGCCACTGGTTGGAAAAGGGACCCCCTCGCCGAGATGATAGGGCGCCCCGGCGGGGGGTCTAGTCCTTTATGGACTTTCGGCAATGTATATAAGATGGGCATGATGGGAAATTTAGGAATGAGTATTTGACACAGATCCCTACTGATTAGGGAATTCATACATGCTCTATCCAAAATGCATTTCAACTGTTCAGAAAATGTAATCGTAGGATCTGACTTCAATTTAGAATAAACCTCAGGGTCTGACAATTGTCTGAAAATTTCATTGCAATATACATCACAATCCTGTACTACAATCCCACCCCCCTTGTCCGCGGGTCGAATGATATTGCAATGTTTTATGTTTGTATATGTAGCTGCCTTATCCCTATCTACACTCTGTTTGGTTGACAGCGCACCGTCTCCATGACAACTGACCCTGGGACAGGACGTGGAACAGTGTCAGAGCGTCTGCGGGCCGGGCTGCAGACGTCATGACGTCATCTGGAAGCGCCACTTCCGGGTCCAGCGTCAGGGGACGGACAATCCAGCGTGGAATGGGGGATATAAGGTAAGCATAATGTTTAATATTTTGATATAATCCTGACGAAATTCTTGATTGAATGAAACGTTGATTGGTTCACACACCGTCTCCTGAATCTTCTTTATCCAAGTCGCCACGAGTGCCATATCTCCTGCACTATACATTATCCCCCTCTGATAGGGGCACCGGGTGCAGCTATTTCAGTCATTGGGAGTGCCGGGCTTCTGCAGCCATATATCGGAACACACCTCTACCAAGGAGTGAACCGGGCCAAGGCAACCAGCAATTATCAGTGGAATTATCCCCACAGGACACTGTTGCGTACAGGACATTCAGTGACAATACTTGTCATTTTTTAAACCAGATTTATTGCTGTTATTTTCACCGTGGTGATTTATGGTTGTGGAGCACTGTGTTTATTGGTGTTTTCACTGCTGGATCAAATTGCCAGTAACCAACGCGATAAGCGCAGCTACAGTGATTGGACTTCCATACACACTGGGCGATTTCCTATTGTAAAGCAATTTTATTATTATGGCTAATGGGGGTGAATCAAACGAGGCATTCAACCCTCGCATCATCCCACAATATGATTTGTTCAGCTACTCGGAATCAGATGCTGACGGTATTATACATAAACAACAATTGTTTGATGCCACAGAGGCCAAACCGGCTGATATTGCTTACAAGGATCTATTAAGACTTAAAAAGAAGGAAATAGATTATACATACCACGCTATATCATTAAGCGACTACTTTCGTCAGAAAAAAATCCCACGGGGCTTCCGTGTTAAAAACTGCCCCACTATTGGACGGTATGATTCAAATTTCTGTGCCAAATGGATCGCCATTACTAATAAATGTGCGATGGATCTAATATTGCTCGTGATCGAGCATTCTAATAAGGAGATCACACAGTATCAAGAGAAGATTAAACAGTTTGAAACCGTCCATATGCCTATTCTCACAGCGGATTCTGACACAGATTGGGTAACCAAACTGTCAACACAATTGTCGACTTACAAGAAAGATCTTATTGCTTTTAAAAAAGAAAAATTCATTAAAGTCGAACGGGACTATGAAACCCATCAGGTATATAACTGGCTATCCGGGACCTCTAATCAGGGTCGCGGTGACTCCAGAAGAAAACCATTCTTTAGGAGACAAAAATATCCTAAAACCAATGTCGACACCGATACCTCAGCTGAGTTCATAAGTTCAGCTAGCGACACAGAAAATGTCCACGCCAGAGGAAAGAAGTCTGTCCCTTTAGGGGTGAAAACACGTACTCAAGGCGGCCCGCTCGTAGAGCCACTAGACGTGGGAGGCAGAATCAACGCCAGAGGACGTGGAAACAAGCCACCCGCAGGCACCAAGAAGAAATAATATTTAATCTTTCTACACATAATTTAACTGAAGCTGAGAAATCAGTGCTCAGTAAGGGATTATCTTATGTGCCATCTTCCCACTTCAATCCTTTGAACTGGCATGCTGAAAAGCATCAATTACAGCGCAAGATCAAGCTTAAAGAATATTTCTATAAAAATCCTTCACCTCCGGTGGAACATTGTGTGCCTCTATCTAATAAATTAAAGCAGTTTAAAATGAGGTCTTCTTTTGACCCTTTATCGAATAATTCTAGCATTAAGACCTTTATGCGTCTATTGGATTCAGAGGTATCCACCGCTGTTAATGAGTTTGTTGCTCCCCACTGCAATCTCTCCCCCCTTGAACGTGAGGCTCTACAGAATTTATCCAAAAATGACCGCATAGTCATTCGACCCGCGGACAAGGGGGGTGGGATTGTAGTACAGGATTGTGATGTATATTGCAATGAAATTTTCAGACAATTGTCAGACCCTGAGGTTTATTCTAAATTGAAGTCAGATCCTACGATTACATTTTCTGAACAGTTGAAATGCATTTTGGATAGAGCATGTATGAATTCCCTAATCAGTAGGGATCTGTGTCAAATACTCATTCCTAAATTTCCCATCATGCCCATCTTATATACATTGCCGAAAGTCCATAAAGGACTAGACCCCCCGCCGGGGCGCCCTATCATCTCGGCGAGGGGGTCCCTTTTCCAACCAGTGGCAATCTATTTAGATACCATATTACAGCCCCTTATACAGGGACATGAGCATTTTTTATTAGATACCACTACTTTGCTCAAAAAGTTGGAGACTTTTGGTAATTTACCTAATGATGGTTGGCTAGTTACAGCTGATGTAACTAGCCTTTACACCGTAATACCCCACGCGGCGGGACTAGCGTCAGTCCGTAGGCTTTTGGTTTCTAATGGTACCTTTGACACAGACCTCATTGATTTCTGGATGGAACTATTGGAGATGATTTTGACAAAAAAAATTTTCAGGTTCAATGGGCAGCACTTCTTACAAATTAAGGGGTGTGCTATGGGGTCCTCAGTGGCCCCTACATACGCGAACATCTATATGTTCGACGTCGAACATAATTTTTTCTTTTGTAGAGATGAGGTGGCCGCACGCATCCCCTTCTTCACCCGCTACATAGACGATCTTTTGTTTGTGTGGCGGGGGGAGTTGGGTGATCTTGTTGACCTCTTCACTCATATCAATGGTGCTGCTCACCCGGTGAAATTCACGTATAAAAGCAGCCAATGCGAAATTGAATTTCTTGATGTCCTCATCAGGGTTAACAATTTTGCCATCAATACCTCTGTGTTTATCAAGAAGACCGATAGAAACACTTTTCTACATTGGGATAGTTGTCATCCTAGAAGTCTGAAGGCAGGATTGCCATATTCACAGATGTTAAGGATGTTTAGAATTAATAACGACATAACTATGGCCAGTCATCAAATAGATGAATTAATTGAAAAATTTGTCATTAGAGGTTATCCACGCGAGTCCTTGGTGGAGACTAAGATTAAAGTACTGGGATTGGATAGAAGACAGTTGTTGGATAACAGGGTGGTTAGAACCAATGGAGATCGGTTACCTTGGGTGACCCAATATAATACTTCAGCACCACAGATTAAGGAAATTTCTAAACGTCTTTGGAGTATTGTAAAATCGGATGAGGACCTTAATCTTAAAAATACCACCCTGATGCCGTGCTATTCCAACCCCCGCAACATCCGCAGTTGGCTTGTGAAAACAGATATACTACAACCTGCTTCATCCCCAGTGGGCCACTTTCTCTCCCATAAAAAACCTGGATGTTTTAAATGACGTCATCTGGAAGCGCCACTTCCGGGTCCAGCGTCAGGGGACGGACAATCCAGCGTGGAATGGGGGATATAAGGTAAGCATAATGTTTAATATTTTGATATAATCCTGACGAAATTCTTGATTGAATGAAACGTTGATTGGTTCACACACCGTCTCCTGAATCTTCTTTATCCAAGTCGCCACGAGTGCCATATCTCCTGCACTATACATTATCCCCCTCTGATAGGGGCACCGGGTGCAGCTATTTCAGTCATTGGGAGTGCCGGGCTTCTGCAGCCATAAATATATATATATATATATATATATATATACATACATACATATATACATACTGGGGCATCAACAGCAGTGTAGACCCCTGGGCATAGTAATGTATTGGGGCCCCTACTGATCCTCCAGTGGTAAGGGTGGGGGGTGCTATGAGTGGAAGCTTTGATGTCCCGCGGATGGTAGGGGGTGTTATATCAACCACTCAGCATGTAGGGCCTGGATCAGTAATTTCCACTAATTACCCCTTTACCCCTGGTATTGGGGACTAGGGGATCAGAGTTTAGGAGGCAGAGCAATCTGCCAGCGAGAATATAAAACTACATACCAGGTGTGTGGAGCTGGAGCAGTAACCAGCAGCTGGAAGGCTGATATCTCTGGTTCTGGGAACAGTAGGGAGAAGCAGCTAGTGTCCATCAAAGGGGAAGAGTCCCAGCTTTTGGAATATACCCTCAGAAAAACTCTAAGGGGCACATGTATCAAGATCGCATTTACAATGCGATCTGGGCGGAATATTACCGCCCAGGATCGCATTGTAAAATGCGATCATTTCACCCGAATGTATGACCTGTGAATGACCCGAAAAGAGCCCGTCCCTGCGATGCCTGGTGCCGGAAGCCGGGGGGTCTGCGCATGCGCAGTCACGCATGCGCAGACCCCCCGGCAACCCCGCTGACCGCACTGCCGCTCGGGCAGTGCGATATGTAGCCATAGGCTATAATGGGCTATCGCCATATCAGAATGGCGATAGCTCAGGGATGCGATGCTGGGCTGCCCGATGTTCATACATCGGGCAGCTTCGCATCCCCCATAGAAACCTATGGGGGATGTGGCCGGCGGCGCTGCAGGGGGGGATCGCAGCAGGGATCGGAGATTCCTGCTGCGGTCCCCTGTGATACATTAAGGGGATACATAATATTTGCGGTTGACCCCCGAAAACGGGTGTTTTCGTGGATTTAGCCGCAAATATTAGTTGATAAATGGGCCCTAGAGTCAGACAGAACCTGAAATATCAGACTGGGAAGAGCAGGGTCAGTGCTAGGGTGTCCGGCGCCCTCCTGCAAACCATACATTTTGCGCCCTTTCACATTGCCATTGCAACAAGCTGCAGCCTGATTGTGGGAGCGTATGCAACATGCGATCCTATGGAGGATCTCGGGTGCATGTACATGTATGCATACACCATCTCAGTGCTGTGTCCGCAAAATGTTGCAGTCACTAAAGGTGCCCATACATGCTGCGAGAATCGCATACGTTATGGGCTAGATCGCATCGCACGGCATGCATGCAATGTGTGTGCGATGCGATCCGAAAGCAGTACAAAAAGTATGTGCAGCACATACTTTTTGGTCTGTGCAATGCGATGCCCGCAGGAGCGCACATCGCATCACATGCTTCTATTGCAGCGTGTATGGCCATCTTTAGGCACATAACCCAGCCCATTATTTAAAAAGTGTCTAAATTAATATAAAAAAATCTACAATTATTAAATTTTTTTTATAAACATGTATAATAAAAGACTCACTGTTCTTTTGCTGTTTAACTCTTGTGTAGTCCCTCCTCTTCTATCTGTGTAGGCAGGATGCTGAGGACGCCATTACACCCCTATCGTGACTGAGGGGGAAAGGAGGGGAGAGAAGGAGGAGATGGAAGAAGAGGAGAGGAGATAGAGGGGGCGGAGTGTTGAGGACTGGCAGTGGCACTGGCACAGCACACTGAGAAGAGGGAAGGAAGGGGAGGCGGCACTGCTGCCTGTTTGTCATTTGATTGACAGCTGACAGGTGCAGGGAGCAATGGGTAGGGGGCGGATCCGGACATGACATGTCATCCAGGCATTCACAGACATCGCTACATGCCTCAGCACAAGTGTCCGTAAGCTCAGGTCGCAGGAGGAGGACAGTGTGTGCGCGGTGCAGGGAGCTGCTCAGCCTCTCCATACTGCCGCCCTTGCTGCGGGCGGCGTGCAGGCTGTGTGCACTCATGGTGCAGGGAGCAGCTCTTAATACTGCCGCCCGCCCGCTGTCAGACAGGTCCTGCGGGTGGTGTGCAGGAGGCAGCTTTAGCAGAGGCAGCTTTAGCAGAGCAGGGAGGGAGACAGCGCCTTGTCAGCAAGGAGCTGCTGAGTGGGTAGCGCCGGCCCTGGGGAAGAGCAATTAACAGACTTGGACGGGGAAAACTGCTTTGAAGTCAGATATCTCTGGTTCCCAAGGGCCGATTTTTAAAATTCTTGTACCCATGGAAATAGGCACCCTCACCTTTTAGCCTAGGGCCCTTAGACTCCTGGGGGGGGGGGGGGGGGGGTGTTTCTGGGTACCCCCCCTCCCCCGCGTGCACCACTGAAAGGGTTTCGTATAGGGTGGAAAATGGCAAAATGGAAAATGGCAAAGAGGTTGGCATATGCAAGGGCCCGGCACAGAAAAGAGGGACAATAGAAGCTGCAGATATACTTACCTTACAGCGGTGGCTGCAGACTTTGGGCTGCTGTGCAGACCATGTATCGCCAGCAAAACAAAATAGTGGGGGCTGAAGCGCTGCCTATGGGTGTGGTGATTGTGTTAGTGCTATCAGGAAGTCGCTGATAGAAGAGAACTTTCTGTAGTTTACCCCTGAATGAATAAATGATGGAATAAGGCTGGGTGTTGGTTTGGATAAACCTTTTTATTATTATCACACACAGTGTTTGGTATAGTTCAGAGAAGTGCAGAAAATGCAGTATCAAGTACTATACATGAAGATCTGGAGGGTAAGTGCTCCAAATCTTGGTCACAATGTTGTGACTTATGGTGGTCTGCTGCTAGTGATCAGGGGGGCCGTTTCCAGCTACCTGCTAGAGTCCTCTCACTTAGGCTCCGTCACTTGAGGTGGTCAGATGTCTGTGCGGTAGTTAGTCTGCGCTAATCTGTGAGGTTCAGTCGGTAGGTAGGAAGTCAGGATCGTTTGCAGCGGTGGGGAAATTAGGTCTCCCAAAATCCAGCTCCTAATGCAGGTTGCTGATTTGGGGATATGTCTGTTAGGGGGGGGCAAGAGTGGCGGGGGCAGGTGATAGTACGTTGGTGGGTAGTAAGCGTCAGTGCTGGGTGGCACCGGAGGACGGCGTCCCTTACCTCAGGTGGTACTTCCTACATCTTGGTCCCTTGTCGCCGGTAGCTTGCTTCCACGGTGCTTCAACGCTGGAGACACATAAGCCGAAGACGCTCTCAGCCTCTGTTGCGCTGGGACAACGCCACAGAAGCTGTTAGCTGCATCGGAGAAAGCCGGTTCAGCCCGCTGATAGTGGGGGCTGACCAGCTCTGCTGCAGAAGGGAGACCAGCGCAGGATCCTCGATCGGTAAGTATATTGGTGTAAAATTGAGATGTGTGTATGTGTATGTAATAAAGTTTTACTTTTCTGTGTGTGTGTGTTTTCTTTTGTATAAAGGAATAAAGGAGATGACTACTTCATCTGACAACGTTTCAGTTTATTAACTGTTTTCAAGTCACTTATGCATAAACACACACACACACACACACACACACACACAATATCTTCGCAAAAACTTGGTAGACAACATTTCAGCACCTTTTATGTGGTCACCTAAGTTTACCACACCAAATACCCAATATACAAATCGTGCAACACACTAGTAACCTCCTTATACTGTACTTGCCTCTAACACATTATGCCACATGGAATGAGCCAAAACTCACACTATGGCACACGGATTGATTCAAAATTCACATTTTTCCACAGGGATTGAGCGAAAATACACACTATACCAAATGAATTGAGCAAAAATTCACAATATGCTTCATATATAAAATTTATACCATAATGCACATTACATGTTAAGCCACACACAATAATGTTCATTATGTATTATGCCAAACACCATAATGCCTATTAAAAATGATGCTACATAAGTGCTGCGCATAGAGGAGGAGCATGCGCTCCAGAGACGGGAGGAGGGTGCCTCCTTCTGATTTTGTGAATCGCACCAAAGAGAAGTGCGTTCCATTTGCCGCGTGACCGGAATAGTTCCGACCATGTGATCGGAGAGATGACGCAGACCTATAAATACAGATGGAGATATGCGTTCCAACTAGTATACTATGCTTTCCAATGGTGTGTGATGTTTTATTATGTGATCAGGAAAACCTGATAACATGACAGGGGAAAATCTCTGTGACAGGAAGTAGCGGTCATTAAGGTAAATTCGTAAGATTAATGTTAACAAAAGAAGGTTTTTATATATGGTAAATGTATATTTTGGATCTAGAAATATTAGTAATACATGTCTATTCGGTCTCTCATTGAAAGAAGTTGTATAAAGCATGATTTTATTTATTTTCATGTGTAATTGGCACTTCCTGTAAGGTGGGAAAAAAAGCCACCACATTCCCATTCAAAATCACCTGTGATAAAGCTGCTAACAGAGCAGGGAAACGCGTCAGGTGTGACCAGATAACTGACCTGACGACCTTTAGATTTGAGGAACAAGCCTAGGATCCAATCACCTTAAGGAGGACCGTTTTTCATTCATCAAGTGGACTTTCTTTGTTAAGAGGAACTGCTTCATACCAAGGGCCAGATTCTCTAAGCTTCAAAAGTGATAAAATGGAGAGATAAACAGCCAGCCAATCAGCTTCTACCTGCCATGTCACAGACTGTGTTTGAAAAATGTCAGGCAGGAGCTGATTGGCTGGCTGTTTATCACTCTCTATTTTATCACTTTTGAAGCTTAGAGAATCTGGCCCCAAAAGAGCTGCTTGCCTAATCTTCACAATAAGTGTAATTGGACGGCCTTACAACTGAGACCACTGATTCCACTATGTGGCGACCAGCCTGGTAATTATACAATACCCCCGAAGATACCACTTACCCCTCCATTGCCATTGACATTGCTAAAGGCTTGTGCATTTCTACTCCCCCAATTCACCACTCATATATGTGGCCACAATATACCTCAGGTCTCTCAAATTCAAACCATTCCCGTGCCATGTGTTTTTATGTTATACTCACTGCATGTATTTTTTAATTGTTTATTAAATTTGTTATTCAATACTGTGTTCAGCGCTGCTTTATATGCCCATGAGATCTTCTCAGAAGCATAATATTGTTTTATAAGTGCTGCTTACCTACATGCTCATTGCCAAGGGTTCCATGCTCATTGCCAGGGGTTCCATGCTTGTTGCCATGAGGGATTACATGCTCATTGCCAAGGGAGAATACATGCTTGCAGTAACTGGGGGACAGCCGCTGCTGGGCAGAAGTGACAGCCATTGACAGCCGGGCAGAGAGCAGGGGGCTGCCCGGCTGTATTCAGAGCACTGAAGGTCCCGGCTATTTGAAATAATACCCCTTTCACACCAGAAAATGTAGGGACTTTCCCGGGAATATTGTCCCAGGATCATGCAGGGCCCCTTTTACACCAGCCTAGTCCCTGCATTTTCTGGTGTGAGGGGGAGAGAAAACCACCCCCCCACCCTTTAACGTACCGGCTATAGCTTCGGAACCAACTGACCCATTTACATGAGACCAGTATCATATTGAAGAACTTTTGAGTGGGCTTCAAATGATTTTAGTCCCGTGAAACTGGGCCGTTTTGTTCCAGAGAAATCTACCCTCAAACAACATGAACAGCCATGAAATTACATTTCAGAAATTAAAAAAATCGGTTTACCTGCAATATCCCTGGAACCAATTAACCCATATGGACCAACCTGGTATCAGATTGAAGGCCCAGTGATTTGGATTCGACTGAGATCAACCTTGAGCTTTTGTGATGCCGGAGGGGGAACTGGCAGCCATTGAAACCGGGTTGGGGTCAGAATTAGCGGGTCCCATTTTATCCAGCTTTGCACGGCGGTATCTCCGGTTCCGAGGGGGCCAGAGGGCTGGGCTCGTTGGAAAGCCCCAGTCCTCAGCTACAAAAGGTTTTAAAATTCTCCTGTCACTTTCCGCCTTGCCGTCCGGCACCCAACGCTACCCGGCACCTGCCATTCACCGCTGCCTGCCACCCACCCCGTTGCACCACACTGTCCACCCCTGCAATAGATGTGTTCCAGTGGTGCTTTACCGCTGGCACACACCTACGGATCTTACCCAATACATCCGGTTAGATTTTATGTGCAGCAGGGTCATTCTGTAGGGTCCAACCCAAAGTGCGCACAGGACTGCCCATCGGGTCAAATGGGATATCACACACATTCGATTTCTTGGCCCAATCCGTCAAGATCGGGTAATATCAGCCCAAATTATACTAGTGTATGGGGGCCTTAGATTTTCAGATTCTATTGGATCCTTAGCACTTTGTCAGACTGAAGCTGAGGGTGCACAGTGATGTAAGAGTTACTATGTCACTATAAATTCGCTGAAGCTTCTCTACCTACCATCAGGTGGTATCAACACTCCTATTTTTTGAGGCGTTTACCTTGACTTATTGAGCACCATCTTCCTTCCAGCCATTCTCGTTCCAGTTTGTATATAGATTGTAAACTCTCCCTTAGGGGCAGATTTATTAAGCTTGGTGAAGTGATAAAGGGCGGGATGTATTAAAATACATCGCCGCCCTTCGCTTCCCCCCGCCGCGATGCCGCCGCATATGTACTAACATATGCGGCTGGCATCGCGGTGCGGTGACGGAGGCCCCCCGCGATACCTGGAATGTGGTGTGCGGGAGGTCTCCGTCACCTCCCAGCCGGCTCCTGCATCCCTCACCCGGCGTCACGCCGGGGACAGCTAAGCAAGCTGTCCCCGGCACCTCCTCCTCCCCCCTGCAGCCGGAAGGATGTCCAGCTGCGTCACTAGGGGGAGGAGAGGTTTACCTTCCAGGGTCCAGGAGGACGAGGCGGCGGGTTTGCGACGGCGGCGGTGAAAAGAAGCCCATAGGCTTCTATAGGGTATCGCCACCCAAAGGTGGCGATACCCTCACTGCGGTATCATTTTTGATACATAGGAAAATGCGGTAAAATCAGGGTTTTACCGCATTTTCCATTTGATACATCTCGCCCAAAGTGTCTGGTTTTTATCACTGGACAATCAGCTCCTAACTGTGAAGTTACAGGCTTGGTTTGAAAAATGACAGGCAGGAGCTGATTGGCCGGTGATAAAAACCAGACACTTTATCACTTCACCGAGCTTAATAAATCTACCCCTTAATTTCTTACATTTTAAATGGTACTTGTGTAGTTTCGGGGCAGCAGTTACGTAGTCAGCATAGAGTCCTTGTCAGAATCAGCGTAGTGTTCCCGCGGCCAGCGTAGTCAGCGTCCCTGTCAGTATCAGCGTAGTGATCCCGCCTGTTCGTGGCTAGCTGGAGCTTACGTAGTTAGCGTAGTCAGTCAGGCGTCCCTGTCAGTATCCACATTGCGATCCCGCCCGTTTGCAGCCAGCCGGAGCTTACGTAATTAGCGTAGTCAGTCAGCGTTATGCAGTTAGCGTAGTCAGTCAGAGCTTATTACATTGTTTGGGAACCATTGACCATTTTAACCTGCCTGACATGACAGGTGTGAATGTGTTCCTGAAACACCCCCACTATCCATGCCAGCCTGAAGCGTGGCGAGGGGACGCGGTATGCGTACTGGCAACCTTTTCATACCCCCACTATCCACGTCGGCATGGAGTTGATTTTATAAAGTGTGGCGAGCGCAGCAAGCCACCGAGCCTGAAGCGTGGTGAACGGACGTGGATTGTATAGTGGAGGTTTCAAATGGAGGCATTTGCCAGTATGTAACATGGAGCACTGGCAAATGCCTCTTTTAGTGTGCATGTACTTGCGTTCACACCCCCTTATTGTGCAGGAGACACACGAGCTAACGAACCCATAACCCTGTCGGCAGGGTTGCTGTACCCTGCCACAATAGTTACTCAGGCGCAGATGCCTATCAGACGCTCCTGCGTCTCAGACAGATGGAGCGCCTCTCCACCGGCGCCCGCATGATCCCAGCTCCGCCAGAGAGGGGATCATGCGGGTGCCGGCGCTGTGTTAGAGGTGCTCACTAGGCTTGCCAGGGATGCCAGGAACAGAGATGCAGTTCCCGGCAATAGTACGGTGAGTAGCTGCCTCACGGGGACACTACGCTGACTACACGGGTTGCCGTGGAGTTACTAAGCTGACTACGCTAGGCAGCCATTGGGCTACGCTGATAACGTAGCTTAGGCTGCCGCCGTGAAACTACACAAGTACCTTTTAAATTTGCCAGAATCAAACCACCTGTTGTCATTTGCCAATTTTGTGCATTCCCACATATAAGCATTCCCACGTAACTACAGTATATAGACCCACTGGAGAAAATGTTTCTGCAACCTGCACACTGTACAGGCCACTTCAAGGTTCCATCTTTTGCACCTTAAAACTACAGTACTCCTTTTTATAAGGTATATAGTTCCAGTTTTCACCGATACCACTATTTATTTTTAGCCTCAGTTTTGGCTTAAATTTATTAGGTGAGTGATTGTTTTATCAAAACTGTCATTATTTGTGTGTGCAAAGGTTTTCATATTTAATATGTGCCTACCATTTGCAAAGCGATTAAAATGTTTTAAACAATATTCTGCAGTTTACACTCTGTAAGTAGTACCTAAATTACAGCACTAGGTGGCAGAAGAGGCATACCTTTTGGTTTTGGCCTTGAACCAAATGTTATGCTTTCCAAGTTGTATTTATACCCCGTTCTCACTGCAGGCAAATTCCCGAGTCTATCATGTCGACCCGGAAATTTGCATTTTTAACACAGGTTTTTTTGCAGTGTGAACGGATCGCATACCCGGATCTCATACACGGGTAAAACCCTTCTTTTTACCCGTGTTTGAGATCCGGGTATGCAGACACGGGTTGACCCGTTCTCACTGCATAAAAACCCATGTTAAAATGCAAATTACCGGGTAGAACTTATTCACCCGGTAATTTGCCTTGCAGTGAGAACGGGGGTCCGTCCCTGCAGTTCCCGGCATTTTAATGCCATGCAAAAACCGTGTATTTCTCACTTGCAGTGAGAACACGGTGTTATTGAAATTCAGGCTGATGACTAATATTGCATATTATAGGTTTAATGTCATATTAATTGCATTGATATTGACATTTTTATTTATGTATATAGGCTTTTATTCAGATCTGATCGCAGTAAAAAATTGTTCTCAAAATGGGCAAAACCACTGCAGGTGGGGCAGATGTATAGAAAAAGTTAGATTTGTGTGAGTTATTTTGTTTCTGTGCAGGGTAAATACTGGCTGCATTCTCGTGTATAATTGTCCATTCGGGTGTATGGAGAAGAGATGAAAATGATTGAGCCCGGAGTTGAGGAACAGTGAAGAGATGCTGGATGATTGGAAGGTACAGGGATAAGCCAGATGGGTCTTGACAGATCAGGTCTGGGTGAAACGGACAGGGGTAGGCAGGAGGAATCGTGACCCAGGTTGGCGTCCCTGCGACCGAGAAGAAGGACAGGCTGGCTGAAGGCACGTAGTGAAAAACGCAAGCCAGGAGTCTCCAGGAGCAACCAGCAACCAAATTCGATCTCCTACCTTGAGACAGGGTGAAGCTCTTCTTCAGCAAACTTCTGATAGATGGAAACCTTTTGAAGAGATTTATGGAGGTTGGCCCAAATTTTGGAGAAGTGATGTAAAGAGGAAGTCACGACTGGTTTGTCAATCACTGGCAAGCTTGGAAACTCTGGAGAATCACCATTTCTGCCATAGATCTGCCATTAAGGATTGTTGGGGCGGTCCAGTCCTGGATGGCTTTAACTTTTACAGAATCCATCTCTAGGCCTGTACTGGAGAGGATGCGGCCTAGGATAGGAATTGTCGACCCCTCGAACACACATTTCTCCAATTTACAATAAAGATGATTTTTCCGAAGGCGAGATAGGACCTCTCTTATATTCTGCAGGTGAGTGAATAGGTTGGGGGAGAAAATAAGGATGTCGTCCAAACAGACTATGATGGAACTGTAGAGCATGTCCCAGAAGGTTCAATTTTGGGATGGAAATTGCGCTAATTTAAGCAGCTCTTATAGGGGAAAAGATTGATGGAATGGTTAAAGAGCGCTAGAGTTATGTGCAAAAAGTTGATAATGGATGTATAAAAAGAGTGGTAAAAAAGGTGGATAATGAAAAGGTTAAATTAGAGTGGTACCTGTAAAGGAAAATTAATTATTATAAATGTTTACACCCTTTTGGGGAAAATTTATAATGGATAAAGGGTTCCAGCTTTGCCTGTCCCTATCTTACCCTATAATCTGTGTCCTCTCTGTGCCGTAGTTGTTAAACAGGTGCAGGTGTTATCCTGCAGACGCTGCTCTGTGCGTGAGTCGGGGGTGACCAGATGGTGCCGTAGCGGTGATGTTCTTCTTGCTGTGCAAGTTCCGCTGTGCTGGCCGTGTCACTGAGGGAATCAGAGGCTCCTTAGCGCTTCAGATGTTGGTAGCGCTACCCCGCTGCGTACCGTATGGACCGGAAGTGACCGGAAGTGACCAGGAATCGGCGCCGGCTGTTAGAGTGGACGGATAAGAGTATAGGGAAACAGGTGTCAGGGTTCAGCTGGTTCTTCTCTTGGTGGTCCAACGCATTTCGTGCGTCCTGCGTACTTTTTCAAGGAATTCGGACTAAAGGTTACGGGGTTGAAACAAGCAATTTTAATAAAGGATCTTTTCATCAAATAAATGTCTTTGAGTAAACAGCAGGATACATTAAATATATAAGAAATAAGTTCTTATATATTCCGGTTAAAGTCGTAGAGCAAGGGGTAGGTCTGCACACTACTTGTTTTCCAAGAGACAGTAATTATAGGTCATGGATCCACCTTCTATTCAAAATTAATCGGTGGGGGTGCTATCCTGGACAACCAATTGTACGTACAAGAAGAAGAAAGAGAGAGCGGTTGTACGGTTGGATGCACACCTATTTTATGTATAACTGAATTTTTCTTTTCTAATAAACTGATAAAAATGTCCCATGTTCTTTTTCTTTTATTGTGTCGAAACTCAGGGGCATAGAGTATTTAGACGAGGTGAAATAAGAGGTTAAAAACTTACATACATAGACCCATATTATACATTCATGGTGTAGGGAACAAGTTTGGAAAACAGTGCAACAGTAATGTGTTTTAAAATACAGAACCTCTTATTTCACCTCGTCTAAATACTCTATGCCCCTGAGTTTCGACACAATAAAAGAAAAACAACATGGGAAATTTTTATCAGTTTATTAGAAAATAAAAATTCAGTTATACATAAAATAGGTGTGTACAACCGTACAACCGCTCTCTCTTTCTTCTTCTTGTATATTCCGGTTAAAGAATGGAAATTACTTGACGAACGTTTGAATCTGGTAGAAGGATGGGAATGACAAGAAGAAGATTGAGTCCCGGACTTGGTTTATGGAGAAGAAGTGTATAATTGTCCAGTCGGGTATATGGAGAAGAGATAAAGATAATTGAGTCTGGAGTTGATCAACGGTGAAGTGTTGCTGGGAGTTGCAAGGCACAGGTTAAGCCAGATGGGTCTGGGTGAAACGGACAGGGGTAGGCAGGAGGAATCGTGACGCAGAATGGCATCCCTGAGAAGGACAGGCTGGCTGAAGGCACGTAGTGAAAAACGGAAGCTAGGAGTCTCCAGGAGCAACCAGCATGGAAGACTCTTTGCACGGACACTGAACCAGCCTAGGCAGATCTCCTATATAGATAGAAGGCGGCTGCCAATGGCTGTCAGCCAAAGAGGGCAGGGAAATACATCAACTGGCCGAATCACAAGGCTACCCACACCTAAGATGGCGGCGCTGGCCTCCCGGCACCGCCTATGTGCCTGTCCCTCAGACGGCGCTGGGACCCACCCCCACTGGAGCGCAGGTGCCGGAAGCACGGAGTAGGACCACTGGAGAGCAGGTGCCGGAAGCACGGAGTATGACCACTGGAGAGGAGGTGCCGGAAGCACGGAGTATGACCACTGGAGAGCAGGTGCCGAAAGCACGGAGTAGGACCACTGGAGAGCAGGTGCCGGAAGCACGGAGTATGACCACTGGAGAGCAGGTGCCGGAAGCACGGAGTATGACCACTGGAGAGGAGGTGCCGGAAGCACGGAGTATGACCACTGGAGAGCAGGTGCCGAAAGCACGAAGTAGGACCACTGGAGAGCAGGTGCCGAAAGCACGGAGTAGGACCACTGGAGCGCAGGTGCCGGAAGCACGGAGTAGGACCACTGGAGCGCAGGTGCCGGAAGCACGGAGTAGGACCACTGGAGCGCAGGTGCCGGAAGCACGGAGTAGGACCACTGGAGCGCAGGTGCCGGAAGCACGGAGTAGGAGAACTGGAGCGCAGGTACCGGAAGCACGGAGTAGGACCACTGGAGCGCAGGTGCCGGAAGCACGGAGTAGGACCACTGGAGCGCAGGTGCCGGAAGCACGGAGTAGGACCACTGGAGCGCAGGTGCCGGAAGCACGGAGTAGGAGAACTGGAGCGCAGGTACCGGAAGCACGGAGTAGGACCACTGGAGCGCAAGTGCCGGAAGCACGGAGTGACAGCAACCGGGGCACAGGTGCGGATAGCAGAGATCTGCAGTGGTGAAGGTGGTCGCAGGTGCAGGAACTGAAGCAGGCAGGTGCAAGTTTTCACAGATGCAGGAATTTGGAAGCACACAGGTGTAGGGGCACACTGGTGCAGGTACTTAGAATGCAGGAACAGGTGAACACTGGTGAAGGAGCTTGGAGGCACACAGGTGTAGGAACGCTGGTGCAGGGTCTTGGAATGCCGGAACAGGTGAACACTGGTGAAGGAGCTTGGAGGCACACAGGTGCAGGATGGAGGTGAAGTACAATAGGAATGGTAGCTGACAGGAACAGCTGGCTTGGAGACTGCCTGGAAGCAGCAGGGGACAGTGCCCGAGCACTGTAGGAGTCAGGCTGTGCAGGAGCTGGTATATAGCACTGGAACACCGTAACATCTAACCGGAGGGTTGACAATGGAAGCTCTGACAAAGTGCAGGAGTCCAATCCCAGCACTTTTATACCTGCAGGTGGGAGGAGAAAGGGCTGGCCAATACCCAGGAGGGAAACCGCAGTGGATTGGCTGGGAAAGTCTGTTTGCTTGCTGCATGGCTGAGGCATTAGGCAAGATTGCTTCACAGCTGCACCATCAGGTAATCATTGGAGAGACTGAGGAATGATCTGCACACAACCCATCCTGAGGCTATCCAGACTTAGAGCACAGTGACAGTCTAGAGAGCCTGGATCGTGACTACACGGATGGGTTAGTAACGGGCCCGCTGTGCCCTGCCGCCGCGGCGTGACATCTCGCTGCCCTGGAGTCATATTAGCAGTGCCTCCCATCACATTGCTCCTGCAGCATCTCACATCGCTGCCCACAGGAGACTGATCGGCATCTGCAAACTCACATTTACCAAAATAAAATGGATTATAGATACAGTAAGATACATAATGTATTTGTGCTTTTATTCATTGATGAGTTATACTTGCCATCAGTGTAATGTGAAATATCAGCACACCACAATAGGGAATAATGTGAACTGGGGGCCCATCACTGGGGTATAATGTGAAATAGAATCACACTACAATAGGGAATAGTGTGACCTGGGGGCACCACAATGGAGCATAATGTGAAGTGGGTCACACTACAGTGGGGCAAAATGTTAACAGAGAGCGCTACAGTCATACTTGCCTACTTTTGAAAAGTAGTTTCAGGGAGATTATGGTTGGTAGCAGAATTTTGCACAGCGCCCCATTGAGGGGGCGTGTCATGCTCCACCCAAAGGGCGTGTCTAGTTCCATATATGGAGAAATTGTGGAAAAAGATTGTGAACGTGGCACCTAGAAGCATGGGTGTGTTATTTAAAATGACTTATATCCAAATGCAGATGAGCCCCAAAGCAGTAAGTTAAGGGGCATACACACGGAGCAAATTTGTGCTATTTTCTAAGCAATCTGACTAGATTGCTTAGAAAGTAAGCACAGATCTCTCTGTGTGTATGCTCCGAGAGATTAAATATCTCTTGCTAACTAAGTCAGTGCATGCAGTCACAATCTAGTCAAATTGCTTAGCAAATGACTGCAAATCTGTCTGTGTGTACAGAATGAGAGATACTGATTGCAATCTCTCATTCTGAACCAATACCCGGCCTTTTTTTGCTTAAGCAAAATTGCTTAGCACAAATCTCTGCGTGTGTGTGTGCTCTCCATGGGAGATCTTGACACCAGAAAAATTGCTTAGCAAAATTGCTTAGCACAGATCTCTACGTGTGTATGCCCCTTAAGAGCTACTATACTTGGTAAAGTGCTGGGAAATGGTGCTGATGATTCAATGTACATGTATCTGTCTCTCATTCCTGTTTTCCACAAAAATGTAACAGTGTAATGTGGGCTAGGTGACATGAGGAAGATTGCTAGACTAATGAGGGAGAGAGGGAGATTGCTGCTAATTCAGGGAGTCTCCTGCAGAATGCAGGAGGGTAGGCAGCTATAGCTACAGTGCAGCATAATGTAACTGGTGCCACACTCCAATGGGGCATAATGTAAACTGACACTCTATAATGGGGAATAATGTGAACTGACATCCTACACGGTGCCATAATGCATACCTACCAACAGTTACTAATGCTGCAGGATATTGGCCCTTATTCAGATCTGATAACAGTACAAATTTGTTCTCAAAATGGGCAAAAGCATGTGCACTGCAGGCGGGGCAGATGTAACATGCGCAGAGAGAGTCAAATTTGGGTGGGATGTGTAGAAACTGAAATCTAAATTGCAGTGTATAAATAATGCAGCCAGTATTTACCCTGCACAGAAACAAAATAACTCACCCAAATCTAACTCTCCCTGCACATTTCACTGTACATCTGCCCCACCTGCAGTGCACATGGTTTTGCCCATTTTGAGAACAAATTTCTACTGCGATCAGATCTGAATAAGGGCCATTGTATAAAGGTGGAGGCGTAAATATTTTGTAATACAGTATGTTATTACGTCGTCTCACCACTAGATGTAGATCATGCTGCATTGTCATGTTCCCTATCTGTTTAAATCTTTAAAGATGGTTTACAAATCCCCTTCCTAATTACAGGCATTAGAGTAGTTCTTGCCACACCAATCTGGCTATTGGGCCCCAGGGCCTCCGCACCGCTTTGTATATATGTGACAGCAGCACATCGTTCTAGCGCTCTGCAGTGTCCTTAGCCCATCAGTCCCAGCAAAATTAATACAAGCATTGACATGGGATAGTATTTACTTGATGATTTTATTCATGATTTTTTGCTGCAAGGAGACATAATAAAGAACACAGGGCTGCCTGCAAATCATTGGTATGCTGCGGTACGCAGACCTGGTACACACAAAAAGGTCTGGAGATTATAAAAGCACAAGAGTGCAAAATCTTTTTATCATATATTGGGGCGGATGCAGGGTAAGTCCCTGTGACTCCCCAAATCGCAGGTGCAAACTGCAGTCATTACCTAGGCAGCAAGTGCAAGCATATGCAATGTGGCAACTATCTTTAGATCAGTGGCGTAACTATAAAACAGGGGGCATGATCGTAGCATAGGGCTCAGGGCCCAGGCAGGTCCAGTCAGACTCACTCTGTTTATTATCAAGCAGCCAGTCCAGGACACATACCTCCCAACTTTGGCACCTCCGCAGGTGGGACGCTGCTGCTGAAATTTTCGGGGGCGTGGCCTAATTTGGGGCGTGGCCTATACGCGCTGCTCTTCCACGAGGTCACGCCCTCATTTTGCCGCTATGGGGGCATGACCCCAGCCCCCTGGTCCAGGAGGGCAGGAAGGCAGTCAACAGAAGAAGATGGCAAGTCAGAGGAAAGGTCTCAGGAGCCAGGCTCCGTGGCCAGTCAGGAGCAACAGCTGCAGGAGTCACCAGAGGGCTCTTCAGAGACCTCGGCTCAGAGTCCAGAGTCAGCCTCACCACTGTCACTGCAGTTGACTATTACTGTGGTCTGAGGGAGGATGAGCTGCTGGCTGCAAGGCCAGTACTAGTGGGAGCTGGGGCTGAGCGCTGCGCCGCCCAGGCAGGTGAGAGTGGAGGGCACACACACACAGAGACACAAGGGTGCAACTGTGGCAGGCGGGACTGTGGGTGCAGCTGGCTGTCTGTGCAGACTACTGTACTGCCCGGCGGGAATACTGCGCTGGCTGAGCCACAAGTCACTCTCGGCGGTCCCGTCCACACTCAGGCGCACCCACGGCCATCGTCATGCAGCACCATAGGAGGAGCTGGAGGGGGGGCACATGTCACACTGTCCCTCCTCCTAGCGTGCACCACAGTGGAGTGGCAGACTGTCACTCACAGACTGTACGTGTCATAGAAATAGGTGGCACTGGGGGCAGGCGGAATTTTCGGACATTGTATAGTCCAGGGCAGCCACCCGTCAAGACTCCGGAAGTCTCAATTACCGGAATGTCCGGAATAATCCCGGACAGGTGGTAACCCTAGTCTCCATCCAGTCTCTGCTATGCTGCTAACATGCCGGTCACTCAGGATATCTCCCCTGTTCCTCCAGTGGACATGTCCTGTCCCCCGTGGCCTCTGAAGCTGCCGCCGCCATTGCAATAGCCATGCTGCAAACGAACATACTTTCCCCCCACAGTCTGACCTGGGCATGGCCATCTTGGTCAGTGTCACCTGAGCCTTTCCAGCCAATCCTCTCCAGCCTGCTTTCAGCATAATTGTCCAACCAATCCCCTTCTAGGAAATCTGATGCAAATCGTTAGTGCTTCAATTGTCTTTTCTACTGATGGAAGTGGTCTGCCAATCTCCAGGATTCCATCTCCTGTGCTAGTTATGTGGTACCCCACTCCAGGTACCACCTGTGCCCCAATGGAGCCTGACAATTGCAGTCAATGCTGCAAAAAAGACCCTTTCCCTTGACAGGGGCAGGAAGGGCTAATAGTATCCGGGGGCATTAGGACCAAGGAGTTGTCCCTACCTGGATACCGGGGAAAGGAATCCTGCCCGTGGGGATTGGCTGAGCAACGTGTGTCGGAGAGATGTCAGAGTTCAGCCCAGAGAGCAGCGTGGTGTGTGGCACATGAGGAGAGGAGCCGCAGCGCCAGAGAAGAGAATGCAGCAGCCGAACGTGTGAAGTCAGTCGAGGGATGGAGATCAAATGAGCCACCAGGAACTGGCCGGGGAGACCTGAAGCCAGAGAGCGGTGTGTGTTCCCCTAACCACCCTGCTGCACAGCACCAGCGCAGCCAGAAAGACCCAGCGGCGGCAGGGGTCGCGACCCGATGGGAGCCAGAGCCGGGACCCGCATGTGTAGTGGACGGTGCCAGGGGTTTCCAACAACCAAGAGGACTAGGCAGAACTGGAAGACGTGACTGGCGGGAGCCGGCAACAGTAACAACCCCGTGCAGGTACCCCACACTCACACTCCCAGACAGCTGACATCCAGGTACTTCCAGAGCCCCCTCCAGTTGGCCTACATACCTGCAGTCCCTGCACAGACTCCTGTCTCCCATAACACTCCACCTGTGCTCTCCTCTGTAAACCCCCTCTGCCATCACCCACCCCAAGGTCACCATTATTCAATTGTCCAGCGTCACCCAGCCGCAACACCAACTGGTACGGAACCGTTCTTATCTGTGGACTACAAATACCCCATTTTGATATACAAAAGAAAGGACAAATTGAGTTACTGAGCTACAGTGATATCACCCAGGTATCAAAACGTGCACTATAGGAACATTTATTATTGCGCAATAATACTCCCCTGTTTACTGTGATCTATTCAATGATAATTATCTGTGTTGTGTTGATTTATGCGAATATGATGCCCAAGGTTATAGTCAATTTAGAGTACCTCCTTGACAGTAGTACAGTTACCAGTAGCAAGACGTGAACTGCATTGATTGTTTGCTTAAATCCGTAAGTTGGAGGAAAGGGACGCAGCGACCCCTGTGGTCGTAGTTAGATTGTGTATGTGGTACATTATTCAACTGTCATTGTGTATTATTTACTGATATTTAAACAATTGGTTGTTTAGCATGGTGGAAATAAAGTGTTAACCCTTTTGAGCAATACCCGGTTTACCGCCGTCAATTCTTCCCCAAGAAGAAGAAGCAGCACCCTCCAAGCGGCAACACCGGTAAGACAGCACACCAACATACACCTGTGGTTATCACAAAGAGTCAAGTGCCTAATTCCAGCTACAGATGCTGTCCCAGCATTTCTTCAATTCTCACTGAGGGTGGGATGTTCTAACATCCGCTGCCCATTATTTTTGCCCCCCTTCGCCTGCCACCGCATTCTTAATAATCACATATGCTCTATATTAGCCAATCAGAGCTTGTGTACATTAGCCAATCAGAACGGCTGCCGGTACATGAGCTCTGATTGGCTTACCAGCCGGTGCTGCATTTTAATTGGCTGCCGGTGTCCTGCACTGAAGAAGCCTGTGCTTCGGGACCTGCTGAGTCGGGCCGTAAGTGGATGGAGGGAGGGAGATGAGGGGGAGAAGATGGGGGGAGGGCCATCTGTACATAAGAATGGATCCATGGGGAAAATAATCCCCCCCCCCCAACACACACTCACCCACACACACACACACACACCTATGTGCTGCTGCTGCTGCTGCTGTAGCAGCAGCAGCAGCGTCGACGTCGTCCAGACAGATCCGGGCAGTGGGAGCTGGGAGTGTGTAACGCTATTTGCCGGGTATGAAGCACTGCTGATTTTGAAAAGACTGGCCAGATGCTGATTGGCTGGACACTCAGCATATCAGCGCCCGGCCAGTCTTTTTAAAATCGCTGTGCTTCCTGCCTGGCAAATAGCACTACCAGCTCCCCAGCCGCCGCTGCCCGAATCCCCTCTGCCTGAATGCCTCTGCCCGGACCCAGCCCCATAATATGCATTGTAGTAGCGTTCCTTATGCATCATGCTCCCAGTTATAGCGCCACTTATATACTGTTCTGTAGACATTATGAGTGACATAGAATGCCCTGATTGGCTGAGCTATGCGTCTCCATGGAGACGCATAAGCCCAAGACGCTCTCAGCCTCTGTAGTGCTGGAACAGCGCTACAGAAGGTGTTAGCTGCGCAGGAGAAAGCCGGCTCACCCCGCTGTCAGTGCGCGATGAGGTGGCTATGCAGGAGACAGACCAGCGCTGGACCCTGGATTGGTAGGGTGTGGTATGGGACCCCGTCAGTTGGGATCCCGACAGTCATTATCCCGACGTCGGGATCCCAAATGGCCAGAGTCAGACAGCATGGCGAGTGCAAAAAAGCCCCTTGCGGGCTCGCTGCGCGCGCCACGCTGCTGGCACGGTGGCTCGCGAGCCACCTATTCTATTCTCCCTCTATGGGGGTCGTGGACCCCCACGAGGGAAAATAGCGGGTGGCCGTCGGGCACCCGGCTGTCGGCGTTTTGACAGTCGGGATCCCGACATCGGGTAAATGAATGTCGGGATCCCGACTGTCGGGAACCCGTCCGGCACCCAGATTGGTAAGTATATTGGTGTAAAAGTGAGGTGTGTGTTTGTGTGTGAAATAGTGTGTGTGTCTTTTCTTTTAACATTCTTTTTACAGGTGGACTACAAGTCCCAGCGGGCCCATTAATTCCTAGCAAAGTTAGGAATGTGTGAATTAACCATATCAGGCCGGCGTCCACTGGCCACGGATGCCGGTGACAGCCCCAGGCTTCAGCCCTGGACGGGTGAAGCCTGGGGGGGACACCCCTTTATTGTGGGGTCCCCACTCCTCCAGGTACCCCGTCCAAGGCTGACCAGCCATGTTACTCATGTTTCAGCCGGGGGACCTTATATAAAAAGTGTCCCCCGGCTGTGGCCTGACACCGCGGGCTGTTGGAGCCCGGTGTTTGTTTCAAAATACGGGGGACCCAAAGGTTTTTTGTCCCCCGTATTTTTGGAACAAGGTCTGGTACAATAAGCCAGGGGCTGGTTATGCTCAGGAGGGGGGACCCCACGCCATTTAAAAAAAAAAAAAATCTCAATGATCTGTGTAGGGTTCTGGCCAATTCGCCTGTCAGAACCTGGTATACATGTTTGGCGATTTTTAGACACATTTTCCCAAATTTGCACCTCATAAAATATGATTTAATAAATGTCTACAGTAGTAGAGTGGCTTACATAATGCCCCAAGCAGTATCGCCGCTTACATAAATAATGCCTGCAGTAGTAGCACCATTTATGCATAATGACCGCCCTCCCCTCACACACACACACACATATAAACACACACAGTTTTTATCACTCACTCACTGTCCCTCACCAGCGGGCAGCAACATCGCACAGCAGGGATGCAGAGCAGGTACAGCGCCTCTCCCACCCAGCGCCTTCCTGCACTGCATCCCTTGATGAGACGGTTCGACCTGGAGCTCCCCTAAACATTTCTGGAAAGTATTTAACAATGCATAAAAGTAGTTTAAAGCCTAGAAGCGCTGTGAAATAAAAAGTACAGCAGGGGGCGCCAGTGTAAAGCTAAATATAATTTTCCATATGGATAGTGAATAACACACAACGGTGAGGGAAACGAAAGCTGAAATTAAAATAAAGAATCACATTGCGCTACAATTATCTGCCGAGTCACTTATATGAATATTGCAAAGTAAAATTACCTGAAAAAAGGTTATTTTATGTCCTTAGGGAGAAAATATGTTAGGAACTTATCGCTTAGATTAGGGGTTAGCGAATTGTACGTGTCATGAAGTAGATAAAGTCGCACATTAACAGCGCAGGCTGGGTGCAGTCCTAATTGCTATACAGTTCTGAAACCACATCCCATTACTCAGAAGCCGCTATGAAACTGCGCTGTTCCTTTCTGTGCTATTTATGATCGGGAGAGGCAGACCGGGATTTTATAGGACCGAGAATAAAGAAAATAACATACAGTACCTATACTATGGGTCAAGCATTCCATAGATACATACCTCCCAACAGTCCCATTTTTCATGGGACCGCATCCTGCCTTGGGCCGGCAGTGTCCCGCGGCTGGGGGGGGGGGGGGGCAGCTGGGAGTCCCCCCAGCCTGAAGAGATAGACACTGTGCACATGCGCACAGTGTCTATTTAGAGACGCAGAGGACGGAAAACGGGGGAGTGGCCTGATGGTGATCTAATTTGCAAAGAATGCACGGTACTTGTTTCCTAGCATGGCCACAACGATCATAATCGCGGTCATCGGGGGTAAAATCGGGGCCATCGCGGGCATCGCATGCGCAAAAAAATCGGGTGCGATGGGCCAGACGCGATGCCCGCGATTTCCCCATAGAGAACAATGTTAAATGCCTCAATTTACCCGCGATGACCACGATTTCCCATAGGAAACAATGTGAAATGGCTCAATTTACCCAAATTATCATAGGAACAATGGTAAATGGGCCAAAAACACCCCAGAACATTGAAATGTCCCCCCAAAAGTAGTTTACGCCACCACGTGATCAACGTGAACCCGAAGCGTAGCGAGCCCGCGAGGGGCGGCGGTACGCGTCCTCCGACCTTTTCATACCCCTACGATCCACTAGGGCGTGGAGTTGAGAATAGAATAGTGTGGCGAGCGCAGCGAGCCACCGAGCCCGAAGCGCGGCGAGCCCCGCGAGGGGACGCGGATACCTGTGAAGCCCGCGAAGGGACGCGTTTACCTGTGAAGGTATCCGTGTCCCCTCGCGGGGCTCGCTGCGCTCGCCACGCTTCGCCACACTATTCTATTCTCAACTCCACACCCTAGTGGATAGTGGGGGTATGAAAAGGTCGGAGGACGCGTACCGCCGCCCCTCGCGGACTCGCTGCACTCGCCACGCTTCGGGTTCACGTTCATCGCGGGGTGGCGTGAACTACTTTTGGGGGGATATTTCACTGGTCAGGGGGGTTTTTTGGGCTTTCTGGCCCATTTACCATTCTTCCCTATGATGATTTGGGTAAATTGACCCATTTAACATTGTTTCCTATGGGAAATCGGGGTAATCGCAGGTAAATTGAGGCATTTAACATTGTTCCCTATGGGGAAATCGCGGCCATCGCGGGTGGACCATTTAAGCATTTTTAGGCGCACACGACGCGAGCGACCCGATTTTTCACTGTTTTCAATGCATTTCAATGGAAAAATCGGGGGCATCGCGTCGGTCGCGTCGCAGGCCACTAAAATTACCCCCGATGGCCAAGATTTGTGGCCGTGCTAGGAAACAAGTATTGACTGCACCCTCATTTACATAGGCCACACCCCTTTTCTGGTGCCACGCAAGCATACCTCCCAACAGTTCCGATTACAGCGGGACAGTCCCGATTATCAGGGCCTGTCCCGCTGTCCCTCCCGCGGCCGGCAGTGTCCCACGGTGAGGGGGGGCTGTTGGGAGTCCCCCCTGTCTGCTGCTAAGCAGCGGGGAATAAATGCTGTGCGCATGCGCACAGCGTCTATTCCCGCAGCCAGGGGGCTGGGGGCATGGCTAGAGGCTCACAGAGCCTCTGGGTCATGCCTCCATAGCGGCAAAATGGGGGCGTGGCCTCACGGGAGAGCCGTAAGTATAGGCCACGCCCCCGGAATTAGGCCACGGAATTAGGCAGCAGCTACGTCCCGCCTCGGGGACGCCAGAAGTTGGGAGGTATGCGCAAGTGCAGAAGTTGGGAGGTATGTAGATATCTCCTGGTGAAACATAAACTTGCCCATCAACCACAAAAACATGATACACTACATTGGGGGTAATTCAGTACCGCTCGCTAAGCAGTGGCCGTTCATTGTGATGTCAGCCACCCGCCCCCGGCAGGCATTGGCCGCCCACGTTTCCAGGGGAACACCTAGTGTTTTCATGGGGATGCCCATAAAATGCTGGGTGTTTCCCTGGTCCGGTCCTGTGTCTACCCGGGATCAAATTTCTGCCCAGCGTACACCAACACAATGTTTAACCAGGAACCCCACACCCTGCTGTCTTCTGGGATCCAATATTACCTATCTGTGAAGTTTTCATCCAAATCCATCCAGTGAAAAGTTCAGAAGACGCTCCCTAGGTCAAGGTTCTGCCCAGTGCACACTGACGGGAGGCCCAACCAGGACCATAAACCACCTAGAACCTGGCCAAGGTTGGACTGGACCACCTTGCGTTGGTTTCATCCCAATCATTGCAAGAGTATCTGTGTAGAGTGCCCTGCTAACAGCTCTGATTTGGAGACACGTTGCTGAAAAGTGGACGCCATGGTTTGCATTCAGGAAGGACGGAACTTACCTTTTCTACTTCCTCCTAGATCATCATGTCCGGGACCAGTCGGGGTACCAGGACCCTTGTGTTTTTTTCACAACCTGAAGGTGAGATGGTGCGGCATCAGGTAAGCGGTCAAGCTACACCTGGACAGCAGCAGGCACCACACCGCACCGACCCTCTTATATCTGAATGCATGGCCGGACAGACAATCAAACAAACTCTCTCATGGTTTGGCACACACAGTTGGTATAAATGACACACTATAAAAGTGATTCATAATCCTGTGAAGAAAGAGAAAAAATGTGAGGATGACGTTGACTGTACAGTGGGGATGTAATTAGATAGGGAAATTAAGTGATAGTGTATATGGGTGGTTCTGGGTGGTTCTGGAATTTATAAAAGATAATACTGTATGCCCTTAAACCAGGGTTTAACTACTGGAGAGGGCAGCCAGCTACAGGAAGCAGGGGGAGGGGCCAGCAGGCATGCAGCGAAAGGGGCAGGGCCTAAGGCGGAGCTCAACTACTGGGCCTTGTGTGGGGGCCTGCATAAAACTGGGGGCATTCATAAAACTGGAGGATTTTTTAACTTTGGGTAGTTTATCAAAGCCTCCTTCCTGGTGATGGCTGTGACTGATGACGGTGTGGATCTTTAGGTTAACAGTGACTAAATCGACAGTCAATAGATCCACAACTATTGGTCAATAGGCAGAAGGTTGACACATGGTGTCGACCTTTTTCATGTATTAACTGTCGACCTAGGCGCTGTCAATCTAATGACCGCATACCACTGATGTCATCCTTGACAGAGGCCTCCAGCAATGCTTCCCATAAGAAGCCTACTTATCATAGACTCCGCCCCCTTATTCCGGATTGCTAGCTACTGCTGACCACAGAAAGAGATGTGTGGGTTCTGTTTTACTTGGTTCTCATATCCGGATCATACTGGCTATCCAAAACATGTGCCACCCGATAGCCAACACTATGCCGGTTTGAGAACGGAGTAAATCCGAGTAAAAGAGAACCCGCACATCTCACATGATAAACTATTAACCTTTGAGTGCCAACATCTCTGTTAGAGATGTGCAAAATATCCGCTAAAAATGCCACCATCGCTCACATTTGTTATATAAATTCAAATAAAAAATTTTGTGTATAAAAAAAGATATTTCCTATATAAGTGAAATATTACAGGTCATTATGATGAATACAAAGGTTTGCTTGGTAAATTTTACACCTATTTTGACAAATTCACTTGGCACTCAAAGTGTTAAAAAAAATATTAAGTAATCGTTCTGTATTATTTTATCTGTTCCTATGCCACAGTCCAATTGCACATGTCAGGGAACACAGATTGTGGAGAACTATAGTAGATAATACTTGAAATATGGCTATAAATAATATAATATATGAAGATGTTTAAACATTTTTGGAACTCAAACAAAATCTTTTTTTCCGTTATTCACAATACAAGCTGCGATTGCGACTCCTGACATTTAACAGAGGCCCCTCCATTATATTTGATTTTAATACGGTACAGATTAGAAAAGCTGTTTTGTCATGAACAAGTTAGTAATCTCTCACCAAGGAATAGTTTAGGAAGGAAATGCCCAGAGGAGGTTTTATGTAAATGCTCCCTTTACCCCTTTAATATCGCAGAGTCTACAATCCCATCTACATGCATGCTGCACATTTATATGTATTTCCTGAGCGCTTTCAGATCTGCATAATGTAAAACACACAACGCCGTCGGCCTTCTCGAGTAAATTATAGTCTGTGAAATGAAAGAAAGTGTTGCGATTTTATACCCTGTCGTTATAAATGTCGTGCGCTGTACGTTTTAAAGATCTCAGATCATTCCTTTCTATCAACTCCTGCCAAAGTCTCAATCCTAAACTTCATTCGCAGGCGGCCTAAAGGAATAAATAAAGGAACGGAGCCATGTGACAAATCGGGCCTTATTCCTGACGAAAGAAAAAGTTACAAATGTTAAACTCTGGCCTGTATGTAATATAGAGAATAGTTTAGGCCAGCGTTTCCCAAATTTGGTTCTCATACCCCTCCCAACAGTCCCTGCTGGAGATGAGCAAAATGTTCTACTTGAGATGTGAAATATTTGTAAATATATGGCAGAGGTGGCTCCTACCTATAGTAAAAGGGTGCTGCCACTGGCCGCGATGCTGGCACACACCCCCCCCCCCCCACGCACACACACACACACACACACACACACTTGCGCTGCTCGCTCCTGGCCAGTCCCTGCCTCCTCTGTGTCCCGGCACCTGTTCAATGATGACAGGCTCCAGGACCGGCACATGTGCAGTACCAACTTTGGTACTGCGGATGTGCATGCCCCTGATTCTATGGGCCACTACAGAGTCAGAGAGAGGGGGAGGAGACAGCATCAGAGAGAGGGGGAGGAGACAGTCAGATAGAGGGGGAGGAGACAGCAAGAGCATTAGAGAGAGGGGGAGGAGGCAGAGTCAGAGAGAGGGGCAGGAGACAGCGAGAACAACAAAGAGAGGGGGAGGAGACAGCGATAGAGAGAAAGGGGAGAAGACCACGTCAAAGACAGGGGGATTAGACGGTGTTAGAGAAAGAGAGGGGGGAGGGAGACAGCTTCAGAAAGGGACATGGGAAGGGAGACAGCTTCAGAAAAAGAGAGAGGGGAGAGAGACTGGAGAAAGAGAAGGGGAGACAGAGAGAAAGGAGGCACTACCTCATTACAGCAGTCTGAGTGGGGAACAGCCAGGGGCCACTTTTGGTGGTATCAGGCCCCGTCCTCTAAATGTCCATGAATCGCGGGACTGCTGGAAGCTAGCCAGGATGGGTTGGGGGAGTGCATCTTATTTTCAACTCTCCCGCTGGACCTAAACCAATAGGAGCTTGCGGTCCAGCAGCCAATCAGGAGACACCGATGCCGCTCTTGATTGGCTGCTGGACCACAAGCTCCTATTGGCTTGCTATCCAGCGGGAGAGTTGAAAATAGCGGCGGTCCTGCTTTGTGATGACGGCTGGCGGTCTAATGAGTGGTCCGGTGCACCCCCGGACCACCCCTTAGATTTGCCTATGCTTAGTACATCTGCCCACATGTTTGAAAAACTGACAGTTGTTTGCTTGTGACTTTATCTCTCCCCGATTTATCAATCTACAAGGCTTAGTACCCATCTGTCCTTTACAGTAATTCCAACCAATCAGCTCCTTACTGTAATTTTTCAAACACTGCCTGTAACACGACAGTTTGGAGCTGATTAGTTTGTACTTTATCTCTCTGAAAGCTTTAATAAATCTGCCCCTATCTTCTTGATTGCTTGTCTTGTATGTGTTATTCCTTAGAACTATTAAAGGTGATTTGCACAAAAATAAATCATGCTTAAAAAAAAATCGGTTGACTTGCGTCGGCGTCTCAGATGTCAGGATGTCAGTTTGTCCTATCCAGCCTCATCGTTACCAGACCAGAGAGCGGGGGAACTGTCAGCATTTATTTCTACTAATGTGCCAAAGTTTTGTATTTCGTGGCGATATCAGCAGCTAAAGTAATTCCATTTGCTCCCACATGCCTCGGTTACAGCTGCACAGACCGAGAAGCGTTATGATTCACAGTTCCTAAATGATCCAATAACGACTTGCCTTCCTCTGCACTGGGAGACCCCCAGATCAGCTGTGGTTGCAAATTATTTGCTAGCTCCAATAAAAATTAATGAGTTGGCTGTAATGGCGTTCTTGTTTCCTCGTTAATGCCAGTAAGTGCGCAGAGAACGGCTGCAGAGGAGATTTTCAAACATGAAAATATTTTGAAAATATTCGCTACAAGTGTCTGCTTGTTAGTAATGAGGAACTAATTAGGAGAATGTTGTCCTACACCATATGATAAAGAAAAATGATCAAGAAAGTCAAAATGTCTTATTTAATATCACTGAAGGGTCTTTTTTTTTTATATACATTTGTGTTATATTTGTTATATACATATGCAGCGAACGCGGCCCATGTAGTGATGCCGATGCCGATCCCGGGATCAGTGGGATCCCGGGATTTACGGCATTTTTGGCCGGGATTTCAATCCCGGGATTGGAGGCTCTAATCTCGGATTTAAGGGATCAAAATGCACATGAGCAATTGATCGTCTTCTCCCATGAAGCACTGAGCGCAAGCAGCGTTCAGCACAGGCGCCGCCTGGCAACAAGGTTGCGTGGCTGTGCAGCGTGATGTTAGAGGTCACGCTGTGCAGCATGGGGTTCCATGCCTCCTCGTCCGCCCGCCCTGGACTCCGGAGTAAGCCGCCTCCTCTCCAGCCTGCTGCAGTCACTTTGCCTGCTTCCATGCCTCCTCCTCCACCCGCCGCCTTGTACAGGGCCGAGAGAGGTAAAAAAAATTGCAAGATTGGGCATACAGTATCAGGAGGCCAATCCCGGAATACCAAGAATCCTGGGATTGACAGTTTTTCAATCCAAAACCTGGGATTGCCCCGGGTTTAGCCTCCATAGGCCCGTAGGACAAGTGGGACACATATGCAGGGCTGACTCCGGGCATATGGCTAGGGGCATCAGAATCAGAATCGTTGTTCATTTTTTGGGTCCGTATTTGTTCCCATCCCCGATGTTCGGTGTTTGCGTCAGCGACCATCGAATGATTTATCTCTTGTTCCGTCACATGCAAACGTCATTAATGCAATCCATTGCGATTTCCAATCACATAGTAGTTGCAGTTTGATTGACAGGAAGGCAGCATTTGTGGGCGGAAGCATTGCGTTTTCTTGTTGGTTTTGATAAAAACACAGGCGTGCCCAGGCATTTTTGTGGAGGGTCTGTTATATCAGCATTGACATTTTTCAAACACAGTCTGTGGCATGGCAGGTAGGAGCTGATTGGCTGGCTGTTTATCACTCTCCATTCCATTTATCACTCTCCATTATCACTTTTGAGGCTTAGTGCATCTGGCCCTAAGTATTTATTAAACATAGGCCTACCTCAGAAAATAGTTCATTATGGTCAGAAGCCATTGTTACCACAAGTCTGAGGGATTTTTACCACAACTAATACCGTATTTTTCGGACCATAAGAAAAGTGTGTGCGTATTATGGACCGAATACCAGCCGCCAGCTAGCAACATAACGGCCGCACAGCAGCGTCCCGGTGCCCCCCATCCATATACAGCAGTGGTAACCTGACCAGCTGCCCTGTGCCATGCACCTGCTCCGTGCGCCCCCCCCCCCCCCCCCGGTACCTTCCCCCCTCCTACATGGGCAAGGCAGGGAAGTGATCCGGCTGGGCAGCAGGGTCAGGTCGGCAGCGGGTCCCTGCGGTGTATTTGATATCCCGCTGCTGATATCACATACACCACAGGGACCCGCTGCCGACCTGCCCCAGCCGGATCACTTCCCTGCCTTACCCAGGTACAGGGGCATAACTATCAAAATTGCGCGCCCCCCCCAGTAAAGGTAAGAACCCCCCCCGCGCCTCCCATGCCCCCTTGCCCCCTTGCCCAACTCCTCCTCTGCTTCTGTAGCATTGACCCGGCTCCCCTCCTGGCTTCTGCTGCAGCGCTCCTATGAAAACGGACGATCACAAAATGTCTGCCCCCATACAGCAGACAGTTTCAGAGAACTGTCTGCTGTATGGGGGTGGACATTTTATTATGGTCCATTTTCATAGCAGATCAATGCTACAGAAGCAGAGGAGGGGTTAGGCATGGGAGGCGCGGGGGGGGGGGTGTTACCTTTACTGGGGGGGGCGCGCAATTTTGATAGCCGGCCGCAGCACAGATGTGGCTGCAGCATTACAATGGCGCTCGCACATACACATCGGGGATTTTGTTACGCCACTGCCCAGGTAGGAGGGGGGGGGATTATAGGATGCCTCAGTGAGGGGAGAGAGGATGCCTGTGGGGTCGGAGAGAGGCTGCCTGCCAGCGTTGACCCTGCTGCCCAGATCCCTTCCCTGCGCTGGCTGACGCTGCTGCCCGGATCCATTCCCTGCGCTGGCTGACCCTGCTGCCTGGATCCCTTCCCTGCGCTGGCTGACCCTGCTGCCCGGATCCCTTCCCTGTGCTGGCTGCCCCTGCTGCCCGGATCCTTTCCCTGCGCTGGCCGACCCTGCTGCCCGGATCCCTTCCCTGCGCTGGCCGACCCTGCTGCCCGGATCCCTTCCCTGCGCTGGCTGAACCTGCTGCCCGGATCCTTTCCCTGCGCTGGCTGACCCTGCTGCCCGGATCCCTTCCCTGCGCTGGCCGACCCTGCTGCCCGGATCCCTTCCCTGCGCTGGCCGACCCTGCTGCCCGGATCCCTTCCCTGCGCTGGCTGACCCTGCTGCCCGGATCCTTTCCCTGCGCTGGCTGACCCTGCTGCCCGGATCCCTTCCCTGCGCTGGCCGACCCTGCTGCCCGGATCCCTTCCCTGCGCTGGCTGACCCTGCTGCCCGGATCCTTTCCCTGCGCTGGCTGACCCTGCTGCCCGGATCCTTTCCCTGCGCTGGCCGAGCCTGCTGCCCAGATCCCTTCCCTGCGCTGGCCGACCCTGCTGCCCGGATCCCTTCCCTGCGCTGGCCGACCCTGCTGCCCGGATCCCTTCCCTGCGCTGGCTGACCCTGCTGCCCGGATCCTTTCCCTGCGCTGGCTGACCCTGCTGCCCGGATCCCTTCAGAATATTCAGAATATTTTTTCCCTGTTTTCCTCCTCTAAAAACTCGGTGCGTCTTATGGTCAGGTGCGTCATATGGAGCGAAAAATGGTGGAGAAGGATGATGATGGCACAGTGACAGGCCTTTATGAGATTTTTACTTTATTGAAGGCTGCTACAGTCCAGGGTGAAAAATCTGCAAAATATCTGTGACAGACGCCGGCACTGTGTCTCCTATCATCCATACCTGACATAAAACTCCCAAATGCTCAATGGGACTTTATAGACCCAGCTGTCCCAGTTATTTCCTCACACACCCCATCAATCCACAGAAGAGGGTGTCACAATATGCATGTATTTCAGTTACCTGCTGGTCAAATCCTGCTGGCTTTGTCTCATGCTGCTGACAGCTCTGTATAGTTGAACTGTGCTGTGTGATCTGAGCTCAGCTAATTAGTAACACCTGGTAACTCTCTCCTGCAGGAGAGTTCAGTGTAAACTGAGCATGCTCAGCCCGTTGATTAATTCACCTGTGAGTTCCCTGTGCTTCCTATAAAAGGCAGCCTCTGGCAGAAAGAAGCTGCCAGAGTATAGGTTCACATCAGCTCCAGCGTTCCAGTGCCTTGTTCTATTCCAGACTTCTGATTATAGCATCTGTCCTCGGCTTGTTCCTGACCATTCTCTTGCCTGATCCTCCGGTACCGTGTCCAGTGATTCCTGTGTATGACCTTGGCTTGTTCTGTGACCATCCTCCTGCCTGCTCCCTGTGTACCGCATCCTGTGCCTTTCTGTGTATGACCCGACCTGACTCTGACTAATCATTGCTGCATCCATTGGTACCGTTTCTGTCCACCTGTTACTGACCCGGCTTGACGACCACGCTCCATATTCCACAAGCTACCACCACTCATATGGGGAACCCGACCAGGGGGCCGCGACCGACGTGTCGGGTGCCGCAGAAGCCCATATCCCGCTTGGAGGGGTCACTGGCAGAAAACCCCCGGCACGGTTAGACTCCGCGCCCCTGTGTCAGGTCTAGCCAATCCCCGAGTGGTAGTGCACCCCAAGTTTGTGACAGAATACTCTGGCCCAACTGGAATATGGATGCTGTTAGTGGCATGTCTCATAAAGAACTCCTGGAACACCTGCTGGTCCGGGTTGACAAGCAAGGACAGTACCAAACTCTGATTATGCAAAGCTTGCAAACTCTGCAGCAGCAATTGGACCTCGCTCCACAATCTCCAACACCAGTGATTTCTGATCCAGAGTCCATTAGGGTGCCTCGCCTGCTAATACAGCAGTTACAGGCGCTACTGTCTAACGTCCTCACCCTTGTCACCAAACTGCTCGGCGAGTCTATTGTGGGCTTGGTGCCTGCAAGACCCTCAGATTCCACTCCGGGTACCCCATTGGCAAATACATCTGTGCCCTTTAAGGACAAGTACGTGAGTCGGCCTCGTCCCCAGTTGTCAGATGAGGAACGCCAGCGACGCAGGTCCTTAAATTTATGTTTTTATTGTGGAGGCCAGGACCATTTGATTGGGGATTGCTCCCTCCGAGAGGCCAGGAATAAGGTTATTGCTTCTGTGCCCACTCAGGAAGAGTTTCATGGCTATCACTGGGGTCCAAGAACCAAGATCTTTTTACCTAAAACAAGTAAAATTTTGATCCAGGCCCCGAGTAAGGGTCCACAGTCTTCATTTCCAGCCCCAGGAGGGGGCGTCTCAGAATGTCACAAGCCCCAGGAGGGGAATCCGAGTATCAAGACCCGAGATGAAAGTCCAAGTATCAAACCCAAAGATGGGATTCTTTCTAGCCAGCCCCAGATGGGGGTCCTGTCAGTTCAGCCCAAGGAGGGGCTTCCGAGTATTGTGCTCCAGGAGGAGCTTCCGAGTGTCTTGCCCAAAGAGGGGGATCAAAGTGTTTCACCCCAAGTGGACTCTCACAGTGTTGAGTTCCGAGAGGGGTCTCAGAATGGCGAGCCCCAAGAAGGGGTACAGAGTCTTTTTCCTCAGAAGGGGTCTCGGAGGGTAATTTCCCAGGAGGGTTCTCAAATTCTCAAGCCGCAGAACGGGGTTCAGAGTGTCGTGCACCAGGAGGGGTCTCAGACTGTCAGACTCCAAGCAGGGTCTCAGAGTACCACACCCCAAACAGGGTCTCTGAGCATTGCGCCCCAGGAGGGTTTCCCGAGCACTGCACCCCAAGAGGGGTCTCTGAAAGTGGTACCCCAAAAAGGGCCTCTGAGTACACTACCCCAAAAGGAATCTCCGAGAGTTGCACCCCAAAAGGATCCTCTGGTCGCCACACCCCAGGAAGGGTCTCTGAGTGTGGCTTCCCAGGTTAGGCCACTGAGCACTTTGCCTCAAGAAGGGGCTCTATATATCGCCCCAGAAGGGGGTTCCGAGTCAATCGCCCCAGAAGGGGGTTCCGAGTCAATCGCCCCAGGAGGGGGTTCCGAGTCAATCGCCCCAGAAGGGGGTTCCGAGTCAATCTCCCCAGAAGGGGGTTCCGAGTCAATCGCCCCAGATGGGGGTTCCGAGCCAGTCACCCCAGGTGGGGGTTCCGAGTCATTCACCCCAGGTGGGGGTTCTCAGTTAATCACCCAAGATGGGGGTTCCAAGTTAATTACCCCAAATGGGGGTTCCGAGTTAATCACCTCAGAAGGGGATTCTGAATCAGTCACCCCAGAAGGAGGTTCCAAGTCCAGCACCCCAAGTAGGGGTTCCGAGCCAATCACCCCAGATGGGGGTTCCGAGTCCTTCACTTTAGACGGGAGTTCCGAGTATGTCACCTCTGGTGGGGGTTCCAAGTCTGTCACTCCCAGTAGAGATCCATCTGCCCTTGCCTTCGGGCATGAGGACCCATCTGCCCTTGCCTCCGGGCATGAGGACCTACATGCCACGGCCTCCGGGCCTGTCTCCGTGGCCTCCGGGCCTGTCTCCACGGCCTCCGGGCCAGTCTCCACAGCCTCCGGGCCAGTCTCCACAGCCTCCGGGCCAGTCTCCACAGCCTCCGGGCCAGTTTCCACAGCCTCCGGGCCAGACTCCATGGCCTACGGGCCTGCCTCCAAGGTCTCCAGGTCTTCCTCCGTAGCCTCCGGACCTGTCTCCAGTACCATCAGGGTCTCTAAGGTTCCAAGGCCTGCCATTCAGGAAGATTTACCTGCCTTGCTGGAAGTCCCTACCCTACCCAAACTGTCCTCCCAGTCCATTCTTCAGGGGAATCTAGTTCAATTAGATCCATCTAAAGAGCCTTGGTTCGTCCAATTTGATGGAGATCTCACCCATTTCCAAGCCCTAGCAGACTATTATTTAGATGCTATGAACTCTGATCCATCCTCTGGGGTTAATTTGGCAAACATTGTCAAGTACTTAGTGTTGTCATTCAAAGGAGAAGCCATGGAGTGGGTTAGTCCACTCATTAAGGCTCATGATCCCAGGCTAAAGGACCTAATTTCTTTTTCCAGGGCTGTGGTTGAAAGATTTGGACCAAAGACTCCTGGTGAGAGGTCTATCCTTTCTGCACCTGAGGTCAGTCAGAGTGGTGAGTCAGCTAGACTACATTCTAAGACTCCCAGAGCATCTCAAAAAAATTTTTTGAGACCCGACTCCTTGGATTTAAGAGGTGGAGTTATATGTGTAGGTTCTTCCAAGTTGGTGGTGGATCCTCAAGAACCCCCTACACTGATCATGGACAAGGATTCAAGTTCAGAGTGTGGCTCAGATCATGATGTCACTGCTTTGTTGGGACGTCCAATATTCTCTACTGCCCGTTTTGTAGAGCCAAAGGCCACATCTCAATCAACTAAATCCAAACGATCTTCCAAAAAGACGAAGCACCGCAGACGACCCTAAAAAAAATTCCATGTGGGGTGTTCGGAGCCCACCCCTAGAGGGGGAGGTAATGTCACAATATGCATGTATTTCAGTTACCTGCTGGTCAAATCCTGCTGGCTTTGTCTCATGCTGCTGACAAGCTCTGTATAGTTGAACTGTGCTGTGAGATCTGAGCTCAGCTAATTAGTAACACCTGGTAACTCTCTCCTGCAGGAGAGTTCAGTGTAAACTAAGCATGCTCAGCCCGTTGATTAGTTCACCTGTGAGTTCCCTGTGCTTCCTATAAAAGGCAGCCTCTGGCAGAAAGAAGCTGCCAGAGTATAGGTTCACACCAGCTCCAGCGTTCCAGTGCCTTGTTCTAATCCAGACTTCTGATTATAGCATCTGTCCTCGGCTTGTTCCTGACCATTCTCTTGCCTGATCCTCCGGTACCGTGTCCAGTGATTCCTGTGTATGACCTTGGCTTGTTCTGTGACCATCCTCCTGCCTGCTCCCTGTGTACCGCATCCTGTGCCTTTCTGTGTATGACCCGGCCTGACTCTGACTAATCATTGCTGCATCCATTGGTACCGTTTCTGTCCACCTGTTACTGACCCGGCTTGACGACCACGCTCCATATTCCACAAGCTACCACCACTCATACGGGGAACCCGACCAGGGGGCCGCGACCGACGTGTCGGGTGCCGCAGAAGCCCATATCCCGCTTGGAGGGGTCACTGGCAGAAAACCCCCGGCACGGTTAGACTCCACGCCCCTGTGTCAGGTCTAGCCAATCCCCGAGTAGTAGTGCACCCCAAGTTTGTGACAGAGGAGCTCCAGGATTACACGATATGGGAATGACAGCAATGGGTTTGGCATGAGAGGACTCTTTCATCAAATTCAGGTCTCCACTTGATGCCAGCACCAGGCTGAGGAATGCTGCCAGCAACGGGCAGCACAGATCTGTCAGCCCCGGACAGGACATACAGTATTTTCCTGCTGTTCCAGGGAATGATAAAATAGATTTGATGTAACAGGTGTCACCAGGAGCCACCCACTCCCCCATGACAAGCTCTCCGCAGTGTTGACCTGGTTGCCTGATCCCGGAGGTGGGCAGCCCAAAGGCTATGACCAGCTTCTATAGTGGGTATTCGACACGTTGTCACATCCACCTTAGTATTGTCCTCCCAGTCTCCTTACAGCCCTATCAGCTAAGTAATGTACAGCCGCCACGTTGCACGAGAAAATTCAGAAATTGCATTAAAAGTAATTGTAAATCACCGGTAAATGTGCATTTTAATAAATAGGTCCTTAGGTTCTTTTTCACCAGGCGGAACGCTTTGGCGCACCATGGGGTTGAGTACACACGTCTCCATCTGTATATCATTTATATCATCTAGTGTGTATACTCAACAGGGTTCCTAATCTATTTTGAATCACGGCGCCCCTGGGCCAAAAAAAATTATACAAAATTATGTAGTTAGCGTTTATATGTGATTCTTAGGTTCAGTTATGTGTTAAATGGCAGAATTTGATTGGCAGCCACCAACACCGGTTTTGTCCATAAATAATTTATTTATTTATTTATTTATTAACAGTTTCTTATATAGCGCACACATATTCCGCAGCGCTTTACAGAGAATATTTGAACAGTCACATCAGTTCCTGCCCCAGTGGAGCTTACAATCTATATTCCCTACCACATGTACAGGCACACACAGACATTCTAGGGTTAATTTTGATGGAAGCCAATTGACCTACCAGTATATTTTTGGATTGTGGGAGGAAACCGGAGTACCCGGAGGAAACCCACGCAAGCACGGGGAGAATATACAAACTCCGCACAGTTAGAGAATAATTGATCATAAATAATTTGAATTGGTCCTGGACCACCAACCCGTAACACTCCAGGTAGCCACGGCACAAAGTTCGAGAACCACTGGCCTAGTGTGTATGGGGCATATGATACAGTGTATGTGTTCTTTGTCTGACCCTTAAGTTTTTTACAGGTTGAATCTGAGCTATCTCACATCACATGATGACCTTTCCATTCAGCATTTTTCACAGTGAATCCCTTGTTACCAAACTCTGGGAAACATCACGTTACCTGATAACTGACAATAATTAGCTCTAATCTTATATATCTGTTTCCAAACTGAAATAAAACAGGACAGAGGAGCAGCGGCGGGCGGATGAAGGAGCAGGCAGGAGCAGACAGAGGAGCAGCGGTGGGCTGATGAAGGAGCAGGCAGGAGCGGACAGAGGAGCATGGGTGGGTGGATGTTGGAGCAGGCAGGAGCGGACAGAGGAGCAGCGGTGGGCAGATGAAGGAGCAGGCAGTAGCGGACAGAGGAGCAGCGGTGGGTGGATGAGAAGGAGCAGGCAGGAGCGGACAGAGGAGCAGTGGTGGGTGGATGAAGGAGCAGGCAGGAGTGGACAGAGGAGCAGCGGTGGGCGGATGAAGGAGCAGGCAGTAACGGACAGAGGAGCAGCGGTGGGCGGATGAAGGAGCAGGCAGGAGCTGAAAGAAGGGCAGCAGGCCAGCGGTGGTGCATGAGCAGGGTAGAAGCTAGCTCCTGCCGCACGGGCAGGCACTCCACCTATGAGTCAGCACAGGTCACACCGCACACGCCGTCCAGCGTAAGCACCCAGTGCTGCTAGAGCAGCTTGATCCCCTTCACCGGGATGACAAGGCATGTACCCAGCTGGCAGCAGTGGCTGGTGCAATTTATCTGTCGGCTAGCTCATTTCTCGCAGCACACCAGACCACCACTGGGGGCGCACTAGTGTGCTGCAGCACAGTGTTTGGGAACCGCGGCTATAGATTAAGAACTGTCTGAAGGTGGAATACATATGTAACAAAGACCAAGCAGAAACAAAATAATGAAAGGATGTACTGATACCTTATACAATGAACTTATTGTGACATGACATGGCGGGATGAACCAGTTATTATAACTTTGATTTACCATGCAGAACAACAAGTCAATTAAAAGAATCCCACGTATATAATTATTAAAGTAACAAACCCTCTCAAAGAAACCTGAACAGTAGGTAGAAAGTTTAATTAATGTAATCATAGATGTATCGCACATCAAGGAAAATAAATGTAAGCTAATACCAACAGCTTCATTTACCAAATCACAGAGGTAAAATTACTAAAGCTTTTAAAAATGAAAGATGTTTCCCATAGCAACTAATCAGATTCTGTCTATCATGTCCTAGGGTGCAATAGAGAAATAATAGACAGAATCTGATTGGATGCTAAGACAGACATCTCTTTTCATTTTTCGATGTTTTAGTAAGTTTACCCCTAATAGTTAAAAAAGACAATTAATTGCTATTTTAGTAGTTATATTCCCATTAACTCTGGTGTGTGAGGCACTATTTGTTCTAGACAGTGTTAAGTATACAGTACACCGACACTTTCTCCTTCTCTCTATTCTTTCTTGGTTTTTGTTATGTATCTGTTCTCTTTATAAAGATATTTTGTTGTAGTGATTTGTTCTACAAATTGTGATGCAATGGGCATATTTGGCAGTACGGATGGTGTAGTGGTTAGCATTACTGCCTCACAGCGCTGAGGTCATGGGTTCCATTCCCACCATGGCCCTAACTGTGTGGAGTTTGTATATTCTCCCTGTACTTGCGTGGGTTTCCTCCGGGTGCTCCGGTTTCCTCCCACAATCCACAAATATACTGGTAGGTTAATTGGCTCCTAAGAAAAAAATAACTAGATTGAATGTGTGTGCGTGTACATGTGGTAGGCAATATAGAGTGTAAGCTCCACTGGGGCAGGGACTGATGTGAACGTTCAGATGTTCTCTGTAAAGTGCTGCGGGATATGTGTGCCAAGTTAAAGACTTTCACTGCCTACACGTGAGGGCATCTTGCATAGAAACCTATCTCCCCACAGACCTGTAATTTCCATCAGTTCACTAGGAAGTTGGTGGGATGTGAGAGGATCCCCTACTCCTACAGGAGGCTGGTGAACTCCCCATTAAGGCCCATGCACACAGAGCGATTTCAGCGCTATTTTTAAGCGTTCTGACCAGAGCGCTTATAAACTAGCATGGATTGCTCTTTGTGTATACCCGGAGCGACGGCGTCGACTTCACTTGACTCGGTCTTGACTGTCAAAATCCAGTCAGATCGCCAGTGTTTTCCCCAGAGAATGCTGGTCAGCACAAATCACTCAGCAGGCGCCGCTGGTGAATTGCATGTGTGCCAGCGATGTGTACGGAGCGATCTTTGCTTCAGTACATCGTTCAGCACAGGGCTGCAGTCGCCTCATGTTTATGGAGCTTAAATTTGTATATTTTTCAGAGGTACCGGGATACTACTACACAGGGCCGGATGAAGGTCTGTGTGGGCCCTGGACAAAAAAGGTCTGTGGGCCAAAGATGGAGGCATCACACCCCCCCTCCACTTCAGGAAAGAGGCATCATTACCCCCCCCCCCACACCCCCTGTACCTGGGTAGCGCGGGGATCAGGGCAGCAGGGTCTGTGTAGCGCTGGTGGGCAGGGGGTCCCTTCGGGGGATGGGCATTCAGCGGCGGGGTCCCTGCAGCGGATGGAAACTAGTAGAGTTACTAGTTCCCACCTGCCACAGGGACCCCGCCGCTGACTTCACATATACGCCGCAGGGTCCCCTGCCTAGCAGCACTACCCAACCCCACACTGCCAGACCCCGCTGCCTTCCACCCACCCGTAACCGCAGCAGTGGGGTGGTGGGTTTGGGGGCCCTGGGGCAACTGCCGCTATCGCCCTGTGGCTAATCCGCCACTGCTACTATACCCCATTTCACATCACACCTAATCATGCCGGTTCGACCCAGTTATTGGTGCGATGTGAAAGAGGTTACCGGGTCCCGCAAACCGGTAACAACGCGGCAATACGAACCAGTAAAAAAGAAGGGTTCTTACCGGTTTGTTGCCTCCTTCCCCGCCCCCCATGATGCTCTGCCGCTATGCTGCGCCCCCGGCAATATTGCTGCAGTAATCTAAACAGGCCAAACTGCAGGGTCGCACCGGGACTGAACCGTTTCAAAGTCCCGGTGCGACCCTGCATTTTGCGGTCTGAATGGAGTATAAGTAAGTATGCTTTGCATCAGCCTCAGCAAGTTTGCAGAAATATCAGCATGAAAGATCTCTGTCTGACTTCCATTTTTCCTTGACAAGTGAGAGCCGCTAACAGATGCTTCGTAATTTGGCTGGGGAATGACTAATGCTATTGAGACCTGATAATTCATTGAAATTGTTCTGACAGATTATAATATGCATAAATAAAGGTTTGCAGACTACAAAATTATCCAGGTTTTCTTTTTTTTCAAGCGTATCGCAGAATCCGAGGCAACTTGTAGTTGAACACTGTGAGGAACATTTGGACTGAAATGCTAATAGTTATGTAAATGTTTCTCTTAAGGCGCATACACACGGTGCTATTTCGGCTATGCCTGATTCTGACTATGTGATTTCCCTTGAACCAGTACCGTATATCTATAATGGGTGCACTCATTTTGGTAATATTTACCCTGCACAGTCCAGCAGCAGCTGCAGAAAATGCTGTAAAAATGGCGCAGTATCCATATTTCCATCGATCTGCGCATGTGCGCTCCAGTGATCAGTCTCCACAATGTAACGGAGGTGCAGGCATGCACTGTAGCGTCTGACTAGAGCGCCCAGACCCTGCTGCTGCTGCTCTCAGCAGAGAGGAGAGGCCTGGCCGAGGAGGCTGCACACGCGACTCTTCCTCTCTTAGGACGCCCTGCATTGAACTCCCCGATGCCCAGAACCAGGCAATATTCACTATATTTACTTGAGATTTTGACTATAAACAATTTTGACTATACTAGAACACTAGCCACAATAAAGACAAAATTGGCTTGCCTTACATAGGCCACCACATTGTGTAACCCCCCCCCGTACCTGGGGTGCCCACACACCCAATTAATAATACTAACCTCTTCATCAGCCTGTTTCTGTGGTGAGAACACTGGCCCTGACCGGTGATCCTAGATTTATCCAGCATGTTGGAAATTAATCGCCGGCTGATAACAACGTGCGGGGCCACTTATTTCTATCGCTATGGCCTTTATACGCGGAGGGATGTAGGGGCATCGCCCCGTGTGTCGGCCCCATAATACCAAACAAAGCTAAAATACTATACTAGTTTTTTTTTTTTTTCAATTACTTGGACAGACTGTGAGAAGTAATAAAAACTTCTACATGATCAGAATTAATTATAGTTTTTTCAGATAATCAATTATATTGTGTTGATAAAGTATAACGAGTTGTTACATAAAAACAATAGAAATATACCTTTAATAATATTGCTGCAAGCCTCAGTAAATTGTTTCTGATGGAAATACAAGTAAATGTCTGTGAAAGGCTGACTCATTATATATGCTCTGATTCCTCTTATTATCCTGTTCCAGTATCCAGGCCAAGTAACTCGCGCACTCATCCAAAATATGTCTCTGCCCTACTTAGGACTTTCTATTGTGTTGTGTGCGTACGAGTCCAGGTGCTCATAGAGAGACCCACGCAATGCGCAGCACCATGATGGACCGGAAATCTCGCTCTATGTTGGCAGTGTGAGTGTCTGTGTGTGGGTGTGTCTTTTGCCGGTATTGTTTGGGCAATTGTTATGCAATTACCACTACAAGCCCCTCCCTGAGTGTCACCATGGAACCTGGCAACAGCCCCATGCTGAGTGCAGATTTAGCAGGGGTGGGGTGTAAATGCAGAAAACACACCTCTGCTAATCAGTCCTATATGGCATATTCTAAAACATTTGGACTGTAGTCTGATGCTGTGCCAGATTTCCCACTAGGCACAAGAGGCACTTTCCTAGGGGCGGCACCTGCTGGTGGCGGCACTGCAGCTTCCTTCCATGCATGATGATTGGGGAAACGCGGCTGGAATGGGTCAGTGCATGGGCTCTAAAGGCAGTGGGGGGTTCCAATTCTCACTAAGGAGGGTATTCAATGTTTGTCGTGCTCCCGCAGCCATCTCCCAACGGGGGAGATGGCTGCGGGGCCCTATTCAATGCTGTCTTCATTGAACAGGGGTTCTTGGCAGAACGAACCCGACATCGGGCTCGTTCTGCCGAGAAAAGCCGGAAATAGGCGAGCTCCCGGCCAGAGCTTGTCTATTTTCGCCCTCAACTCGCGGCCAGGCCCCCTTCTCGCCGCTCGGCAGCCGGGACATTGAAAGTCGCGCAAAGCAAGAACGGGACAGGGGCACGGCTGTCGAGCTTGCTCGACAGCCGTGCCCCTGACATTGAATACCACCCTAAAGGAGGGGGAGGCTCAATACATTCTATACTAAGGGGGAGGCACATTATATTTGATTATACACGGAAGAGGAGGCATATTCAATTTTATGGGCGGGGCACAAAGACAAAAAATGATCATTATTTTTGGGGGGCAGCTAATAATGTTGTGTCTAGGGTTGGCCAAACTCCTAAATCCCCCTATGGTCTGATGCACCTTTTCTTGTTTTGTTTGCATTACTTCTGCTTATGTACTTTGTAAGGTGCTGCCTATCCCTTGTAGTGCCATATAAGTAAAGGATAATAATGATATTGACTGTAACCTATGCAATGTTTAGCCGTGGCCAGATATAACCTGTTATACCTGGTGTCACAGGCTGCGGGCTGCGGCAGATGCAGTCCATAGAAGCGGGGGTTTTGCACATGTGCAGCCAAGCCACTGATTGTGCGTTGGCCCAGACAGCTGCCAGATCCATTACGTAGGGGCTGGTAACCTGGTTAGGCGGGGTGTCTTTTCTCCACCATGGGTAGCAGCAGCCCTCCTATCCAAAAAATAGAATTTGACTGCAGATAAGAAGCACTTGGCCCATCTAGTCTGTCCTAAGCACATGTACACACACACACACACACACTTTTTTTTTATTTTTATGTTTGAGCCAATTTACCTACTAGTATAATTTGGATTGTATAAGGAAACTGGTGTACGTGGAGGAAACCCATTCAGGTACGGGGAGAATGTACAAACTCCACACAGTTAGGGCCATGACAGCATTCAAACTCATAACCTCAGTGCTGTGAGGAAGGAATGCTAACCATTACACCATCTATAACCTACCTCTTGTAATATGGCGCTAACAATGGTGTTCTTTGCACTTCTTTTTCTAAAACATTAAAACAGTACCTCGGAACATAATAGTATTTTCAGGAATTTTATCCATTTGGGTATAAAATAAAAGGTACTTGTTTCCTAGCACGGCCACACCAATTTCCATCGGGGTGGTCGTGTCGGAAAAATCGCGTCGGTCACATCACATACGACCAAATCGCCCGATTTTTAAATTGAATCAAATGTGAATAGGGTCCCTGGGACCCGATTTTACATTGGATTCAATGTAAAATATTCCCTAGACCCCCAATTTTACACCCTGAACCCCACGCCCCGATTGACGCAAATCCGAAGCGTGGCGAGCGCAGCAAGCCCGCGAGGGGCGGCGGTGCGCGTCCTCTGACCTTTTCATTCCCCTACTATCCACGTCATTGTGGAGTTGAGAATATAAAGTGTGGCGAGCGTAGCGAGCCACCGAGCCCGAAGCGTGGCTAGCGTAGCGAGCCCCGCGAGGGGACGCGTATAACGTCACAGGTATACGCGTCCCATCGCGGGGCGCGCTGCGCTCGCCATGCTTCGGGCTTGGTGGCTCGCTACGCTCGCCACACTTTATATTCTCAACTCCACGCCGACGTGGATAGTAGGGGAATTAAAAGGTCGGAGGACGCGCACCGCCGCCGCTCGCCACACTTTGGGTTTGTGTCAATCGTGGAGTGACGACGGGGCCATATATAATGTGAAATGGGTCATATTGGCCCATTTCACATTGTTTCCTATGTGAGATGGACTTAATCAAGTCCATCTCATCTTGTGCCATTATAATGGCACAAGACCGACGCGATGCTCCCAATTTCAATGTTAAAAATTATTTTAACATTGAAGCCTATGGAAAAATCGCGGGCATCGCGTCGGTCGCGTCGGGGGCAATGTTAATGGTCGCGACCGACGCGATGCCCGCGATTTCGCCTTTGCCGGCAAAATGGACCTGATTTCTAAGGAAATCGTGTCCATCGCGGGCATCGTGTACCTTAACTTTAAGGTACACAATGCCCAAGATTGTGGCCGTGCTAGGAAACAAGTACCAAATACAAATCTAGAACAAAAAATCTGTTGTATTTGGTAACATGATCCACAGTATAACAACTACTGGCTCGTTCCTAGGTCCCTAATTTCTAGAGACTTGAGGGTCTGACTCCTCATAAATATTTACCTACTCTCAGGTCAATAAATGCAAAGATTCCGAGAAATTTGGCTCTTAGTGATGTTTTATATGATGGCTAGAAAACATGGTCAAAATAAAGGCTAATTTTAAGATGTTTATTGTACAAAACCTCCGGTGTAGACAGATAGATAAATGAATGTTACTAGATCATCTATGCTCAAATTGGTAGATATTATTCCAATTTCAGCCCCTATGTTAATACAGTAAGTGCTTACTTTCCGCTAGGCTGACATTAAGTTCCCACAAACCCATAAAGGCCAGTAAATTGTGGCTTCTGTAGCCTGTAATTCACCAGGGAGACGTTTATGGTGTCTTGTATACTATACTAACAGCAAAGAAGTCATTCTCCCTATTGTTTCCTGGTTTACTCCTCAGATTCTGGGTGGTCTCCTGCTTTTACTTTTCCAAATAAAGTATTTTCCAAGATCCATTTAGTAGCAGCCAGCGCACTGGGTTATAACAAGACTTACAGACAATGAGAACTGAAGGGTCCCGAAACTGAAAGTACAACATATCACCACAGGAAAACGCACATTGCAACAGTATATGGCGAGATCTCATTTCATAGGAGACGTCATACAATATGTGTCATTATAGAGAAACATAGACATGTGGCGGCAGAAAAGAACCACTTGGCCCATCTTGTCTGCCCAACTCTTTTAAGCCATTGTCCATTAAACTGTTTCCATTTTGTTTTACTGGTCACTGGTTCATACCTCCCAACTTTGTGTCCCAATGGCATCTGGAAAGGGGGCATGACCTCACGGGATAAAGGCCCTTATTCTAGTTTAATCGGACGTATGTGTATTTCGGACAGGAACCAAGTGTTCTTAGCCCCGCCTACCATACGGATCGCTCACACCGTCCGGTGTAAGACGCCGAGCGAACGCACCGCAAGTGGATGTTTTGTGTGTACACCTCTTCCAACTGTGGGAACCTCCCCCATCCTCCGACAGTCGCTGACCATCGAATGATGGACCGAGCGGTCAGGCAGCACCGAGTGCTCCAGACCACTCAGACATGTTTCCGTATGAAAGCAGGGATATGGGCGGGCAGCTGGCATCCGGCTATGTCAGTTGTCTACCCCCCACACGTGCGTCACGGCTGGATTACCATACGTACGCCCAGCATTTTAAAGGGACCGCCCATGAAACACGTGGCGTATGCATATGTTAATGAGCCCAAACAGCCCTTCACACCCCTCTCCACCCCCTGCTCGGACGGTTCTGACCGATCATTTTCTGCATGGAACTCACTCCGTGTTCGGACGTGCGACGCGTTCGCACATGGGCAGATACGCCTCCGCACATGCCCAAATACCAAACATCAGCCGTTCGACCGAACATGGAGCCGTCCGACTCAATCAGAATAAGGGCCAATGTGTCCTAAGGCCGTTCCCCCGGTTTTCGCCCTTCCCTGCGTCGCTGAATAGACACTGTGCACATGCGCACAGCGTCTATTCTCTTCCTACAGGTGGGGACTCCCAACTGTCCCCCACCACCGCGGGACAATGGTGACCCAGGGCGGGACACGAGAACATCCCCAAATACCTGGACATTCCCGTGGTAAGCGGGACAGTTGGGAGGTATACAGTGGTTTATACTTTGCGGGTCAACCTAACTATGCAAATATGTCACTGCAGAATATAACCTACTGTTACTTTGCGATCCGCCCAGTATAGCTGTAGCGCTACCAATCCACTGCAGGCTCGTGTATACCGGCTGAGAGTGCAAGCTATATAATTCTGTACGTTATGTGTGTTTCTGATATTTCGAAAAAATCTCCGAATTCTAACATTTGACCGAAATCGCCAATTTAATAGTGTCCAATTTGTGGTAAAAATCGCACATTCTGACCTGTCGATTTGGTGTCACGCTTCAATTGGCATCCAGATGTTTTTCCATTAAAAAGTATAGAACTTGCAAATTTAATAGGATACGATTTTTGGAAAACGTTACCAAAAATCACTAAACAAATAGACCAAGTTCAACATGTCGAGTTTGACAGAACCATGCGCAGGCCAGTGCCATCTGTGCATGGTTCTATCCCCAAAAAATGTGTTAAAGTAAAGGCTGCTGCTTATTGGCTGGTGGGCGGTACTAACCCCCGGCATGTGGGAGGAGCCGCAAATTTACACAATCATTCGGACTTCTCTCACAGGGGTTACTGCCAGGCTGAGAAGGCATCAATCGATCCGGTAGTCGTGTGGTGAGTAGAGTATCATTTCCCTCAACAGGTACTTGTTTGGATTCTACACGGAGGAGAGGACAGGCCTCCGTGGGAATCCATAGGTAATGTATGTGTGAATGAATGTAGTATGAGAAAAGTTATATTGTACATGTGTGTGTATGTGTGTGTGTGTGTGTTTTCTTTCACTATTTATCATGTTGTGGAACTACAAGACCAAGCGGGCCCTTTAATGCCCCGCATGCTGGAACTTGTGGTTCTCCAAGTATCGGCATGCAGTGCAGGCTTGCTGGGACTTGTAGTTCCACAACATTACACAATAGTTTTATTTTTTTTAAAGAGTTGTTATTACAAAAATGAAATACAATAAAGGGTATCATTGGATAACAATGTACATTTGCATACATTATCTTTTTTTTGTTTTGTTTCTGTTCTTTACATTTAGTACATTTGAATTTGAGAAGTATACAATAAAGATTTTGTATAACTTTGAACTTGATGCAATAATAATTGTACAATTTTAAACACACAAAGAGTACATTTTTAAGTTACACAATGCATTGACCAACTATTGCAAATGTTAGTATTGTATAAACCACATTCAATAAATGAAAGCAGTATTTGAAACCATAGTGTGCCTGTTTGCTTTTGTGTAGATATAGGACTCATCGGGTGACATTTACTAAGATGTGAAATACACTTCACAGGTCATGTTGCTATGGGCAACCAATCACATCCTGTCTACTATCTTCTAGAACAGGCATGTCCAACGTTGGCCCTCCAGATGTTGTGAAACTACACATCCCAGCATGCTTTGCAATAGTTTTAGCATTCTCTAATAGCAAAACTCTGGCAAAGCATGCTGGGATGTGTAGTTTCACAACATCTGGAGGGCCAACATTGGACATGCCTGTTCTAGAGGGTGGTAAATAAATAGATTCTGATTGGTTGCCCATAGCATTGAGTTTATGGAGAGTTGTTTCAGTCCATTCGAGCTTGAATATTTGAAATAATTTTTTTTTAAACATCAAAAATGAAGGAGATATTGTAGAAATAATTTTGGAGCAGCTATTAAAAATCCTAAAACTGACCCATTCTGGTGTTAATGATAAATAATTTGCCAAAATCGCTGAATAGCTGTACATTCCCATAAACAGTGGTATAAATTTGTATCAGAATGATTGCATATAAGACATGCTGAAGAATTGGTTAGGCCCATTAAGCTACAGTGATGAGGAGAGAAATATCCTCTATAAAATATTTGAAAAAACCATATCTTTATAAGATGTGGCTGATATTGTTTTAGGCTAATACAATAGAGTTTTTAGAATAACCTAGGGATGGCCATCGACCATCGATGTTTTGAAATCATCGATGATTTATGGCCGATGTCGAATACTTTTGCCATCGATGTGGGAGACCCCAACACCCGGAAGTCCCGCCCTCGAGTTCTGATTGGCCCACGGCCATTTAGTCACATATAATGGATGACCATTGATAGCTAAAACTATCGATGGTAATCCATAAAATAGTTTGCCACTATCGATGGCGTCTGCACCAATGGCCATCCCTAGAATAACCTTTTCTACCAGACTGGGGAAGTGTGCCCACTAGTCAGTGACATTACACAATAGTTTTATCTTATATTAACCATTTATCAGCCCGGTGTCCACCAACCCAGGGGCAACGGGGACAGCCCCGTGTTTCAGCCTGGGCAGGGGTAACCCCACTCCTCCAGGGTCCCTGACTGGGCTGACCAGCCGTGGGAATGAATGCTTTGGCTGGGGAACTTGCATAAAAAGTTTCCCCCGGCTGTTGCATTACCCTGTTGTTTTTTTGGGGGCTGGTGCTGGTTGCAAAAATACAGGAGACCCCTACTCATTTTGTCCCCCCGTATTTTGGGAACCAGGACCGGCCTTTGAGCCTGGTGCTGGTTTTAGAAATCCTGGGGATCCTCTATGATTTTTGACCCCTGAATTTCTAAAACCAGGATCGGTTCTTTGAACCCGGGGCTGGTTATACTCAGGAGTGGGTACCTCAGGACAAGACAACTTTTTTGGGGGACTGGGATGAACTTATGCCCCTGTCTCTACACCCCCCCCCCCCCCACACACACACACACACACACATATCTTAAGTAGGTAAAGTTATTCACATTGTATCATACAATAGCATCCCTTATTCACATTACACTACTTATTAATGTCCATTTTCCATATCACATCACACCACACCGTATTGCTCCTTATTCACATTACACCACACAATATTGCTCCTTAGTCACATACCACCACAATGTGTTGCTCCTTATTCACATTGCACCACACAGTACTGCACCTTATTCACATTAAACCACTCAGTGGTGTACCTTACATAGTGCCCCAAAGTAATAACACCCCCTAAGCCTGCCGGTAGGTTAGGCTGGATGACTTATCTAAGGTGCAATACTCAGGCTCTGATGCAATGCGGGACCTGCGCATCGCATCCGACCTGACGACAACAAAATGCAATATGGATGCTTTTCAAGCAAATGACCTCCGCAATCGCATGAAAAGTGACCAACTCACAGGATAATCTCCCTAGTGTATGGGCAACTTTAACCATACCACACATTCCTACAGGACCCATCCCCACTGCAGTGGAAGACATTACCATGGGGTTGTCATGGGGGCAAGTCGGCCCCCAGTCAGTCATGCTCTTGTTGTACTTGCCTGACTGGGGTCAGATCTTGTAGGATGATTAGAAATGTATTTATATGTGTAGAAAACATATTGTTTCCCAAAAAGCACAGGTGCTTGTAGTCTTAGAAAGATTATTCGTTCACACATCGCTGTTTATACATATTTTATTATTTGTTACTTATGTTTGTCTGTATTTATGGCTTTACTGCTGCAGAGATGAGTTACGCATTCTGTAAAATATTTGCTGAATTGTCAACTTTAAATCCATTTATAAAAACTTAATTTGAAGCATAGCGTGTTTGGCTTGAATACACAGGAGACAATTGGAGCACGCTCTTATCTCTGAATAAACGCCCGGCTTACGTTTTGTTCTCGGAGAGATGATTTGTGGGATATGATCATTCCTGGGCTAAAGGAAAATATTGTCACTTTTTGTGCTGTTGCGCTCAGGATTCATTTGCCAGTAACTGAGATTTCTCTTTGCAGGGGAAGGGAATTATGGCCCATTCGTCTCTTCTCAGATAATCTCTAATTATTCATTGTTCTTCCCTCCTGACTTGTGTTCTTCTCCGGAACAATGTTAGTGCTATCTACCTGTAGCAATGAAATAACGCTGACAGAGGGAAATACTTACGGATTATAAAGCATTTGCATTAAATCACTGGCAGCCTCTGTTATCCTGTTGTTGTTGCTGAGTAATATCTGTGGCAGAACAGAAAATAGACTTTCCTTCCATGACCTTAGAAATTGATCTATCTCTGTGTTCGACACTAAGATTTTATTGTAAGGGTATAAAACAATATTGCGCCAGCAGAGTTTATATAAATTGCCGAAAATGGTCAGTAAGTTTGTCAAGTGGCCATTGGAAGTTTATATTTTTTTCAATGAAATAATTTAAAAAAAAAAAGTAGAATAGACTCACATACAGTAGAAATAATAACTATGAAAGCAGAGCAAAGGCCTAATAGTAGAGATCTGGATTAATCCCTTCCAGCTTTAAAATGTAATTTCTATTTACACTGAGCATTGAAAGTCTGGGGTAGATGTATGAAGCAGTGATAAGGGAGGAGAAGTGATCCAGAGGAGAAGTGGCCCATGGCAACCAATCAACTGCTCTGTATAATTTAATATTATGCAAATTATAGATGTTACTTCAGTGCTGATTGGTTGCCATGGGCCACTTCTCCTCTGGCTCACTTCTCTTCCATTATCGCTTCTTCATACTATCTACAGCCTGGTGAGCGTAGCAAGCTGGTAATTGTTTGTCGGAATACCGGCGGCAGAGTTTCCGATGTTGGTATACTGACCTTTGGGATTCTAACCGTCGGCTCGTCATATCACACCTGCGGACATTATAACAGTTCAGAAAGCATTGTCCTCTCTACCAAATAAATCATTTAACGATTTGTTCATAATATTCAACTAATATGGCACAGTAACACAGCTACGTGTGCTCAGATCTCACGCAGCAAGAGCTAATCTCCTTCACAGGTATGACCTGCTGCAATGACTTTTGCAGAGATGGTGTTTATTACAGATTGTTAGTTGCCGTGTGCTGGATGAGTGAAGGAGAAATTGCCTGAGACGCTTGCCAGAGATATATGGCGCTCATGGAGTTGTAAAGGCAGGTAATGCTTATTCAGGAGTTTGCCACCATATACGCCCTCCCTCATAGCATTAACTGCAGCCTAGGCCGTTTTAATTAGGTTTGTTGTAAGAGGGTTTAAAGCACTTCAAAGTTCAAGCCTGGGACCTATTAGAAGAACACAAGAATAGAGCGCGTACAATGTGTTATAATTGGCCACTACTTAAAGCTAAATTTAATCAGTATTGAATTGAGATAGTAATGTGCATATTATATTTCCAACACGCGGTGGGGATAATGGGGTAAACAACTTAAATGTAATCTACAGTACATAATGCGAAATGAAAAAAAAAGTGAAATAACTTGTTAAAATAAAAAAGCAACAAAAGAACCGGCAGTAAGTGAGGCTAACAGCTCATAAAATACAACACTGGAGGTCATTAGGCAGCCCAAACATCTGCAGTGTAGAGCAACGCATTTAGCTTGACGTTGGCATACGGTACATTAAACGAGGTGCACAAAATCACGTTTCACCAGGTTCTACCCAGATAGATTGTAAGATATATAGTCATTTGAGATTCACTTAGTTGTTGGAACCTTGTGTGGTGTTCCAGTTACTATGGTAGGTAGAACTCATTTATTGATCTCACCTCACAAGAAAATAAGTGAGGTTTTCCTGCACATAATAGATTCACAGGTATCATAGCCACGTCTGACTTGTGGGAAAAGTCCTGCTACTTACCTGTCCAGGTGCTGCAGCGGGTCTTGGTTCGTGGCCTCTGATATCTTTCTCCAGGTGCGGGGTCCTGTGCAGCATCTGGCGATTGACAATGCAGGAGTCCGGCTGTGTTCCTCAGCATGTGGCAGAATTCACTTCCTACCAGTCCATAGTGCTGGGCACTGCCATGTTCCCCAAAGTCAGGTGACTCCGATTCTACCAGTCCCATGGAAGCTCCAGGTCAGATGACATCTGCAGCCAATCTCCAGACAGCAGCTGGTATATAGGGAGGTCCAATGTCCGCATTCTGACTTCCTGTTCTCTGCAAGATCAATCTCTGAGTCCACTTCCAAGGTAGAAGTTCCCAGTTTTTGCTTCACATTGGACTGGCTAAAGACCTGTTCCAGTCTATCTCAGTCTGTCTGGGTTCAAGCTGTCTCAGCTAACGTCCAGTTCCAGTCTGTCACAGTCTGACAATACCAGTTCCGGTCTGTCTTTAGGTAGGTTTAGCCTGACTTCAGTTCCAGGTCGGTTCAGCTTGTAAAGTAAACCACTTTGATCCAGCTTCTGCTCCAGAGATTGGAAACTGCCCCAGTTCCAGTGATATATCCTTTGCTGAGATTAATACAGTCTCCAAGTTCCACATCCAAAGACTTTCATCTGCCAGAGATAAAGGAACCCCCTTAGTCCTCCTATGTGTGCCCTAGTACATCCAGTTAATTTGCTAGTAAACTAGATCCTTAGAAGTCAATCTTCTATTGAATCCCCTATGCTCCATGTGGAGAGACTTCATTAAACCAGCAACTTTCCTTCATATAGTTCCACCTGCTCCACTTGCAACTGAATCAAACCAACCAGCTTGACAACAGGGAGGCAAAACAAACTGTCACAATGGGACAGTTGTCAATTTAGCACCAAATACATAATGGTCTACTTTACCGGATTGTCTGGGAGACTCCTGAACTTGGGTGGTACTCTCAGATGCCATAAAGGCACTCACATGGAACTTTTCTCGTTGTGCCCATTCATTTGGTTGGGTTTAGGTGATTTGTGCACCTATACCCAACCTTTAATGAGTTAGCCGTGATAATAATCATCATTTGAATATCGCCTCATGATCTTCCGTCACTTTAGCAGGCGCGATAAAACATTTGAATTCCCCAAATAAGTCTTTAAAAAAAGAAAGGCTTGCCCCAAGTGTGGTAGGTGTAGCCTGAGTTGCCTTAAACCAACTAAATGTAAGTATTGCCCAATATAGGGGTTAAGCAGTCAGAGTTGGTGGTGCTCCCGATTCCGACATAAACTGAAAGTAACACGAGAAAAAATAAAACTCTTTTTCGGGGGCACTCTTGAATGAATATATGTACTAATAAAACTTAACTTTTATTAAATAGGTCAAGATAAAAAAAAATAACAAAAACTGCAAAATGGCCTGTTCCACCCAAATGCAAACTTTGTGAAATTTTGAAGCATATTTGCTCATCTCAGATTGTTTCCTACCAAAATATCTAAAGGTGTATACATACTGTACAATTGTTTTGACCAATTTCATTGAAAGACATTGATGACCAATTTCCCCTGAACCCAGTGTCCTGGAGGAAAGATGTTGACGAAAGATTTTGAGGAAAGACAAAAGATCTAGCTACAGTTTATAGGCTCTTTTTGAAAGATATGCAAATTGAGCTGCAGGCACAGTTAACGAACAATCTTGATGAACAACTGGCGGGTATGCGCATCATCATTCATTGTTCGTCGCATTCACACTGAAAGATATTTTGACCAATTTCGTTCAGAAGGGCCCAAATGAATGAAATTGGTAAAAAGAAATGGTAAAAAAAATGTATGTATGCACCTTTACTTTGAGCAAGTAACAAATTATTACAACATATCTTCATTAATGCTGTCAGTAATTTTACAAATACATTTGTTCTCGAAGGTGTTAGGCGCCGTACCTGGCGTCGCCGCCGTCCAGGTCCCTCGGCAGCGTCTGCGCTGCTAGGACGGCGGCCATCTTCCGACGTGCGTCATCAGGAAGCTTCGGGGATGTTGCTAGGCAACACCCCGAACTTCCGCTCCGGCCGCCCCTGCAGGGGGAAGAGTATGCAGAGCGTACAGGAAGTGATGTCGCCACAGGGGGCGGCTATTTCAATATAAGCCGGCGTCTTTCTCTCACTGACGCCGGTTATAGCGTTCTTTCAGCTGTTTGCTAAGATCGTGTTCCTGGTCCTGGTCCCTGTCGGAAGTACCCTTGTTGTTCCCCGCCAGCTCTGTCTTGCCTGGTTTGTCCTGCCGTGCCTGGGATTCAGTTGGTGTGCCCAGCTGTGAGACTCACCATCCTCAGAAGTCTGCAAAGGCTTGTCTGGGACTCCGTCATCTCCTCAGATAAGTCAGGGGTTACCCTGTGTTTCTCCTTCCGCTGTTTGGCATCATTCGTAATTGTGCATCTCAGTCAGCATTATTACCATTTCTCTTTATTATATCTCACCAGCATTGTTGCCATTTTGTGATATCTTCCTCTGGGCATTGTTGCCATTTCTTTATATAACATCTCACAAGCATTGTTGCCATTTCTTTATATAACACCTCACAAGCATTGTTGCCATTTCTTTATATAACATCTCACGAGCATTGTTGCCATTTCTTTATATAACATCCCACAAGCATTGTTGCCATTTTGTGTCACCTGCTGAGCATTGTTGCTTCCCTGGGGTTTCTGGGAGTTCCTCGGTTCTAGGGTCTAGTTAGGTTGTCCCCTTGCTCTCTCCTGGCCTCGGCGGACGTGTTGTCTTTTCCTAAGACCTGCCTGTAGCGGAGTGGGGCGGACCTAATTCGCCCTTCAGCCGAGACGGGCCCAGGTGAAGCCTAGCCCAGCACACGTCCGTCGACCCCCAGCCAGAAGCAACGGAGTTAGGTTGCCGGGGATACTCCCAGAATCCTTACATTATAACCGGCCATACTAGGATCCCCCAGCTGTTCTGGAGGATCTCCTTGTACTCAGTTGTTGTGCTCGGGTGTCTTTTGTTTTCTCACCCATCATGGATCCCTCAGCAGGGGGTCCAGCTCAAGTACTCTCTGATCAGGTCCGTCTCCTCACGCAGCAGATGGTGGAGTTGTCCCTGCGAGTGGAGACACAGGAGGAGGTCAGACGAGTAGTCCCTGGTAGTCTTCAATCTGTCAAAGAACCTAAGATGAATCTACCCGATCGCTTTTCTGACAACCGGAAGTTGTTCTTCAATTTTAGGGTGAGCTGTAAATTATATTTCCGTCTCCGGCCCGCCTCCTCAGGCTCCGAAACTCAGAAGGTCGGGTTGGTAGTCTCCCTACTCCAAGGGGACCCACAAACATGGGCCTTTGGTCTAGGGGCAGATAGTCCTGAGCTCAGTACTGTGGATGCATTCTTTACAGCTATGGGGGTGCTGTATGATGATCCCGATAAGGCAGCCTCCACTGAGGCTCACATTCGGGCCTTAAGACAAGCTCACTGTACTGCAGAAGCCTACTGCTCCGAATTCCGTCGCTACACTGGGGATACCACTTGGAATGATCCTGCACTGCGGAGCCAATTCCATCTTGGCCTAGCAGATCAGGTCAAAGATTTCCTGGTACAGTATCCGGCGGCAACTTCTCTTGATGACTTGATGCAGTTGGTGGTCCGCATTGACAGACGCATCAGAGAGAGGCGTTCTGAGCGAGAATTGCCTTCCTACCCTTCTGCCGAGACAGGAGGAGAGCTGGTGGGTGGGTCTGAAGAACCAATGCAAATTGGTGCATCTCGCCTATCAAACCAGGAGAAGGCACGTCGTCGCTCTCTAGGCTTATGTTTGTATTGTGGGGGTAAAGGGCACCTTGTGGGCACATGTCCAGAGCGTCCGGGAAACGCCAGGGCCTAGGGGTTAGGGGAGAAGTCCTCTTAGGCCAGTCCCGCTTGTCTCCCAATAATTCTCTTTTGTTATTAGTATGTTTAGGTCTGGGGGTTCAACGGTGGGAATCCCAAGCCTTTGTGGATAGTGGAGCAGCCGGGAATTTCATTGATTCTCGCCTGGTTCAGGATCTTGCCATCCCATTAGTCCCTCTTCCTTCCGACTTGTCTGTTTTTAGCTTGGATGGCAGTCTCCTTCCCAAGGGTCTAATTTCACATCGTACCATGCCCTTAGACCTAAGCATAGGTTCCACCCATTCTGAGAGTTTAGAATTTCTCGTTATTCACAGTCCCTTAGCTCCTGTGGTGCTTGGTTTGCCTTGGTTAAAATTACATAACCCTCATTTCGATTGGCGGACTGGGGAACTGCTGCGGTGGGGTGAGTCATGCGCTGACTCATGTCTGAACCTCCCTGTTGTTAGGAGTCCCAATGGACTGCACGACAAGAAGCAATGATACTTGCTGGAGGAACAGACAAACGGAGGCAGGATGGATAAAACTCACTGCTTTATCAGGTTAAATCAATCAGGTACAGGAATCAAGGTACAGGAATCAAGGTACAGGAATCAAGGTACAGGACAAGGCTCCAAACAACTCCCAAAAACTCCATAACTGGCCCTGAGCTCAGGGCAATTGCAGTTTTTAAACCAGAGCCAACCAATAGCTGCAGCACACAGAGACAGGCCCCTTAATGATCAGAATGTGCTGCAGCTGGGAATGGCACTCTGAGAGCAGCCCAGTCCAGCTAATTACACCAGCTGGAACTGCTCTCAGAGACCACTGCTCTGTAGGCAGAACCCACTAGCAGCACCTCTGGTCACCCACAGGTACTGCCGACAAATAAATCAGCACCTCTGACCACACAGAGGCACTGCAAGGTGAACATAACAGCAGTACCTCTGTGTAACCAGAGGTACCACAGACCAAACAAGATATACATGGCAGTCCTGACATAATGCCCCCCTTGAGAAGGCGGATTCCAGACGCCTTCTGGAAGTTCAAGCTCAGGCTTCTCTCACTGGGCAGAGCAACAGTCCATTCCGGCACCACCAGGACATCAGACGTGGACAGGACCTCCGAGATGGCAGACACTGGCTGGATCTTGGTTACTCTGAAAATTTTTTCACCATGAGCGACAGCCGTCACGGTGGCACTCAAGACATATCCAATGGCAGACGCAACCAGGTCCTCATGCCCGAGGGCAAGGGCAGACGGGACCACATGCCCGAAGGCAAGGGCAGACGGGACCACATGCCCGAAGGCAAGGGCAGACGGGACCACATGCCCGAAGGCAAGGGCAGACGGGACCACATGCCCGAAGGCAAGGGCAGACGGGACCACATGCCCGAAGGCAAGGGCAGACGGGACCACATGCCCGAAGGCAAGGGCAGAAAGACCCCCTCCTGGGTCTATGATACATGGACCCCCTTCTGGGTCTAGATCATCATACTCGGTAGGCAGACCCTTGCGGACCTCTGGGACATCAGGCGGACCCTCACGGACCTCTGGCACTTCGGGTGGACCCTCACGGACCTCTGGCACTTCGGGTGGACCCTCACGGACCTCTGGCACTTCGGGTGGACCCTCACGGACCTCTGGCATGGCAAGTGATAGTGTACTAAAAAAAAGGACATTGCGACTGACAGCCGACACGGCGGCTCTCAATTTATGCTCCATGACATGGGCATTAACGGACTCAGGCCCGGAGGCCACGGAGGCAACAGAATCAAGCCCGGAGGCCACAGACTCAGGCCCGGAGGCCACAGACTCAGGCCCGGAGGCCACAGACTCAGGCCCGGAGGCCACGGAGGCCACTGAGGCAACAGACTCAGGCCCGGAGGCCAGGGCAATAGCGTCCTCAGGCCCGGAGGCCAGGGCAATAGCGTCCTCAGGCCCGGAGGCCAGGGCAATAGCGTCCTCAGGCCCGGAGGCCAGGGCAATAGCGTCCTCAGGCCCGGAGGCCAGGGCAATAGCGTCCTCAGGCCCGGAGGCCAGGGCAATAGCGTCCTCAGGCCCGGAGGCCAGGGCAATAGCGTCCTCCGGCCCGGAGGCCAGGGCAATAGCGTCCTCCTCCTGGGGCTGGACAGAACCCCCTCCTGGGGCTGGACAGACGGGACCCCCTCCTGGGGCTGGACAGACGGAACCCTCTTCAGGGGCTAGACAGACGGAACCCCCTCCTGGGGCTAGACAGACGGAACCCCCTCCTGGGGCTAGAACATCGGGCTCCTTGGCGGAGACCGGATCATCGGGCTCCTTGGCGGAGACCGGATCATCGGGCTCCTTGGCGGAGACCGGATCATCGGGCTCCTTGGCGGAGACCGGATCATCGGGCTCCTTGGCGGGGACCGGATCATCGGGCTCCTTGGCGGGGACCGGATCATCGGACCCTCTGGCGGAGACCGGAACATCGGACCCTCTGGCGGAGACCGGAACATCGGACCCTCTGGCGGAGACCGGAACATCGGACCCTCTGGCGGAGACCGGAACATCGGACCCTCTGGCGGAGACCGGAACATCGGACCCTCTGGCGGAGACCGGAACATCGGACCCTCTGGCGGAGACCGGAACATCGGACCCTCTGGCGGAGACCGGAACATCGGACCCTCTGGCGGAGACCGGAACATCGGACCCTCTGGCGGAGACCGGAACATCGGACTCACTGGCGGAGACCTGGACATCGGACCCACTGCGATATACGACATCGGCAACGACATCGGCCACCTCTCCTGGGAACACACCATCAGCTACGGGATCGGCCACCTCTCCTGGGGGCACACCATCAGCTGAGGCATCGGATGCAGCTTTGGGGAGGTGCACATTGGACACTGCTCCGGAAGCCTGCACCCTCCGATACAAGCCTGCCATAATACGGGCCAGGTCTCTGATCTGATCTTCCAGGCTTTGAGATGGGTTAGGCTCCATAATGACACACAGCAAAGTTCACTGTTCTCCCTCCAGCAAGTCGGTATGGCCAGTTATAATGTTAGGAGTCCCAATGGACTGCACGACAAGAAGCAATGATACTTGCTGGAGGAACAGACAAACGGAGGCAGGATGGATAAAACTCACTGCTTTATCAGGTTAAATCAATCAGGTACAGGAATCAAGGTACAGGAATCAAGGTACAGGAATCAAGGTACAGGACAAGGCTCCAAACAACTCCCAAAAACTCCATAACTGGCCCTGAGCTCAGGGCAATTGCAGTTTTTAAACCAGAGCCAACCAATAGCTGCAGCACACAGAGACAGGCCCCTTAATGATCAGAATGTGCTGCAGCTGGGAATGGCACTCTGAGAGCAGCCCAGTCCAGCTAATTACACCAGCTGGAACTGCTCTCAGAGACCACTGCTCTGTAGGCAGAACCCACTAGCAGCACCTCTGGTCACCCACAGGTACTGCCGACAAATAAATCAGCACCTCTGACCACACAGAGGCACTGCAAGGTGAACATAACAGCAGTACCTCTGTGTAACCAGAGGTACCACAGACCAAACAAGATATACATGGCAGTCCTGACACCTGTCAGGGTCTCAAGCTTCGCCAATCCTCTTCTCCCTGCTCCGTATGTTTCTTTTTCTGATGTCTTTTCCAAAAAAGAGGCAGAGACCTTACCTCCCCATCGGCCTTACGACTGTGCCATCAGTCTCCTTCCTCAGGCTAAGTTACCCAAGGGTCGTTTGTATGCATTGTCCTTACCCAAAGCTAAGGCGATGGAGGAGTTTATTGCCGACAACTTAAAGAAGGGCTTTATTCGTCCCTCAAAGTCTCCTGTGGGGGCGGGGTTTTTCTTTGTCGGCAAGAAAGATGGTACCTTACGTCCGTGTATTGATTACAGACAGCTTAACTTAATTTCTGTTAAAAACTCTTACCCGTTGCCTCTGATCTCCGTCTTGTTTGATCAATTGCGCTCTGCTACTGTTTTTTCTAAAATAGATCTCCGAGGTGCGTATAATTTGATTAGAATCAAAGCAGGGGATGAGTGGAAGACCACTTTTAACACTCACACTGGTCATTATGAATACCTCGTGATGCCCTTTGGGTTGGCCAATGCCCCTGCGGTCTTTCAAGACTTCATTAATGACGTCCTCCGGGACTTTTGGGGGGTTTTTGTGGTCGTTTATCTGGACGATATCTTGATTTTTTCTTCTTCTTTAGAGCAACATAGAGTACATGTTAAAAGGGTTTTACAGAGACTCAGAGAAAACTGTCTTTATGCTAAACTCGAAAAGTGTGAGTTTGAGGTCCATAGTATTTCCTTCCTTGGCTACGTTATTTCCCCGGAGGGCTTCTATATGGATCCTGCCAAAGTTCAGGCTATCATGGATTGGGTGCAGCCCACTACTCTGAAAGCAGTCCAGAGGTTTCTGGGGTTCGCGAACTACTATCACAGGTTTATTCCTGCGTTCTCAGATATTGTCGCACCCATCGTTGCACTCACTAAGAAGGGTGCAGATCCCACTCTCTGGTCTACGGAGGTCCATAATTCTTTTCGTCTTCTTAAAGAGGCTTTTATTTCTGCTCGTATCTTAGGTCATCCAGATCCTGACCGCCCGTTTATTTTAGAGGTAGATGCCTCTGAAATTGGCATTGGGGCTGTGCTGTCGCAGGTAGATCCCAAGGATGGTCTTTTACATCCCTGTTCCTTCCATTCTCGTAAATTCTCTTCCGCGGAGTGTAATTACGATGTAGGGAACAGGGAACTTCTGGCCATAAAATGCGCTCTGGAGGAGTAGAGGCACTGGCTGCAGGGAGCCAAATTTCAGGTGACCATTTTCACTGATCATAAAAACCTCTCTTATCTACAGGATGCCAAGAGGCTTAATGCCCGTCAGGCAAGGTGGGCGTTATTCTTTGCTCGATTCAATTTTCGTATCACCTTTAGGCCGGGTTCCCGAAATGTCAAGGCAGACGCCTTGTCTAGGAGTTTTTTAGGTCTTCAGGACAGGGAATCGGCACTTGAGACCATTATCCCATCTTCTTGGATTTATGTTGGTATCGCGCAAACACTTTTGGATAAAGTCTTACGGGCACAAACGGAGGCACCCGACCTCACCCCCTCAGGGAGATTGTTTGCCCCCTCCAGACTCCGAGGGAAAGTTCTTGCTGAGTTTCATACGGCCAAGACTGCAGGTCATCCTGGTTGTGCTAAGACATTGGATTTAATCTCTCGTTCAGTATGGTGGCCATCAATGAGAGGGGATGTGGATTCTTTCGTCAAGTCCTGCAAGGTCTGTGCCAGGAACAAGTCCCTCCGCACCCCTCCCACGGGTCAACTTCTTCCTTTATCTTGTCCGGAAAGACCATATGGACCCATATCTCCATGGATTTTATTGTAGATTTGCCTTCTTCCTCTGGTCATGATACCATCTGGGTAGTTGTGGACCGCTTCAGCAAGATGGCGCATTTTGTTCCCCTGGTCGGTCTTCCCTCCGCTCAAAAGCTGGCTGCATTATTTTTCTTGCATGTCTTTCACCTCCATGGTCTCCCCACAGATATTGTCTCGGATAGGGGGGTACAGTTTGTCGCTAGGTTTTGGAAGTTCCTCTGTGCAGCTTTAGGCATCAACCTCAGTCCATCTTCTGGGCATCATCCCCAGTCGAATGGACAGACTGAAAGAGTCAATCAAAACCTCAAGCAATTTTTAAGATGTTATGCTTCCAAGTGTCAGAACAATTGGTCGGAGCATCTGCCTTTCGCGGAGTTTGCATATAATAATGCATGGCATTCAGCTTCAAAGATGTCTCCTTTTTTCTGTATCTCTGGTCAACACCCCAGAGCCAATTCTTTTGATCCCGGATCTTCCGGGGGTGGTTCTTGGTTGTCACAGAAAAGGGTCATTTGGAGCAAAGTTCATAAGGCTCTTCTTGCTTCTTCGGCATCTGCCAAACGGTTCTCCGATCGTAACAGGAGGCCCTGCTCATTTAGAGTAGGAGACTGGGTTTTTCTTTCAACCCGGAACATTAAGATTCGCCAGGTCTCTCAGAAACTTGGGCCCCGCTTTATTGGTCCTTTTAAGATTATCAGTCAAATCAACCCAGTAGCTTTTAGGCTCCAACTGCCCCGGACCATGAAAATTCACAATACCTTTCATTGCTCTCTTTTCAAGCAGGCGTCTCAGCCCAGGCGCAAAGGACCCGCACCTATCCTTGTCCAAGGTCGCAAGGAGTTTGTTATAGAAAGGATTCTTGATTCAAAGGTGACTCGCAATCAGCTCAGATTTCTAGTGCACTGGAAAGGATATGGCCCGGAGGAGAGATCCTGGATTCCGGATAACGAGCTCCACGCTCCTTTTCTTAAAAGAAAATTTTTTGAAGAATTTCCCCATAAACCCAGGGTTGGGGGTCCCTTGACCCCTCCTCAAAGGGGGGGGTACTGTTAGGCGCCGTACCTGGCGTCGCCGCCGTCCAGGTCCCTCGGCAGCGTCTGCGCTGCTAGGACGGCGGCCATCTTCCGACGCGCATCATCAGGAAGCTTCGGGGATGTTGCTAGGCAACACCCCGAACTTCCGCTCCGGCCGCCCCTGCAGGGGGAAGAGTATGCAGAGCGTACAGGAAGTGATGTCGCCACAGGGGGCGGCTATTTCAATATAAGCCGGCGTCTTTCTCTCACTGACGCCGGTTATAGCGTTCTTTCAGCTGTTTGCTAAGATCGTGTTCCTGGTCCTGGTCCCTGTCGGAAGTACCCTTGTTGTTCCCCGCCAGCTCTGTCTTGCCTGGTTTGTCCTGCCGTGCCTGGGATTCAGTTGGTGTGCCCAGCTGTGAGACTCACCTTCCTCAGAAGTCTGCAAAGGCTTGTCTGGGACTTTTACAAAGTAAGAAAAAAGAAATCAGTTCTGCTGGGATGCACTCCTCATCCACATGGTCCCACAGGACCAGAAAACAATTTTTTAATAATAATGTCTTTATTAACACACAATTTAGAGGTAAAAGGCCATCCGTTACTTTATTGTTATCGGTCAATTGTATTAATTGTAGGTGACCTGATATTGGGTCCCTGTGTCAGGGATATAGATGGCGAAGTATTAAAAACAAAGTAATGAATGAAGATTAGAAAAGAAAATCAAGAAGATTAAAATTGGTAAACTGTTATTAATGATGAGGTTTATTCTGTCACTTCTTTAATAAGTGACAGTGAAATTCTACCTGTGTACACTGTAAGATAAATAATTTAAAGCTGTTCGGTGTGCAGTATTTTATGCCATTTCCACATTCATATTACTGATATAGTTTATAGAATGAGTGTAGCGTTTATTCACGTTTTTCTTTTACACAAATTGTTGCAGTGTTTTAATGTTGTCCTCCCAGTAGGTTAACAGAAATGTATATATCTGATTGATTTTTGGGGCAGTATTATTTTGTGCCCAGTCAGGGGTATTGGAGGTGTATTGATATGCTGTGTTTAGTGTATGACCACCTTGTTCTGCATAGATTTTCACCCCACCTGACAATCAGATATTAATTCTGGGACATCAGAGAGATCCTCGCTAATGAAGGTATAATTGATGTCTCTATTACATCTGCAACAATGGCATTAATATTCTATTGCATCAATGTGCATATACATGGCAAAACAACTGACACATGTACTCAGTTTATTATGGTAATGATAGAGCAGCTTGGGCAGCGGGCAATTTTTGATATTAACCTCCAAATGGGATACCCGAATATATATGCGACTGATTATAAGGGCAGTATTATTTTGTGCCCAATCAGGGATGTTATAGGTGTAATAAAGCGCTGTATTAGATGTATCACAGCTTGATTTTACATATAATGTTCCCCAACCGTCGGATATAAATAGTGAGATGACAGGGAGATCTTCACTAGTAATGGTATAACTGGTGTCTCCACTGTGTCTGCAACAATTGTATAGATGTTATAGTGTGTCAATATGTATACATACAGTACCGCGACTGATACATGTGATCAGTACTTGTAGCGGTTTGAAATGTAGTGACATGGGCAGCGGGCGTCAGAGGCACCTTCCCAGCCTGGGTAAGTATTCCCTTCGGCTGACTGCCGGAGTCTATTCTGTCAGATCTCCGTTGCTCAGTGCAGTTCTTAGTCTGGGGATATGTTCCCTTCTAGTAGCTGCATGTACTCGCGTGTTTAGACACGCTGGCTGCCGACAGTGCTAATTCTCCTGCCCCACTGCGATCTGTTCTAATACATATTGCAGCATCACACAGATTTTAATCAATGCACATTTAACAGCGATCTGCCCTGTATGCGCCGGCTTCTCGTGCAGCGCTGAGCTGCCGGAGTCTTATATTTCAGATCTCCGTTGCCCAGTGCAGTCAGTAATCTAGGGATATATTCCCTTTTGGTAACTGTATGTACTCGCGTGTTACACACGCTGGCTGCCGACAGCGCTAATTCTCCTGCCCTACTGCGATCTATTCTAATACATATTACAGCATCACACAGGTATTAATAAATAAACAGTTTACAGCAAAATGCGCATTTCGCTGTCTTTAAGCTTTGTCAAGGCTTAATCTAAGTTAGATTAAGCCTTGACAAAGCTTAAAGACAGCGAAATGCGCATTTTGCTGTAAACTGTTTATTTATTAATACCTGTGTGATGCTGTAATATGTATTAGAATAGATCGCAGTAGGGCAGGAGAATTAGCGCTGTCGGCAGCCAGCGTGTGTAACACGCGAGTACATACAGTTACCAAAAGGGAATATATCCCTAGATTACTGACTGCACTGGGCAACGGAGATCTGAAATATAAGACTCCGGCAGCTCAGCGCTGCACGAGAAGCCGGCGCATACAGGGCAGATCGCTGTTAAATGTGCATTGATTAAAATCTGTGTGATGCTGCAATATGTATTAGAACAGATCGCAGTGGGGCAGGAGAATTAGCACTGTCGGCAGCCAGCGTGTCTAAACACGCGAGTACATGCAGCTACTAGAAGGGAACATATCCCCAGACTAAGAACTGCACTGAGCAACGGAGATCTGACAGAATAGACTCCGGCAGTCAGCCGAAGGGAATACTTACCCAGGCTGGGAAGGTGCCTCTGACGCCCGCTGCCCATGTCACTACATTTCAAACCGCTACAAGTACTGATCACATGTATCAGTCGCGGTACTGTATGTATACATATTGACACACTATAACATCTATACAATTGTTGCAGACACAGTGGAGACACCAGTTATACCATTACTAGTGAAGATCTCCCTGTCATCTCACTATTTATATCCGACGGTTGGGGAACATTATATGTAAAATCAAGCTGTGATACATCTAATACAGCGCTTTATTACACCTATAACATCCCTGATTGGGCACAAAATAATACTGCCCTTATAATCAGTCGCATATATATTCGGGTATCCCATTTGGAGGTTAATATCAAAAATTGCCCGCTGCCCAAGCTGCTCTATCATTACCATAATAAACTGAGTACATGTGTCAGTTGTTTTGCCATGTATATGCACATTGATGCAATAGAATATTAATGCCATTGTTGCAGATGTAATAGAGACATCAATTATACCTTCATTAGCGAGGATCTCTCTGATGTCCCAGAATTAATATCTGATTGTCAGGTGGGGTGAAAATCTATGCAGAACAAGGTGGTCATACACTAAACACAGCATATCAATACACCTCCAATACCCCTGACTGGGCACAAAATAATACTGCCCCAAAAATCAATCAGATATATACATTTCTGTTAACCTACTGGGAGGACAACATTAAAACACTGCAACAATTTGTGTAAAAGAAAAACGTGAATAAACGCTACACTCATTCTATAAACTATATCAGTAATATGAATGTGGAAATGGCATAAAATACTGCACACCGAACAGCTTTAAATTATTTATCTTACAGTGTACACAGGTAGAATTTCACTGTCACTTATTAAAGAAGTGACAGAATAAACCTCATCATTAATAACAGTTTACCGATTTTAATCTTCTTGATTTTCTTTTCTAATCTTCATTCATTACTTTGTTTTTAATACTTCGCCATCTATATCCCTGACACAGGGACCCAATATCAGGTCACCTACAATTAATACAATTGACCGATAACAATAAAGTAACGGATGGCCTTTTACCTCTAAATTGTGTGTTAATAAAGACATTATTATTAAAAAATTGTTTTCTGGTCCTGTGGGACCATGTGGATGAGGAGTGCATCCCAGCAGAACTGATTTCTTTTTTCTTACTTTGTAAAATTCATATCCTTAAATCAGTCGATAGCACCCACAATCTGAGAGGAATATTATATATAAAAATCCTCTCTGTTTTGAACAGAAATTCGACATCCACGAGATTATACTTCGAGTATATCACTTGGTGCGGGTCAACTTGTCTGTGTACTTGTCTGGGACTTTGTCATCACCTCAGATAAGTCAGGGGTTACCCTGTGTTTCTCCTTCCGCTGTTTGGCATCATTCGTAATTGTGCATCTCAGTCAGCATTATTACCATTTCTCTTTATTATATCTCACCAGCATTGTTGCCATTTTGTGATATCTTCCTCTGGGCATTGTTGCCATTTCTTTATATAACATCTCACAAGCATTGTTGCCATTTCTTTATATAACACCTCACAAGCATTGTTGCCATTTCTTTATATAACATCTCACGAGCATTGTTGCCATTTTGTGTCACCTGCTGAGTATTGTTGCTTCCCTGGGGTTTCTGGGAGTTCCCCGGTTCTAGGGTCTAGTTAGGTTGTCCCCTTGCTCTCTCCTGGCCTCGGCGGACGTGTTGTCTTTTTCTAAGACCTGCCTGTAGCGGAGTGGGGCGGACCTAATTCACCCTTCAGCCGAGACGGGCCCAGGTGAAGCCTAGCCCAGCACACGTCCGTCGACCCCCAGCCAGAAGCAACGGAGTTAGGTTGCCGGGGATACTCCCAGAATCCTTACAGAAGGTATTGTAGTCTGCTAATATGGGGGGGGGGGGAGGGTGGATCATGCCCACAAGACACAAGTTTACGGCCAAATTAATTGTGAGCGAGTTTATTCTGTTATACATGTTTTATTGTGGCTGTTGCCCGAACATGTCTCTATGCTCTGTCCTGGGTACAGCTTAAGAGGCACCAGGCAATCACATGTACAGACAAACATTGGTACTTTAATAAATAATCTCAGTATGACTGTAAGCGTTATTAAAGTATAGAGACAATGTTTAAACAACCCCTTTTGGTGGCAATAACACCTATTTAAGTCTTGATAGAATGTACCGATTTGAGACACGGACAGTGATTTATTGTGTACGCGTGTTACACGGAGCATAGCAGCTCTTGTGTGTAAGGAATGTAGATGTCATAGGTGTGCGCACATAGAGTGTTAGGGGTGCACAGGCACCCCCTAATGCTGTGCCCACCCTTATATACTTTTGCTTTTTAGAACTGGTATTCCATTAAAGCAAGTGTCCATCAATCAATTATGTGTGTTTGCATTGTTAATTGTACTAGACCATTGTCATATCACTACATCCCTGCATCATCCAGATATGTTTATGACTTAATTTGCATGAACTGTTACACAGAGTAATTAGAAGATTAAAACTGAACTAGGCAGGATATTATGTTGTGGCTGAGAGATGTTTTATATTGTAGCGAGTGTGAACAGCTGATGGTAGACACGTCTGATTGGTGGTGTCAGACACACCCAATGGGCGTGTAAGACACCCCCTAATGAAATGTGCACCCCCTAATGAAATGTGCTGCGCACGCCTATGGTAGATGTCACGTGGATACCAATGCCAGAAAGTTCTAATAGTAAGATAAAAAATAACCCACAATTAATAGGGGGAAATTTACTAAGAATACGAATACGAAATTTCGTATTCGCATTCTTAATACGAATGAATACGACTGCATACGGCTGTTTCAGCCGTATGCAAAGTCATGTTCCGGAGGGGAATTTACAAAGCAGTCAAATACGACTGCTTTGTAACCCTCCGATGGCGTAATGATTCGTATATGTATATACGGCCGCTTATACAAATTCGTACAGGCAGTCTGCTGGCTGGTTTGGCCTGGGGCTGGTTCCTAAAATAAGGGGGACCCCTAGTCATTTTGTCCCACCGTATTTTGGGAACCAGCCCCGGACCTGGAGCTGGTTTAAAAAAAAATTGGGGAACCCCTATTTGCCGGGTTTCCTGATTTTTTATTACCAGCCCCGGCTCTTTCACCCTTGTGCTGGTAAAGGCTGTGGGGGGGACCCCACGCCGTTTTTTAAATTTATTTATTTATTTTTCTTTTTTTACACTGAAGCCTGCAAATACGACAGGAAAATAAAGTGTATTTTCCTGTCGTATTTGCCCGGCCATTTGCGGGCGTTTTACGCTAATTAGAGGCTGTATTTTCAATACGGTCGCTTAGTAAATCAGGAACCACCATTCATTTGAATGGTGATTTGTCGTATTGTATCGATGGTGTATTTATTCGTATTTGTAAATACAAATACGAATGTCCCATCAATACCAATCCGAAAATTCAGGTGATAGACTTAACTATAAGGGGGAAATTTACTAAGATGAATTTGTGAAAAAAATTCATATTTTCAATGCGAAAATACGAAAAAAATTTGGCCTATTCGTATTTTTGGCATTTACTATGCCAAAAAATACAAATACGCCCCAAAAAATCGTATTTTCGTATGAAAATACGAATTTTTTTCATGAATTCATCTTAGTAAATTTCCCCCTTATAGTTAAGTCTATCACCTGCACACAAGGACTTTTCTGGATTTGGCAAGTCCACGGAAAGTGAGACCTCCATAGGTGTGGTATAAAAAATATACAGTAATTAGATAAATAATATGATTGAAATGAGATATGTTAAATAACAGGGTCAAAAAGGCATTACGGAAAATGGTCACACAGGTGTTTTTTTTTCTTGTTTTTTTATATCTGTTTTGTATGTTTTATCATACATTATGCAACCACAGTTATTGATAACGTTACCCTTGTGGGCTCCTCTGCACACCGCGCTGCGGGCAAGAAAGTTGCTAAACATTGGTAGTCCATGTATATGGTAAAACAAACTAAAAGTTTTCAAATATGTGAAACTCTGCCCAAAAGACTTGTGTTTATCGTCTATGTGTCGCCTATTGTCATATCGACCTTTTGAACCTATCAATCACTTAATCCTATTATAGAGATAGATGGCAGTGGCTCCATCTGTACCTTATTTACTTACTTACCTGCATATGGAGGTGGAGTAGAAGACCGCGGAAGCAGTGGGATGCAGCGCAGTGGAAGGGGAGGGGGGGCAGGGGAGCCTGCACTACACTCTGCTCCCCCCCAAGCAGGGCAGGGCAGTAAGTGAGGGGTTGGGGGGGGGACTAGAAACCAGTCCAGGGCCCCACACTTTCTATTGGTAGCCCTGCCTGTGGTTACCTATGAGGGCTGGAGCTGGAGGAGACATCAGTACAATCAATTCATAAAAACACATATTCAACTTCTCCACAATGTCCTCTTCATGGAACTAAACTAAGTTTTTCTGGATATTCTTTCCTTAATTGATGAGCTTGGAACTGCTCTTCTGGTTTCCAGCTGCTGACCTCTGTTGTAATGTATCAAATACTGGAGTCAGTTTGAAATTTGCATAAATCCAGAATTAATTTATCACATTCACATTCTTCACCTTTCAGCAGAATCACCCTGAACGAAATTAATGGTCGTCACATACAAATGATGGTCCTAATTCAGACCTGATCACAAAGCTGCTTTTTTTTTAGAAAATGGACAAAACCATGCTGCACTGCAGATGGGGCAGATGTAAGATGTGCAGAGAAACTTATGCTGCCTATACACTAGGACAGTGGTTCCCTACCTGGGGTACTTGTACCCCTGGGGGTACTCTGCAGACCAGTTGGGGGTACTTGAAAATAATATTGGTAATGGCGGAAGATGAAAAAAAGTATTTTGATGGCAGAAGAAGAAGACCCATTGCTATGGAGAAGAACCAAGTTGTGTCACTTATGGTTCTGTCTTCAGCATCATCAGCGTCTCATTGTGCTTTTGCCTGACCAGCAAGCCAATGGGAGCTACCCATGCTGCCCTCAGACATCAGCGATCATATGCCCTGCATTGACACGGGTGGAAGAAGCATTAATCCTACAGGTGTTAGTGGGAACCCTGGAGACAATACCCAACCAGTGGCCAGACACGGAAGGGAACGATTCCTGTCCGCTACTTCTTAATATAAGGACATGCATAAGGATACGCATACCACTCACTTCTACTCCACTCATAAGTACTTTCTATATTTTAAATTGAGAGAAGGGGGTACTCAAAGAAAAGCCTAGTGAAGGGGTACGGGAGAGAAAAAAGGTTGGGAACCACTGCACTAGGGCAATATTGCATACAATCCTTCGCATCTGTGCGATAAATCAAAGGATTGTATGCACATCGAATGGGTCCCCATGGGCGGGCCTGCCGGTCGCATATCTTGTCAATAGATATCATGTGCTGCACATTATTTTTAAGGCAATGCACAAATGCTATAGGTAGGCTTTTGAACTCCCTGCCTTTGAAAGCCTCAAAGGGCCAGCAGCTTTTCCACCATGCACTCCCCACATATGGCACTCAGAGGTGAACACTTTGATGGCCTCCAGCAGTTACAGTAGGGGTAGCAGCAAGGAGGAACAAGGTGTAAGTTTCACCATTGTTTTAGGGATAGTTTAAAAGACTCCTTTCTAAGTACTGTACATTGTTTAAAGGTGAAAAGGATCAGAAGGAGCCAGCATTGCATGCACAAGTATCTGGGGGCAGTCCAGCCTCTCTGGGCATGACTTTCGGAGTGATGTTACCTAGGGGAACTTCACGCAAGGCCACGCCCCTTCCAAAATGCAGCAGGGGACTCCGGCAAGGTCAGGCTCCTTTATCTGAGGCCACGCCCCTAATGATCATACTTCTGGTTGCCAACCCTGATGCCACCACTGCTCAGATAACATCTGCTAATTCTGGGGAGATCAGTACTTTATCAAATTAATATAGCAATACAATAGCATTGGTTGCTAACTACCAACCACAGTGTAAGGTCAACACCTTACTACATACAATATGCTAATCACATCACTAAATCTAGCCAGTTATATTAGATGTCATTTAGAAGTACAAATGAGAACAACACTATTATCAATTTCTCACAAAGTTGGGCATTATCTGGTGCCACAGACATTGCTTAATAACATGTGGGAGTGCAATTGCAAGCCTGAGGAATCTCAGATAAGAGATACCACAAAACTATATGAAGTGTTTTACATAATATTTTATCAGAAAATGTTTTTTTAACCTATGAACAAGATGGCTACCAGCTTCCATTTTAAATGAGCATTGAATCTACCCTAGTGCCTGAGGTAGAGACACTGAAGGAGCCATCCAATAGGTAGAACAAAACCCAAGATCGATCTGTTTCAAAGGCCAGAGAAGTGAAGGTGTACAGTACAAGGGGTACAGTGTTGAAAGTAGCAGAAGACCATGAAGGGACCCCTCTTGTAGTCATAGATGATCATGGCTCTAGAGTGGCCTATGTTGAGCTCCATAATGAAAGACCTCAACAGAGGCCACTGGAGAGCCATAAAGGACTTGAACCTGCTGACTTCTTCAGTGTGCAGTGCTGCTTATATACGGTTATGCAGGGCCGCCAATAGGGGGGTGCCGTGGGTACAGCTGTCCCGGGCCACGGCATCTGCAGCTCATTTTACCCACTGCAACCCCCCAACTGCCTCCGTTCAGTGTGCTGGACAAAGCAGGTCCCGGAGCTCAGGCTTATTCAACCCAGGACGCCGGCAGCCAATTAAAATTTTGCACCGTGTACCGGCAGCCAATCAATGTGGCTGCCGGTACGTGAGCTCTGATTGGCTCACCAGCCGGTGCTGCATTTTAATTGGCTGCCGGCATCCTAAATTGAAGAAGCCAGCACTCCAGGACCTCTGGGCTGCAGCTCAGCGGAAGATGAGGTGGGGGAGCAGGAGCCGGGTTACGGTATGTCAAAGGGGGGGAGTTGAAATGAGTTCCGGGTCCCAATATTCCTGATGGCAGCCCTGCGGTTCTGTGCCTTAAACTTTCAGTAAAACTTTAGCCAGAGATTACAGCTCAAAACCAGACAGTCAGATTATTCCTATTCTACCTCTGCACTGTACATCCGGAACCTTACTGCACACCTCTCGTACCACAATACCCAAATACTATCATCTTCACTCCATTTTCCTATAGCTACCCTGTCCTACCTATAGCTTTTTCTATGGGATGAAGACAGCATCACGGTGGTCAGGATGCAAGCGTTCAGTATACCAAAGCCAGCATCCCGACTGCTTTCACAAAACCGGTGCCGGAACATCAGAACCATCACTGACAGCCGGCAATCTGATCGTGAGTATGCAGGGAGCATGCGGCTGGAAAAGGGGTCGGGGGGTTAGTTTAGGTAATAGTGGAGAAAGTTAGGATTAGGCTGAGGATGGTGGTTAGGTTAAGGTTGGGCTGTAGGGTGGGGGGTTTAGGTTTAGACACTAGCAGGGACGGTTTTTCAACTGCAAAAGTGGCCCCAATAGCTTGACCCTAATAGATAATGCTATCTTCATATTTTGTTAGCCATTACAGCCTTTCCAAACCATTGTAGCATTTCATAGATTATAGCGGGAAAGAGGCCATTTGCACATGTACAATAGAGTGATCGGTTCCTGTAACCGAAAATAACGTGATTACATTAGCAATCACTTTACCCCATACACATAGTAGTGGAGGGGCAGATCGGTGCTCCAATGGCTTTTTTAAGCAAGTGTATTTTTTTTTTATTATTAAATTACGTAACAAAATGGGGGGAAAAAAGATAAACTGAAACCATCAAATTTTAAAAAATGAATAATGAACAAAAAAAAATTGTGGAGAACAAACTTAATTTAAAACCAAATAAATGTAAAACATAAATAAAATAACCTTGAAATGCATGTATATATTGTGAATCACACAACTACCAATATGGGTTAGCTCCTAAGTGAGCAGCAATCAGATATTATTCCAAACCTATTTCTGTCACCAGATTTAGAAGGGTCTGGCTGTTGTCTGGTTGTTCCTTTTTCCAGAGGGATTGATTTCAAATACAACTCTCCCTTATGAACAAGTTCGATCTAGATTAGAATGCAGCAAAGTGTACACCCATAGAGGGAGAATAAATTAGTGTGCCGAGCTTAGCGAGGCACCGGGCCCGCTGCATGGCGAGCGCAGCGAGCCCGCAAGGGGGACGATCCACACACACACACACATCCCCCCCTTATGTCGGGATTTCGGCGGTTGGGATTCTGGCGTCGGGATTTTGACTGCCGGGATTCCGACCGCCGGGATTTCATACCAATCCCCGCCATATAGTATTTTTTTATCAATTGAAAGTCAATACAGTCCAACCTAAAGTCATGTATGATTTATAAATACATTTTGTTTATAATACAGTTTTTTGTGTCTTAAAGTATTTTTATTTATATATATAAAATTTGTGCTTGTCTCAGAATGGTGTTATATACACAGTAAATCAAATTCAGTGTATTCTTTATGCCCCTCCCCCCTCCCTCTATCTGCCTACTTTATTCCATCCCCCTTACCTTGTCTATTTTATTTCCCCAACATCTGCCAGCCCACTTGCCCACCTTTTTAACCTTTCCCCTCCCATCCTTTCTTGATCCCATCCCTCTGTCTTGAATGGCTTGTTTACACCCACCTTTCTGAGATCCAGGATAATTGGACCATTGCGGTTGTTCACACTGAATTTGAAGCCCTGCCAATTATCAAATGACCGTGCGCATGACAAGATGATTGACAGTCGGCAGCCATTTGTGGGAGAACCCCTGCCTTTTCTTGGAGTAATATGAAAAAAAAATGGAGGTGCCTGGCCGTTGGGTGGGATGGCCGCAGACGCCAGCATCAGGGGAAGTGCTCTCAGCATAAAATATAAGATTCTGGGCTTTAAATGGGCAAGGAAACTGTGCTTAGAGAACTCTGTGCCACACGTATTAAGTTATTGAAATCTCTTGCACTTATACAATTCAATACTGACGCAAAACTCATCTGAAGTACTACCAGGCCTTATGAAGTGGTATGAGCAGGGTCAACTACAATTCCTCCACAGATGACATGGGATGTATTAATTGACCAATATTGTCAACTGTTTGATTTAAATGACACAACTGATCAATAATTATGTTTTCCTGCAGCTATATCAAACTGCTGAGAAAGATTCATTTTCCAGCTGCCATTGATTTCTCTAGGAATAATTACCGAAAGTTATTCGCAGTCGTCCATTTAATCATTAATGGGAAGTAGTAAATTTTACTGGTATCCTTTTTTCCATAACATGAATGAAACAAATGTTACAAATCAAATCTGATCTTATTCAGAAAGTTTCCAGAAGCTTAGACACATATACATATGTATCTTCTTATAAATAAATCGTTCAATGAAGGAAATCATTAAATTATTCAGCAATTTAGGAGATTCTTAATAAATTTATAAAACAAAAAACTTATGCCGTTATTATTAACCAAGAACAAGAACAAAGCTCTGTTACATTGCGGGGGAAAAACGCATTTCGCTGAGCTGCTGGAGGTGCCCAGCAGGAGCCCTGGTCCGACCACTACCTTCCACCTCCGTCCCTCCCGAGCATCAACAGCAGCACACACTTCTACAGCATGTGCTGTGCTGACAGCAGGATCAGCATGAGCATCTCACTCACAGCAGGAGAGCTCATGCTGAGCCTGCTGTCAGCATAGCACATACTGTAGGTGTGTGCTGCTGCTGCTGCTGCTGAGTTTAGAGTTTTCTTTCACCCCCTCGAAACATTTTGGGGGCGTGGCCTAAGAGCAGGAGGTGGCCACACCTCCCAAACTTATGCCACGCCCCAACATTTTACCAGGGCCCAGCATTTCTCTCTGCTGCCCTGACAATAGCCCAGCATTTCTCTCTGCTGCCCTGACAATAGATAGGGGGGTCGATTTTGTGGGGATTTTGCATGATTTTGTCCGATTTTAAACTAGATCCAAAATCGATCCTTAGTATACAAACACCACTAATTCAAAAGTTTAATTTTATCAATCAACACAGCAATGTACTGTATATATATAATAAAGCCATATAAAGTGTAATAGGGAGACAGGCAGCGGAATTATTTGCCGCCCCATTACAGATAATAGTAACTGCTTACCTGCTGTTAGGCTACAGTGAAACACCGGAAACTATTGGTAATAATACAAATGTGCCTCTTTGTAAAGTGCACATTCTATAAGTAGAATGAAAAATAAACATAGAACAGATTTTTGGTTGTGATTTTAATTTGGTTCCAAATGCTGCTGACAGACATAAGTCATTGGGTAATGCAATGCAGAGGCAGATTCCCAGCCAGAGGCAGAGAACGTAGGGTCGTAATCACTTATTACTGTGACTCACTCACATAGCCTGCTAGAGATTCATCATCCACAGAAGGTGATATCTTCCTGCAGCTTCTCCTTGTCTAACTAATGGCCGGGAAGGTTCACATTATACATCTGGTGCAGCCTTAGATGGCCTCAGCAGTCTGGGTGTCAAACAACGGACCTGGGGGCCCATTGATTAATTATCAGTTATTAGATCCATTCATTATAATTACTTATTGCAGGCTTACTGCCACAATAAAAATGAATTAAGTACTGCCATTGTGTGCGAAGTTACATACATAGGGACAGGGGGATATTATATGCACATATGCGGCGGCCATATTTGTTTTGGGCTATGCTGACTTTCTTGTTCACCCAGGCATTTCACTAATGTCCCTTGTTAAGTTGTTAAGTTTGTTTTGTATTTTGTGCTGTAAAAGGCTAATGCAAGCACTTTGAGTCATATTAAGAGAAAAGTGCTATATAAATAACATTATTATTAACATTGTCAGAATGTCAACAGGTGAATCCTATACATTGTACAAGTAGGGTGGTCAATCCCAGGATCAGCGGGATCCCAGTATTTTAGGCAAAAATCAGTGGGATTTCGGGATTGGGCGGTGCATGCACAGTGTTAATGCTCAACCTAGAGAGCACTGGAAAGGGAGCCTACTGATCCCTCTCCTGGTACCTTTTTTACGGAGTGTGGCCTATAGGCTACAATCGCTAATGGCAATATCATGATCAAAGCTCTGCAGTGTTTCACATAGAAACCTATGGGGCTGCATTTGCGAAAGAAAACTGATCAATAAAGCCAAATGGGTGTTTTGGTGATGGAGAATGCTTTTGTATAATTTGCACTTGTATATTTTGGTCATTTTGGTTCTATGGTGATTCTTGGGTGGATTTTGCTTCTATTGAAGGCAAATATCACATATAAACCTATGGGGCTGCTACTGCAAATAAAAATAGGGAATTGCAGCAAATTGGGTGTATTGGAGGATATTACGCAAATATTCCTTCATAATTAAGCCCCTTAGTGTGTTGTCACAAACTAAAAATTTTAACTTCATTTTCCTGACTGATATCTCATTCTGTTCTATTAAATAATACTGTTTTTGCAATTTTCACCATAATAATAGCCATTGACAAATAAAAATGTAAAACTGGAAGGCATAATAGGGATTATTTACCAATCCCAAAGAATGTGACTCTGCACTGCTTCTTTTTGTGTGCACCTCTGCCTAGTTGTCTATTGAATATCAACATTGGGACTGCCACAGCAACACTGTTTTAGGTAGTTACCCCTCCCTCATCATGTTGCATTCATACCCAACAATGAACGCATTTAATCTGCGCACCTCCCCCCACCCAATCCGCACAATTTACCTCACTCAAACCGCATAAATCCTTTGACCCAATCCGCACAACTCCTCCCACCCAATCCACACAACTCATCTGACTCAAAATGCCCAACTCCGTCAAATCAATCCGCACAACTCCTCCCACTCAATCTAAACAACTCCTCCCACCCAATCAGCACAACTCCTCCAACCCAATTAGCACAACTTGTCTCACTCAAACAGCAAAACTCCTCCCAATCAAAACAACTCCTCCCACTCAATCTGCACAACTCCTCCCACCCAATCAGTACATCTCCTTCCACTCAATCCACACAACTTCTTACACCCCCACATATGCCACCATAATGGTCTGCAGGGCCACAGATCTGGGTGCATTAGGGCTGTCCGTTCAGGTACACAGCTCTCATGATTGATGTTTTTTGATCATCGGTAGGAAACCATTGTGCAAAACACTGCTGATGTAAGAACCATTGGCCACAAACTATTGACTGCTGCAAAACATTCATGGTCAATGGCCACCCCAAGGGTGCATTCATAAAGTGGTATGTGACGCCATAAAAGAAAATGTGTGCATTTCAGTAATAATATCTACAAGGCTGTAAATGTCATTGTTCCATTATGACATGATGAGCTTCAGAATATTTCCATTGCTGCACATACAATTGGGTGGACCTGTCGCACTCTCCGAAACCTATTGACCTCCGGTGAAATGTTTCCACTCCTGGGAATCTGTGTAAACACGCTGTGTGTGTGTCTGTGCATCTAATAGAGCTATTTATAGCATTGGTCAGATCAGAACAAGTCAGGGAAACCGGCTATATTTCTCTTACTTAGGGCGAGACATGAAAATGGTAATAAATAGAGAGCGTCTGTGGCACATTAATTGCAATTGATCAGAATGACGCATGTAGCTATTTACACTGCCCGACCTCATTGTCCACCACGGCATTGTTCATTTATGTCATAATCATGTACAGATATATTTTTTCAGTGGCCCGTGGAAGCAAAGTTTATTTTTATGTTGTATTTGCACTGTTATTTTGACTTATGTGACGTTTTGTGTTTATGTATATAACTATAATATAAAAGGGTAGACTGAAGTCTGTGGGAGTAATGGCTGCAGCCAGGCAAACATGTGGAGGGGTGACACTAAAATGGTGGCTTCTCCTCAGTGACAGAAGCCGGGTGCTGCATGGTAACATTACATGCAGCACCAGTCTCCTATCACTGTGTAGGAGCTGGCAGAGCAGCCACAGACCTTTCTGCAGGCAGTCTAGCATCTCCAGGACCCAGGGATGGACTGTCCTGCAGCGGTTCAGAGAAAAAGTAGTGGCGCACAAAGGGGGGATTTCTGAGCACCCAGAAACCCCTTAGACTGACTTTTTTGTATCGCCGCTATTTTGTTATACCCCCCTTGCTGGCAAAATGCAGCTATTCCCAGGTCCGTGGGGAGTGATGGCACTAATCATTTCTTATTGACCCCACCCCCTCCAGGAAGATTTGTGAATCGTGGAATTGTGCAGAAAGGGGTGAGGCCTAATCAATGGTCCTACCTGCAGCTTGTGCTTGGTAAGTGAGGTGGGGATAGGGTGTGTGAGTGTGTGATGAATGTGTGACATATACATGTGTGCTATGTGTGTGTGTGGAATGTTCCTTTTCTAAGTACTGCGTTTCTGTGTATGCACCTCCGCACTGAGCATTCTGGGAAAAACGACTTCCGTTGAACATCCCGGCGGCTAGATCGCCCAAACACATGTAGCGATGTGCGTATGGGTGCTCTGTGTGTATGGGTGCTCTGTCAATTTGACTAGATCTTGACAACATGTTGTCAAGATCTAGTCAGGTGACGCACGTGACTGCACATCGCTATCGTTCGACTGCACACATGCGGTCGCTCCATGATTAATTTCCAAGCGATCTAATCAGATCACTTACAAAATGGGCTAAAATCACCCCAAGTAAAGCGAGGCTCAGACTCACCTCCCAACGGCAACTCCACCCACCTCCTAACGTCCGATCATGTCAACGGCCTTCAACCTACAACCAGCGCTGCCCAAAGAATTGGGGTGTGACTCAGGCCTGACCGTTATAATTGTGTTTGACCATACAGATCGCAATGTGAATGAAAGTTTTTCCATGATGAATAAATAATTAGAATTTTTTTTTCAGCGGCCAACCTCTTTCCTTCTGCAGCTAGAAGCGGGTTTGCTTAGTCCCCAAAATCACATTATAAAATAAAGTTGCTGGGTCGGCATGAGATGTGATTAGATGCAAAATCTAAACACAATATGGCAGGAATAAGATCATTTCAGTTCCCTTCTCCCTGCGCGACACACTATAAATTTGGTTCCTCATTGACTGGTAATATATACAGAAACCTGCAGCCTGTACAATACAAGTGTCTGATTTATGTGCTGTGCATCTGTTTCATATAAAGAGCAATGAACAGAACAGAGAATCCATTCTAGCAGCGAGTTCTCATTTATCAAAACTCCTTTTCCTGCTTCTAGGTAGATTGTGAAGGTGATTAACTCATGTGAGACCGGAGGGAAGACTGTAGGAATAAAAGATAAAGATGCTGGTCAATGTCAGGTGCCGGCCAGTACAAGTCCTGTAGCACGACCTTCACTGTTAAACGTTTCTGTTGCAATTATCTCGTGGGGGGGGGGGGGGGGGGGTTCTAATTCCGATTCAAAATGCAGTCATTCCCCACAAAATATGTTTTGAAAAGATTGCCGCCTTTTAAGCAGTGGGCGGTATGGGTCATTGCGTCGACCTGTACTAGGTTAATATGCTTTGAGTCGACCACAGAAGGTCGACATGTCTAAGGTCTACAGGATTGGAAGGTCAACAAAAGCATTAGGTCTACAAGGGGAAGGTCGACAGTCAAAAGTTCAACATGAGCTTTCATGATTTTTTTTTTTTTTACCCAAATGTCGACATAGTCAACATGGACGCCGTCAAAGTGTACTGCGTCCCCTCGCATGGCTCACTGCACTCACCAAGCTTCGGGCACAGTGCCTCAATACGCTTGGCACACTATTCTATTGTACCTCCACACGCTAGTAGGAGCAGGGCAGGAAATACTGCCTGTCGGCAGATGTCGGCGGCTCAAAATGTTTTTAAAAAACTCATGTAGACCGTCAACCTGGTTCTTCATCCAATCCACCCCATGGGCCTGATTCAGCAGGCCACCCAGATTATGGCGCTGCCAGTACTTCAACTGCGGTTGAATTTAGAAAATTGCAGTCACAAAGGACCATGCGGGGCGGCGATGGGGCGGAAACTCAGTGTTGCCGGGGTGGCGACAGAACATTGTGGGGGTGTGGTCCGGATCGTTTGTGGAGTGGGCAGGGGTGGCTGCATGACATCACGCACAGCCACTAAGTAGTGGGCTACTTTTGGCATGTGAGCGCTTTGTTATATAGTGAAGCGCAAAACTTTGCAAAAACATCTTGGGGAGGGATTAGCATGCAGGGCACCCTTGCCCTGTGCTGGGCAACCCCCCGTATGTTGCCGAGGAGAGTTAAAGTTTTGCGAATCCTCAATTCAAGTTGAACCAGGCCCCATGTCCTTATTTTAAAAAATAAATCAATGCAATCATCTAGAAAAGTATTCTGGACATACTGTCTCGGGCTCTGTATTCCACTGATGTTATACGTGACTAAATCCTCTCCTGGCAGCCAGTATCTGCACAGAAACTGGGATTTAATTATAATATTGTGCTATATATTCAAAGCAGATTTAAACAATCTAAAAAGTCATTTCCAATTCACGCTGTGATAGTGAAGTATTGTAACCGTAGATGTCTGAATGAGACCCGCTCAAGTACTAGGCATTTTCTAACTAGAATAATTGCCCGGAATTAAAGCGAGAGGGAGTTTACATCACTGAGATTTAAGATCCAGGATGTTTGAAACGTTAATAGTTTCCATATGAGGTTTAAGAATTTCAATAAGGCTGCTTTTTACTGCTCAACTAAAAGATCGCTTTAAATTATATTCACTTTCTTATAATATTTTTATGCACTTCAGACTTTGATTTTAACTGCATATCAATAAAGATTTGTATGTCGCATTCACGTTCTGCTAAACGGTTCTCAAAACACTTTTTTCTGGTTCAGTTTATGTCAAAAACATTTGTAGTTCATTTGTCAGCTGCGTATTTTTCTAATTAGCGGACATAATAGAATTTTTATACTGTGTATGCCGATATTGTTTAATATAAAATACTAACAAGGTTCTGATTGATACTTTAGTTGAGTGCAAGTTTTACACATAAATATAATAGGTCTGAAGTGGAAGAATTTACTTGTAAAATACAGTCGCTGATCCCCCTACCCACTAAAAATAAAAATACAGGTACACCACTAATTCATGGAATAAAGGTAGATAACTAGGTTATCTCATACCTCCCAACCGTCCTTATAATCGCGGGAACGTCCCGGTTTTCGGGGACGTTCCCGCATCCCTCCCGCCACCGGCAGTGTCCCTCGGCGGGGGGGGGGGGGGCGACAGTTGGGAGGCCCCAATTAGTTGCTGGTGAGCGGACAATAGACAATAGCGCACAGTGTCTATCCCCCGCATCCAGAGGGGCTGGGGGCTTGGCTAGAGGCTCACAGAGCCTTAGGGCCATGCCCCACAGCGTAAAATGGGGGCCCCCTCATTTCGGTCGCGCGGCTTCGGCGCACGCAACTGGCCCTCTTCGGTGCAACTAGAAGTTGGGAGGTATGTTATCTAATGGAGGCTTTGAGGCTGGAGTTGCTATGTCAAGCTGCAGTCTAATATAGGGGTGTCACTCCCCAATAAAAGAAAAGATGTGACTGCACTCAGATAGGGTGAATAATTACATATTGCCTTGTCAATAATAGATCATTTTAATAATTAATGATAATAAAAAATAGTAAATTGACATAGAATAAATAAAACACATGTAAACTCCACATTGATAAAAAATAAAAAAAACAATATTATGGCTCAAAAATAAAAAAATAGGAAAGATAAAAAAATTGGTGAGTGACTGATTTCAAAAGTGCATACGGTACTGTATTGATGAACCAGCTGGTTTTGGTATATTGCTGTGGAATTCTGTTTTTGTTGTTATCTTGCCTCACTGATGTATGGCTGTATAGGTGGATAACAGAGCCCCACAAGGGGCGGCCTTGATGGAGGATGCAAAACCTCCTGCAGTTCTGTGGCCCAGCAGATGGTGGAGGGGTGTCTCTGGTCAGGTGGTGATCCCAGAATTAGGCTCCAGTGTAGAGAGTTTTTCAGAGGCTAAACAGTCACTCCGCAGTATGTTGGGAGGTCCAAAGGTATTTAGCAAGTCAGTCCCAAATAATTCACCGACGCGTTTCACTCCACTGGGGAGCCTAGCCCGCAAAAGGTCTGGACGTGCACGTGTTGTCCAAATTGCCCCCCCCCCAAAAAAAAAAGCATCCCCTTGTCCCCCACCACTGGTCCTTACACTGCAGTTGCAATTTCCAGATTGCAACTGCAGTTTAAGGGGTTGGCATGCATGCCACAGTGTATGCAGAATAGTAGAAATCAGGCCCTTTGTTTAGAAAGAATATGGATTACAACATATCTTTCTCTAGTTAAGCCCATCAAAATGACGGCTTCTGCAATGTACTTTAACTTTGAGATGTGACAGTTTTCACTTTCACTTTGAGCTGTGACAGTTTTTAGCCCAAAAACTCTCCAGCCCACCCCCAGTTCCTATCTGCTCCTGCCTCCAATCTCAGTCTTAACAGCTGTCTCTCCCTATCCAGCAAGTTTGATACAGATCAGCGTCCCTGCAAAAATTGCTTTTACTTTATGTTATGACATCTTTTAGCATCCAGCACGGATGGTGTAATGGTTAGCATTGCTGCCTCACATCGCTGAGGTCATGGGTTCCCACCATGGCTCTAACTGTGCGGAGTTTGTATATTCTCCCCGTACTTGCGTGGGTTTCCTCCGGGTAATCTGGTTACCTCCCACAGTCCAAAAATATACTGGTAGGCTAATTGGCTCCAAACAAATTAACCCTAGAATGTCTGTGTGTGCCTGTACATGTGGTAGGGCACAGTCGGCCCTGGCATTTGTGCATGCGCGCAACCTCCACTGCCTCTCCCGGCTTGCAGGAGAGAGGGGAATAGCGGCGTGTGATGCCCCCCTCTCTCCTAAACCCAGTGGTGCACAGAGTGAGCCGCCGGACCCGCCGCTAGTACAGCGGCTCTCTCTGTGCACCGATGGGGAGGCGGAGCCTCCACCTTGCACAAAGAAATCATCCCACCTGGTCATCAGCATTTGCCAGAAGTGCCAGATGGCCAGTTAGGCCATATAGGGAATATAGATTGTAAGCTCCACTGGGGCAGGGACTGATGTGAATGTTCAAATATTCTCTGTAAAGCGCTGCGGAATATGTGTGCGCTATGTAAGAAACTGTTAAGAAATAAATAACTAATTTGGTCCGTCAAGTTGCCTCTAGTGGTCACTGGTGGTACTTCAACTCATAGAGGTGAGGAGTAGTTAGCCTTATCTATATATATATATATATATATATATATATATATATATATATATATGTGTGTGTGTGTGTATCTACTGACCACTGTGCACATTGTCTATGTATAATGTTACTTTCGCAAATTAATTGCATTCATTTTATATTGTGTTGCATACGGTACAGAAAATACAGATTTAATTCAATACAAGCAGCAATTATGTTTGGTGATTGCTAATTGTTATTTTGTAATTACTTGCTGTAAATCAGAGACCTATTAATATTAATTTGAACACAGCGTTGTCTTCCGCCTATGAGGTCTCCTCTTCACACGGCAATACTCAACCAAAAGTGATTTATGACCTTGGCATCGGTAATAATCCTCAGTTCTGAGCATATATATTGATGGAGGTAGCAGCCGCTTGATATTTCTCATTATTTGTTGCCGTGTAATAAAAAAAAATCATTTCAGTCATATGCAGATGTGACCTTTTAAAAACATGACATTACCATGGTCTCGCAGCCTATTAGATATCTGTGCCTAAGGAGGAATCAGTCATGTTGCTGCATACTTATGTGTTATGCAATTATTTTACCCAGTGTCAGACGCAATCCTTCTTTCCAACACTCTAAGATAGTTTCCAAAAGCCCTTTGCCGATTGTTGCGTCTCCGCGGAGCTTTAGCGAAGCCGGCTCAGTGACATCAGATCACTACAGTTCCCATCATGTCAAGATTTCTCAGTGTGAGCTGAAAATCGCTCAGTGCTAGGGATGTCAATCCCGGGGCATTTTTTCAATCCCGGGAAGGCAGGATATATGCTCAATCCCGGGAGGCAGTAGCGGGCAAGGACAGATTTCCGGCAGTGGAGGTACAGCGGTGTGGCCTGCGAGGCATGACCTATGACCTAGGCACAATGCGCAGGCCAGACGCAGGAGTTGGGAACAGCCAGGTGCTCAGACGCTGCCTGGCATTAGACTGCGCATGTGCAGTCTAATACCAAAGTACCGGGATTGGAAACTCCAATCCCGGGATTTAAATCCGGGGCATTTCGAGGCCAAATCCCGGGATCCCACCGATCCCGGGATCGACCATTGGCCACACTACTCAGTGCATATACACACTGAGCTATTTTCTGTCCATCTAAGTGATTTTCCCGGGGCTGGAAGGCTTTGCATAACAGTGGAAAGCTGTCCACCCCATCGCTCATCTGCTGGTAATCTGCTCATCACCAGCAGATGAGCTATGACGGTGGCCAGTGATGATGCAGGAGCACGTTCCAGCACTCACCGCTCATCGCTGCCCCGTACACACTGGGAGGCTTTTGAGCTAAAAGCAGCTTAAACGGCAAAACTGAGCTGCTTTCAGATCAAAATCGCCCAGTGTGTATGGGCCTTAACAAGGTAAAATGGTTGTAATGCCATATAACACATGTGGTTCTTTTGCATACGATATACCGCTTTTGCATACGATATACCCAGCCACAGCTTGGAAGATATCCGACAGATTGCTTCTGCAGCCGATGCGACTCGCCTGTTTCTTGTGTCAAACTTTTGTCGACTTTTTTCACGTGTCGACCGGCTCTGCACGGCTAGCATAGGCTTAATAGCTGTGTGATCTAGAACTTTCCTTCCATCCAATTACCATACATTCTATCATTAGCGATGGTGCTGCCTTCCAGATAAATGTCTCTGAGATTATACAAAAAGGTTAACAGCTAAACATATATTACCAATATAAAAACCTGATTTTATTAGAAAACTATTTCCCTATATAATGGGTAATGTTATCTGTAACAGCAAATGATGTTTTCTTTTCCGTCTTACGTATAAATTGCTGTAATGTTTGTCTCTTTGTTGTACTATTGCTGCCCGCAGCTCTAAAACTAAATGGGTTTAGCTATTTAGCAGTTTTAATATAGTCATTAATTTCGTCTAAGGCAATTTATATCGCCACAATGCCTGGAATCCAGTTAATAGTTGACTCTATTTTAAGATGAAGGATTTTCATGCAATTACATTTTTTCTATGTGGAAGAGACAAGGGGGATAATTCATAAAAGTGCTCCAGGGGGTTGGGGTGGGGGGGGGGGGGGGGAAATGTATCTAGAAAGATAAAGGAGGTTGCCCATAGCAACCAGCTTCTGTCCTTTTATAGACAGCACTAAATAAATGATAGCTAGAAGCTTATTGGTAGCCATGGGTGAATTTACTTCATCTCTCTGGAAGGTTCTATACAGTACACCTACTCTTGAGTCCTCCCATTCTGGGGATGGCCATTGACTATTGATGATTCAAAATCATCAATGGTTTATGGCCGATGTTGAATACTTTTGTCATTGATGGGAGAAAAACAGATTGTTTCCCTCCATCGATGGCACAGCAGAACAGGTGTTTTATTTATATTCAAGATTCCAGAGAAACGGAGCATAGCTCTGCCGCCTGACAACCCTGAAGCCCCGCCCCCACATTCTGATTGGCCCACAGGCCAGTCAGTCAGAGCAAACAGATGACCATCAATAGCTAAACATATAGATGGTCATCCATCACATAATTTGTTACTATCGATGGCTGGTTGCAATATCCTTATTGATGGCAACCATCGATGGTGACTGCACCAATGGCCATCCCTACCCCATTCACCTTTAATCTAATGATCTACCACTGCAGTGAGCTCAAGGCACAGAAGAGTTTCTCTACCACCCTCTTATTTTTCTGACTCTTTGCTGGTGGGTGGGATCTGCGGATCACCGCTTGATGCAAAAGAAGAAGGAAACAGCTGGCAGCAGACTTGGTTGCACCAAAAATGTTCTTAAAATCACTAATTATAATGGTAGTGATCAGGGCCGCCAAAAGCTTTCCCGGGTCCTGGTAAAGAGTGGGGGCATGACTAAGAGAGGAGGTGTGGTCAGGCCGCCTCATAACAAAATAATGTGCTGTACGTGTGTACCAGCAGATGGGTCTACATGACATTCGATGGCTTCAGAGGGGGCAGGTGCGTTCACCTCCCCAACGTACATAGGAGAGAGGCTGACTGCTACGGCTGCAGTCAGTCAGCTGTCAGCAACGGGAAGAGGGGGCAGCGCATCCGCCTGCCCCGCGCAGGAAGGGGAACGCCTGTGTTTGCTGGGGTCCGCCCAGCATTTCTATGGGCGTGCCCACCGTTTTTGTGGGCACGCCCATGAATCGCTGGGCAGGCCCATCGGAATGCCCCCGGCCTGGTACTCAGGCAGTGAGTTCCCTGGCAAATTGAAAATTTGCCAGAGGCGCTCGCTGTGGGGGTTTGCATGAGCGCGTAATGGTGCATGCGTAAACACCAAACATTGGGCTTGCTTTACTTCCAAATCAGAATCAGACCCATAGGGTGAAATGTAATAAGATGAGAGAATCAGAAAGTGAGAGACTTGGTAAGAAACCTCAATTTTTTTTTAAAGCGGCAATCATTTACACTGCAAAAAGTGTTTGGCTTTGCAGTGTAAATGATTGCCGCTTTAAAAAAACCCTGCAGATTTCTTACCAAATCTCTCACTTTCTGATTCTCTCATCCTATTAGATTTCCCCCATTGTTCCAAACACAATTGATTTAAATTTTTTTAATAAATTTTAATGCAGCCCAATAATCACGGACCTACGGACAAGGGAGGTGGTTAATATGATATGCCACATGGGTTTTCTGATGTTTAACTCACCGCACACACTACCGCCACTTATTGAACAACTGGAATATATTATGGGTGCCTCTATTATATATTTGCTTTTCAATGTTTTTTTTTCTCATTTCAGCATTGCTTTTTATTTCTCTAAACTTTAGGCATAGTTGGATAATATTTACTTTGCCTCCCGAGACATCTGGCTGAGGCGACTGTTCTTGCAAATGTTCAGTACAAAGCATTTTTGCTATGTGGTACTTTTAGTTGTGATTATTAATGTTTGTGCTGTATAACATAATGTCGTGTGTCTTTATAATAAGACAAAAAAAAAAATTGGGAACATTATTACAAATGTAAAGTGACAACGTAACTATTTTAGGACAGCTTAGTACTGATCACATTATTATTATTAATATTATTGTAATAAAATGTGGATGTGAACGGTACACTGTGCACATGCTTGAGGTCCCCTGATGATTGACATTGGCATTTGTAGGCGGCACCCCGGTGTTTTCTGGGAATGCCACCAAATACCATAGGCGGGTTCGACCATTGGGAGGGAAGCTGATGTCTTCAGCAGCCCCCATCTCCCCACCGCCATTGAGCGGCGAGTAAGTCTAGACTTACTTAGCGGTTGCACACGGGGGGAATTCATTAGATAGTGAGTGTTTCTGAATGGATTTCCCCCCGTCCGCGCGGGTATGAATGAATTCACAGCCGTGCACAGGGACGGGGAGAGACTCTGGCGGGGCAGCGTTTACATGATCGATGGGCTCCGAAGACTTGCAGCACAGCGATCTGGTCTGAATCAGGCACATAGATAGCCAGCATAAAAGTGAGATTACAGAGGGAAAGACATTAACGATTCATGTAGAAACTGTCCGCCTGACCATTTCTATTGGAAAGGACAGTAGTAGAAGATAGTGGAAGAGAAGACATCATGGCAAACTGCATTGAGGGAATGGGTATGTAGACAGGGCCGCATTAAGGCTTGGGGAGGGGCCAAGGCCCTTAACCAGGGGTGGCGGGGTTCTGAGGAAGGGGGGTTATATTAGGTTGTGCATATCTCCCAACATGGCCTGTAGCAGGAAAGGGACAAATGCTCTCCATGTGGACTTTCCTATTAATATATGGTTGCCATTGACTTTTTAACACAGGTGGTTGCAAACCTAAATTAAGAGGGAGGTCCAGGTAGAGAGGATTTGTCCCTCCTGGAATGGGTCATGTTGGGAGGTCTGGATTTTGGACATTAAATTTAAACCACTGGAGTATATTAGATTTAAAGTACTAGTTTAATAATGCCTGGGTACTGCTTATATCTAATTGAGAGACAATTATTTTATAAAATAGAAAAATAAAATCTATTGTATCATCTATCTGGTCATATAAAAGACTATCAGCAGTCTCTGTACTACTTATACACTGGGATAGGTATCAGGAGAGCTAGTGATGTCACAGAGCTCAGGGCACCCAGGCACCCCTGACAGAGGGGGGCTCGGGGTACAGTGTGCCCTGCGTCCGTCCCCCCTTAATCTGGCTATTTATGTAGAGAGATAGGACAAAGGAAGAACAGATCATTCCAGGTGGGTGAGACTAGTAAGAAGCGTTGGGACTGGCACAAAATGCCCACCTACTAGGGAGGCAATGGTAGGAACTTTTGATAGAATATCACTAGAGGGATTGTGGCCAGCCACAGCAGATGCTTGGCTCACCATTAGACCAGTGGTTCTCAAACTCGGTCCTCAGGACCCCATACAGTTCATGTTTTCCAGGCCGACCGACAGTTGACTGAAACATTTTAAAGGATCCACAGATGGAGCTAATTATTTAACTTGATTCTGTGAGGAGACCTGCAAAACGTGCACTGTGTGGGGTCCTGAGGACCGACTTTGAGAACCACTGGTCTAATGGTTAGCCAAGCGTCTGATGTGGCTGGACACACTCCCTCGGGTGGTATTCTATCAAAGGTTCCTACCATTGCCTCCCTAGTTGGGCATTTCGATGTACTTTCTATAGAAGCATATCAAGCATCCATGTTTACACCTTTTCCACCAAATCCAGGATTTGGAACACAGGGGTAGATGTATAAAACAGTGATAAGGGAGGAGAAGTGGCCCATGGCAACCAATCAGCTGCTCTGTATAATTTTATAGTATGCCAATTACATAGGCAGTCACAGCTGTCATTTGCAAGGTGCCCCACTTCCAGTCATGGCGCCCTAGGCTGCAGCCTGATCATCCTATGGGTTAATAAGGCACTGACTGCGATGCTCAGAGCCCTGCTGAGCCATAAATATAACTGGTGCACCATTTAATGATAGCGGACCTTTAAATTGATGGCTATATAATACAGAGGAGGGTGCCAGCCCAGGTCCCTATTTCCCAGCCACAAAGCATTTCATCAAATAGACTGCTCTGGAGACTAAAGCAATTCTCCCATCTACAAGGCACTTAAACAAAGTAATTCACTAAATGAGAGGGCCCGGTGCCAGGTAATCACTTAGGTCATAAGATTAATTAATCTGCTTATTAATGTTTCGTTATTTAAACAAAGGAACTAAAACATTGATATTGTGGAAGAGAACAGGTTCATTGTTAGAGGCCGGGCTACCTATGAGTACAATGTAGTATTGTGAAATAAGGAAGCAGGCACGTTGTTCCCATAAGGTTGTGTAATAACGGGGAGCCTGCCCGTACGCTGACAAGGCCAGCATTGTTGTGGATGCCTGGCGCTGACGACACTGATAAATCACATTATAATTCTTCTGCAGCACTCATTATTGTTATTTATTAACAGTTTCTTATATAGCACATACATATTCTGCAGCGCTTTACAGAGAATATTTGTCCATTCACAGTGGAGCTTACAATCTATATTCCGTAGCACATGTACACACACACACACACATTCTAGGGTTAATTTTGTTGGGAGCCAATTAACCTACCAGTAGTATTTTTGGATTGTTAGAGGAAACCGGAGCACCCGGAGGAAGCCCACGCCAGCATGGTGAGAATATACAAACTCCACACAGTTAGGGCCATGGTGGGAATCAAACCCATGTCCTCAGTGTTGTGAGGCAGTAATGCTAACCATTACACCATCTGTACTGCCCTACTCATGCTACTTTGTAATCAACTGGGCTTGTTTATAAGCAGTGACTGAAACTGTTGTAAATCAAAAATACACTTGGAATGCAAAGAATTCATGATGGCATCTCATTGATATGTACCTTGAAGCAGGGCCGCCGACAGGGGGGTGCCCCCCCCCCTAGCGGCCACAAATCCCCCCACCCGGCGCCGGCGGCCAGGCACGCACAATACACAGTGCAGCTTGCAGAGCGCCGAACCTAGGATACAGAGTGTTCCGAGCCCCGGAGGGAGAAGATGCTGTGCCGCCGCCACTGCTGATGAGTAATAGTAATTGGGGGGGAGGAGGTGGGGTGCCAGCGCACGAGGGGGGGGTGCCGCTGGGGGCCCGGGCTGAAGGTCAGTCCCGGGCCCCAACATTACTAGTGGCGGCCCTGCCTTGAAGATTCAGGCATAGATTTGTGGAAAGACACAGGGGATGATTCAACACCGCACGGTAAGCAGCGGTCATTTGCTGGGGCAGTACGGACGGTATAATGGTTAGCATTACTGCCTCACAGCGCTGAGTTCATCGGTCCGATCCCCGCCATGGCTCTAACTGTGCAGAGTTTGTATATTCTCCCCATGCTTGCATGGGTTTCCTCCCACAATCCAAAATATACTTGTGGGCTAATTGGCTGTCCAAAAATTAACCCTACAATGTCTGTGTGTGTGTACATGTGGTAGGGAATATAGCTCCACTGCGGCAGGACTGATGTGAATGTTCAAATATTCTCTGTTCAGCACTACGGAATATGTATGCGCTATATAAGAAACTGTTAATAAATAAATTAGTGAGCTGCTTAATGCTGACAATCAGCCCATCATTCAATTAAGGCGGCCACTAATTGGCTGAGAGAGCCCCGCGTGCCGGCCAGCCCTCCTGCACAGCGCTGCGCTACACCACCACCCGCCGCCAGCGCTCCTGCTGCTGGCTCCCCAAACCCACCGCCAGCTACATTACTATAAAACCTCTTCTGTGACTTGCATATGGCACCAATGCAAAGGAGGCGGAGGGAACAGAAGTATTTCCAGAACTTGCCCTGTATTGTAGTCAGTAGAACGCGATGTGCCATTCATTTACCACAAGATAATTACTGCTGAGTGCTGACAAGGCTGTTATCTAATAGAGTCATGTTTACAAGCCTGTAATGTCTGATCTGACTAATTGTCCACATGCTTCTCATCGCTCTCAGGATGTTTTTCATAATGCCATTAATTTTACTAATATGTTCCATGATGGACTGCCTAGCGAAATCTAAGCAAAGCCAATTATTCAATGGTCTAATTATGATATTGTTAAGTTATATTTGCACCAGGGCCAGATTAATAGGGGATTAATGGGGCGGATGGAGCTGCAGCTCCAGGCCTCCACATAAAAATAGGCCCATCATCATGACAGAACAGTTCCATACTCGCCTTCTGCTGGAGAACGCATCATTAACGATTTTGATCATACACACTAACCGATTTTGTTAAAAGGATATCGCTCAGAAGGGAAACTGGCGGCAATAGGTTGGAGGGGGAGGCACAAAGTTTTGCAGGGTGGCAGGGAAAGGCAGAGGATGAGAGGGAGAGACAGAGAGGGAAAGGCAGAGGGTGACAGGGAGAGGCAGAGAGTGACAGGGGGAGGCAGAGGGTGACAGGGGGAGGCAGAGGGTGACAGGGGGAGGCAGAGGGTGACAGGGAGAGGCAGAGGGTGACAGGAAGAGGCAGAAGATGACAGGGAGAGGCAGAAGATGACAGGGGGAGGCAGAGGGTGAGAGGGAGAGGCAGAGTGTGGCAGGGAAAGGCAGAGGATGAGAGGGAGAGGCAGAGAGTGACAGGGAAAGGCAGAGGGTGATAGGGAGAGGCAGAGGGTGATAGAGAGAGGGACAGGGAGAGGCAGAGGGTGACAGGGAGAGGCAGAGAGTGACAGGGAGAGGCAGAGTGTCACGTTTCGTGAAGCACCAGCTGGAGTGTAACAGAGGCTGGGTGCTTTAATATAATGTTGTTGCATTAACGACAGAAGGGAGTGAAGCAATGAGATGAAGTAAAACCTTATTTAATGAAGATACTGCGGTACAGGTTGTAAATAATGGCTATAGGTTGGAGGGGGAGGCACAAAGTTTTGCAGGGTGGCAGGGAAAGGCAGACGATGAGAGGGAGAGACAGAGAGGGAAAGGCAGAGGGTGACAGGGAGAGGCAGAGAGTGACAGGGAGAGGCAGAGAGTGACAGGGAGAGGCAGAGGGTGACAGGGGGAGGCAGAGGGTGACAGGGGGAGGCAGAGGGTGACAGGGAGAGGCAGAGGGTGACAGGGAGAGGCAGAGGGTGACAGGGAGAGGCAGGGTGTGGCAGAGAGAGGCAGAGGGTGACAGGGAGAGGCAGAGGGTGACAGGGAGAGGCAGAGGGTGACAGGGAAAGGCAGTGGGTGACAGGGAGAGGCAGAGAGTGACAGCGAGAGGTAGAGGATGACAGGGGAGGCAGAGGGTGAGAGGCAGAGAGTGACAGGGAGAGGCAGAGGATGACGGGGGAGGCAGAGTGTGACAGGGAAAAGCAGTGGGTGACAGGGGCAGCAGTGGGCCCCTTAGTCCTCATCTTCCTGTCGTTATATTGGATTACGCATGTAAGCTGTATAAATATTTTCGCAAGTCATTTGCAGACTTGCAGCGAAAAGGTCTGAATCAGGCCGAATATTTAATTCTTGGTATTACAGGCCCAACAAAATTAAATGAACACAATGAATAAAACTTGTCTACGAAAATTCATACTGTGGACAATAAAACAAAGCGTTATATTATTACAAGCCTTCTATCTATCATGTGATACTGTGCATCAGCTCAGGAAGGTCATGCAATGCGCTGGTACGGAGCACGAGAATCCAGAATAACAGGATTATTTATCTAAGACTTTATATGACTGGCACTAGAATAAAACCTCTATATACATAGTATAATGTAATATTAAAATGTTCTACAAACAGATTCCAGGCAAGGTGTAGCACCCGGTGACAGTGTTAGCTTTTCCAGATTATACAAAATAATACGTGTAATATCTATTTGCTCAAATTCAGTAATGACATTTTTATATATTTACAATCAGCAGGCACCAATACCCATTACTGGAAGTGCAATCCTGCAGTGCAAACACCGCTGCTCCATATTATAACTGGTGTTACAGGAAGTAAGGTCCTGATTCGGGTTGGCTCAGTAAGTTGGGAATATCTTAGCCTGAGACGCTGCCCGTCCAAATTCACACACCTCCACACCGCTGCCGAATCCCCTCAGTACCATACAAGAACACATCCCCTCGAATGCCTCAGGTAGCAGGAGTAATCATTCAATGGTCGCCATCGCAGCCCCCAGCGCAGACACCACCCCTGTCCGCCCCCGTCCGCCCGGCCCTACAAGGAACGGCCCGGCAAGTGTGTAATTTGCCAAAGCTGTTTGTTGCTGGGGGCTGCACATGATAAAAAAGGGCAAGCTCATGCACAGACCTCCAATCATCACAATGGGGCTGAATTTACCCCCTTCTGAGTGAGCGGGAATTAGGGCCTAAATTAATTTACCGGCAAGGATGCCCCACATTAGACTCCACATTCTCCAGAACCACCATGAGTTCTTTTTGCAGGGTGAGTTTAAGGGGTGTGGTATTTTGGGGCGATATGAGACTGTCAACATAGTGGAATTTTCTACATGATTTGCATGTCGGCATTCTTCATATATAAATGTATAACATGTCAACATGATAGAATGGCCACCTGTTGGCTCACTAGTCACTTACAAGGTCCTGGAGGCTGTGGAGGCTCCAGCATCTTCTTCCAGTTCATGTGACCATCAGCTGCGGGAGATTCTCCATTTTTTGGGTAGTCTCCCCACAGTCACAGCTTCCTAATGAGGCAAATAGATTGAGGATAAAATAACTACAGTACAGTCTCGCTGGCTGTGTGAAGGGGGCAGGGCTAAAAAATGCAAATCACATTATTTAGACCAATCAACTTCCTGAGGACCCAAGAATCACAGCCATTTCCCTATCTTGTGGGCAGGGCCTAATGACATTATAGTCTGGCCGGGCCCTGCACCCTAAAGTATTCTGCTGTATCTCCCTGAGAGTAGGGATGGCCATCAACCATCGATGATTTTAAATCATTGATGGTTTATGGGCAGATGGTTTCCCTACATCGATGGCAAGGGAGAACCAATGTTTCCTTTTTTTTTCTATAAGGTGCCAGCATAGCTCCGCCCCCTGACACCCGGAAGTCCTGCCCCCGCGTTCTGATTAACCCACGGACCATGAAATATAATGGATGACCATCGATAGCGAAAACTATCGATGGTTATCCATCAGATAGTTTACAACTATTGATGTCTGGTTGCAGAATCAATATCGATGGCAACCATCGATGGCAACTGCACCGATGGCCATCGGAGACAAAAAGGGTATGCAAATATGATGCCAACACAATAGAGCCAATTCAATTGTTGGCCTCCCCCACGCTGCCACTAGATGGCACCCAATTGACTCTTTGTTATTAAAAAGGGATACAAGATATTGAATAGGAATAACAGCTGGTTCATCACCATGTAAACCATCTGTGTCACCCTTGTCTGCTCTTACACGTTATGTAAGCTTTCACGAGCAGGGCCCTCTCAAGTGTTTTTTTTTTTACTAAGACGATCATCTACTGCCTACCTACGACAGCACATAGCCCTCGGCTTTGGCCACCCTGATACTTAGTACAATGTCATTTCCGCTGATGCAGAAATGTTTATATACAATATACTTGTCCTATATTGTCTTGTAATGTATGCCGCTGTTTCGTTGTCTGCTTGTTTATATACTTTATTAGGCGCTGCAGAACCCTTGTTGCACCACATAAATAAAGGATAATAATAATCACTGAATATTACTAGCCGGTGTATAGACGATGACCAGCAGGGGTCCCCACTAATCAATCCATGCACTGCTGGATTCAGGATCTGTGGGATTCCCAGTGCCAGGAGTACCAGCAATATGGTAGGTTTGTTGCCAAGGTGAAGTCACATCATTTAATTTAACATTCACCTTTTTGTCTGTAAGCAAAAACATAGGACTGTCTAGGATGCTCCCAAAACGGGATACGCTCACTTGGTCTACAAGCATTAAGGTCGACATGACTGAAGGTCGACATGCAGGAGGGTCAACATGACTGAAGGTCGACATGGGTTAGGTCGACAGGTCATTAGGTTGACACAAGCATTGAGTTGACATGGGGAAGGTTGACATGGGGTTTTCAGTTGTTTTTTTTTGAGCCGACGTGTGCCGACAGATGGTATTTCGTGCTCTACCATCCACTAGGGCGTGGTGGGAGAATAAAATAGTGTGCCGAGCGCAGCGTGGCACCGTGCCCGAAGCATGGCGAGTGCAGCTCGCCATGCGAGGGCAAACGGTGCTACATTTCAGTGCTACGTTTCAGTGTCCATGTCGACTGTGTCGAAATTCAAGACAAAAAAATAGTAGAAAAACCCCATGTTGACATTTTGACTGTCGACCTTCCCCATGTTGACCTAATGTTTGTGGCGACCCAATGACCTGTCGACATGGGTTAGGCTAACCCATGTCGACCTTCAGTCAAGTAGACCTTCCTGCATGTCGGTAGGTAAGTATGATGTACCACCCTTTTTCTGGAAAATGTAATAAAAATAATGTTGTTTTTTTTAAAGTTTGTCAGCCGGCATATTGCTGTACTGACCAAACTGTATAAAGCCCCGTACAAATGGTGCGATTCATTTCTATTCAAACCTAATACGATCGGGATGGAATGCGGCTAAAAACGGTTCGATTCCGATTTGATTTTGACTATATAAGCAAAATGTAACCATGTGTATGGGGATTCAGGGTAATCTGGTTGTAAATCTCAGAACATAGTTTCAATATGTATCATTTTTTGTCAGTCATGTGATGATACATATAAGGAGCGACACTTGGCTGATCCCGCCTCTCCCCTCACGTGCAATCATTCACCTCTGTATGAGCAGGGAGTGTCCTTACTGAAGGGGTAATAAATACACACATTCTTGTGACATCATCATCCTGTGTTTAGTTCCGTATCCAGGGAATACATCTACGTAAGAACAGGAATGATAACATTATGGGCGGTATTCAATGTGAATACCGGCGAGGTGCAGCGAATCCTGTTTAGGATTCGCTGCACATTCGCCACGTTCCGGAGCCTCGCCGGCTCCGGTATTCAACGAGTCAAGGGCTCGCTGCCCCTGACCGGCGAATATGAGCTCCTGCGGCGAACGCCACAGGGAGCCTGAGGACGGTGGCAGGCAGGGAGATGGAAGTCTCTCTGCCTGCCCCAGAGCGTATGTGGGGGGGACGTGGGCTCCCTGGGTGCCAGGCAGCACAGGCTGCCCCCCGGAGGTGCCAGCAGGGGACCGCGTATATTCACTACACCCGATCGTAACGATCGGGTGCAGTGAATATATGAATATCTAATGAGCGGCTCGGCTCCGGCGCCCCCTGCTGGCTGCTGTGTAAAAAAATATATATATATTTTTTTTAAATTAAATATATATTCATGTGCTTACAGCACATGAATAAAAATAGCATGCCCCTCCTCAGAATAAAATTACAGATTTTTTTACACCAAATGTAAAAAACAAAACACTTTATTTTAAAAGTTCACATTCCACTTCTCCATAAAAAGATAGCGATTGCTACTCGGTGAATCATGGCGAAAAAAACCTTCAAATGTATTTGCCATCTGGTCATTGAATAGGGTGATTCACCGTTTTAGTAAAAAATTCGCCAAACAGCACAAATTCGCCATAAAAACATGGCGAATCAGGCTCATTGAATACCGCCCTATGTGTATCCAGTATATTTACATATGTTGTCAGCTCAATTTAATCTATACCGTAAAAGAACTTTCATTCTTTCTTGCTTCTTCTAAAAGGCATGGTTGGATACCTCTGTCAGAGCATCTGCCTTCTTTAAAATGATGGGTTAGACTGCAGTGTGAAGGGTGTATGCCCAGAGTTTGAGGCCTACTTGAGCCAATGTGTTGAACACTTGTTAGTATCTATGTACGGCGATATGCAGGATAAGTGTTCCAGCCGCCCTAGGCTAACACAGAAGTGACCACTCCCCCTTGTATTCATTATCGATTTACTTACCTATGTGCTTATTGCCAGGGATATGCTCGTTGCCAGGGTTATATGGTAGTTGCCAGGGATTTAGTGCCTGTTGCCAGGAGTTACATGCTCATTGCCAGGCTTACTTGTTTATTGCCTGGGGTTACACATACCCTCCAACATGACCCATTCCATACAAAAAGCTCTGTTCCTGGACTTCCCTGCCAGTGGCAGTGACAGATGTGAGCCTGCAGCCAGGGCCGGCTCTACCATTAGGCAGCTTTAGGCAGCTGCCTAGGGCGCTTGATTTGGGGGGACGCCACCAATCTGCTTATCAAAAAATCAAGGATGTCTATGATGATCCTTGTTGCATTTAATGCAGGTTGCGGGTGTGGAAAATCTAAGACCTCACCTCCATACTTTCCTAAGAGGCATAGTTCCCTACTTTGCTGGCCCTCCTCCTTGTACTCTATTGTGGGTGTCAAAGGGGACCTTCAGAGAAAGCAGGGGACTTGACAACATTTCCCAGGGGCTGGGAGGACCACCTGATTTTTCGGAGTCTCCCTGCTTTTCTGGAATGTTAGGCAAGTATGCCTTAAGGGGTTGGAAAGTGGGTATTGGTGGCAGTATGGGGGGGGGGGGAATAGGGTGCTGAGAACCCTTACACCGGCCCTGCCTGCAGCACAGTCCAATATTTAAATAGGGGAGCCACACCTAATGACACCCCAAACATCACTGTCCTGGACTCACTGACAGTTGATGTGACCCCCCCCCCCCTCCCCCTCTTTGAATATTGGACTGTGCTGGAGCCCCACCTCTGTAACTGCCACTGGCAGGGAAGTCCAGGAACAGAGTATTTTGTACCTAATGGAATGGGTCATGTTGGATGGTATGGGGTTACATATGCTCGTTGCGTGGGATGACACAGGGGGTTTCTTGCTCAGTGGCGTAACAATAGCGCCACAGACCCCGTGGTGGCGGGGACGAGCCAAGTAAGTGTGGGCGCTGGGGTCTGCGAGGCTATTGTTACCTGCAGGGTACCTGTCCCAGCCGTCACTCTGTATTCGCAGGCCGGGAGCCGCAGATCTACTAGTCCGGCGCTCCTCCTGGCTCCTTATGACAAAATGTCATTCACAAAATGGCCGTGACCTTAGAGCAGACAGTTTTGTTAAGATGCTAGGGGAGGCAGCGGCGGCCTCATCTAGCATCCTTAAAAATGATCTGCTGTAGGGGGCGGCCATTTTGTGAATGATATTTTGTCATAAGGAGCTAGGAGGCGCGCCGGACTAGTAGATCTGCGGCTCCTGGCCGGTTGACACAGCGTGATGGTCTGGACAGGTAATATAACACAGGGGGGACGCAGGGTTAAATTTAGGGGGAGGGGTGGCGCCGATATTTTCCAGCGGGGGGGGGGCGCAAAAATTGGTGCTACGCCACTGTTCTTGCTTGTTGCCAGGGGGCTACAAACTCGTTACCAGGGGGGTTAAAACTTCGTTACCAGGGGGTTACATGCTGCTTGCAAGGGGATTACTGCTCAGAGCACACCATTGCTCCCGGAATCCGCACTTCCAGGTAGCGCTAGGCACGCTGCCTCTACTGACGCAGCTGCCACAACACTCCCACAGCCAGGAATGGTGGTGTAGAGGAATTGCATCATTGTGACCCTGACCCCTGCTTCACAATGACTAATCTCAGGAGGCTTAGGTTGCGCAGCCAGAATATCAGTAAGTACAGATGGAGTCTCTCTCATAAGAGCGGCTCTTGGCAATTCTATCGCCATTCGCAGTCCTCCGCCTGCCGCTGGAGTCTGACAGAATGAGGCACACTCACACTCCAAATTGTCCTGGAAGTCCTGCAGCCCTCAGCCCGTCTGCCCGCTCACTGCCCCCTGTGCCCATCTCCCTGAATTGGAGACAGGCAGGGAAGCCTTCTGTCCCCGCTCCCCGGCTCCTTACTGACGGGGACGCGTGAGCTAGTGAGCCGCTCATGCATCCCCGTCCACCGGCTGACGGCGGCTTCAACTGTATGCTGCTGGCTCCGTATTGACAACAGGGCACTGAGAAGGGTGGTTGGGTACTGATTACCTGGGCCAGCGGCGTAACTATAGCACCGCAGCCCCCGCCACCGCGCGGGGGGGGGGGGGCGCTGTGCATGTGGGGGCGCCGGGGGCTGCGGTGCTATAGTTACACCCCCCCCCCAATCCCCCGCAGACTTACCTATCTCGCTGGTCCCAGCGGCTCCGTTGTTCTGCTGAGGACCACCACAAAATGGCCGCCCCCATATAGCACACAGTTCTCTGAAACTGTCTGCTGTATGGGGGCGGCCATTTTGTGGTGGTCCTCAGCAGAAGAAGAACGGAGCCGCCGGGACAGCGCGATAGGTAAGGCTGCAGGGGATTGGGGGGAGGGGGTTTGCATGGGCGGCGGCAGCGGGGGGGCGCCCCCCCAAACGGCGGGGGGGCGCCCAAAACTTAGTTACGCCACTTACCTGGGCCCAGTGCTATTGAAGAGTATATAAATCCTTCTTAGCTGGACAAAACCATGTGCACTGCAGGTGGGGCAGATGTAAAATGTGCAGAGAGAATTACATTTGTGTGAGTGATTTTGTTTCTGTGCAGGGTAAATACTGGCTGCTTTATTTTTACACTGCAATATAGACCTCACTTTGAAGTAAAACCCCACCCAAATCTAATTCTCTCTACACAAGTTACATCTGCCCCACCTGCAGTGCACATGGTTTTGTCTATCTAAGAAGGATTTTGTCAGAAAGAGTGAACTAGAATAAGGCCCTTGGTGGGTGCATTAGCATGGGTGATAGGGTCGACAGCACTAAGGTCAACATGCATTGGGTCTACCACTTAAGATCAACATGAGCCATGAGACACATGGAAAGGTCAACATGGGCTTAGGTCGACATGTTGACCTTTTGACTTGGGACCTAGCCCATGTCGACCTTGATGCTTGTGTTGACCTAATGACATGTCGACCTAAGTCCATGTAGACCTTCCAGTGTGTGGACCTTGGCTCACCTTAAGTGGTTAACCAAATGCATGTCGAACTTAGTGCCGTCGGACTAACGACCGTATACTAACGACCGTATACTAGGCCTGTTCAGCCGTGGGTATGTGTTCGGATGGGTCTGATGTTTACGCAATGTGCATTTCTGCACATGTGCATGCACTGGGTATGTGCGGCCTCAGAGAACCGACTGTTCTCCGATTGCACGCACCCAACATTGTGGGGGATGGGAGGGGGGGTGCCCTGTGGCGGCTGGCCTGGGTACTCACGCATGGGAACGCCCAGCATTTCATGGAAAGCGCTGGGTGATGTGCATGCCGGGGGCGGATCACCGGATGTCAGCTGCCCGCCCAGTTCCTCCCAAATGTGCACACATATATTAGTGACCTTAGAATCACTTTAAATATGCGTCCACACACCACATCTATCGATGGTCCGCAACCATCGAAAGATGTGGGAGTTTCCCTCTGGCCTGCGAATGTGCACGGCGTGCGAATGGGGGGTGGGCGGCCTGCCATTCACAGGTCAGGTTCTGGTGGACTCGCAAGAGTGCGAATTCGCATCCGAGCGAGTCAACCAGATAAACCCCCCGGGGGTAATGTCCCCACAGACCTGTAGCTTTGGTACTAGAGTTGCAGTGAAAAAACTCAGATACCCCTAGGGTGATGAGAGTCAAGAGAGTTCGGGAACCACTGCTATAGAGGTTATATTCCAATAAAAGTGTTCAGGTTCCGGATGCAGTCACAGAGGAAGGACCCCCAGTTTGTTGTATACAGAGAACAGAACACCATGAGAATTGTTGCCAGCTGTCACTTATTCGATGACATACATTTCAATTTCACATAGACGATTATTCTCCAGAAAAGTCATCTTGTACAATTCAATATCTTTCCCGTCAGCAGCGAGGAAAGCAAAAAGCATTACATTGATGGATGGAAGTGTATTTTTATACAAACAATGACATTAAAATAAGACAAATAGAAGTTAGAATCACAATAACTAATTTTGTATGGATCAGGGGTAATATAATACGTTTAGTAATGTTTGTGATTGTTTGCATTCTCTTAATTGGATTACACAATCAAACGATATTACCTAGAACGTCTCCTGCTGGGGATTGGCTGAATTCTATTACATGGCCACAACATGACGTTTTCCTAATGGTAACATATTGGTAGAGGCTTGGCTTTCATATTAGATCTATGCAAATGTCACATTTCACAGGAGGCTATCAGAGCGGTAATAGTGTTACAAGGAATACGTCTCATTGTTCATTCGCTCTGACATTGCTTACCGTCTAATGGTATTGCGCGGTCTGATGGTATTGCGCGGTATACCTATTGAGTTCTTTGTCATTAATCTCTATCAGTGATCACATGGCTGTAGCTTCATCATGTCCCGATTTTACCAAAATAGACCCAGGGGATAATTCAGCCCCAGATACAGTCCCATTTCGGGTTGCAACTGACCGATGTTTTCAGTACTGTGCAGCTTGTCTCACTATGGTGCTGCAACCCCGGTGCCCTGTTAGCTGCAGCCCGATTGTACCCGATGCTTGTTCCTGATGCTATTCCCTATGCTGCTCCTGATTATTATGACACATTATTATGCCATTGCCATTGATGGTTGCCATCGATGGCAATTCTGCAACTGGCCGTCGATAGTGCTAAACTATGCCGTGGATGACCATCGATATTTTTACATATCGATGGTCATCTATTGTGTTTGATTGATTGTCCAATCAAAACACGGGGGCGGGGCTTCATGGGTGTCATGTCCCGGCACATTGAAGAAAAAAAAAAGCTAAACATTGTTTTGCTGTTCCATCGATAGAGGGAAACCATCTGGTTCTCCCCCATCGATGGCAAAAGTATTAGACATCGGCCATGAACCATCGATGATTTTGAATCATCGATGGTCATCCCTACACAGCAGTCTTGCTATTGACCAACGGCTCATTCATAGTGTTCACTGCTGAAGGTAGGATGGACCTTGGTGCTCACATCAGTGCCTCTTGTCTCATTGACCCAGCGTCACCTCAGCAGTGCCTCTCATCTCTCTACACCGGCAGCACCTCAGCAGTGCCTCTCATCTCTACACCGGCAGCACCTCAGTAGTGCGTCATCATTTCTTCTCATCTAACTGCTTCTGCAGCATCTCAACTCTGGCTCTCACATTACTGACCCATGTAGGACCTCAGTAGTGCCTCGTCCCCGTTTTTGCCACTGTGGGGGCAGGACCAGTACTCTATGAGCTGCTGGCCATGCCCCCTGTCCCTCTTTCCTAATGAATAGATGCTGTGCACACCGAAAAATGGTGTGGGGTCCCCCGCCCGGCTATAACCAGCACCGGGCTCATTGAGCCGGTCCTGGTTGCAGAAATAAGAGGGGAAATTCAAATGGGCTTCCCCTGTTTTTCTATAACCAGCACCAGGCTCTTGGCCTGGACCTGGTTACCGACAAAAGAAGTAGGGGTCCCCTGTATTTCAGAAACCAGCACCAGGCTCAAACAGCCAACGGTGTCATGCAGCCGGGGGACACTTTTTACCTAAGGTGCACAGGCCAAAGCTTGAGGACTCCTACTCCTTTTGTCCCCCGTATTTTGGGAACCAGGTCCAGGCCAAGAGCCCAATCCAGAGAATATGGCGGCATTGTAAATTAGCTTGTTCGTATTGTTCGTATATTCAGCCGATCCCAGTTGTAGTCATTCATAAATGGGATTGGCCATATTTGGCCTTCTTAGTAAATTTCCCCCACAGTGTTGGACTGGAACATGCAGTGGTAGCGGTCTATGTGTAGTGATCTGGCAGTCTCCAGGATCACATGCTACCACCAGTGTACGTTCTTTATTTCTGACACATGCAGGCAGCACAGGCATCCTTTCATCAAGCAGAATACAGCTCACAGCTTCGCAGTTTACAATCTTCCAAGTACAGATCTCCAATAGGCGCTACCGTAGCCCATGCCCTCAGCCTATGCAGCTCGTCCTCCATCAGGAGCATTATCCCTGTGTACTGAAACATTTTTTAAAGTTAGCTAAGATGTGCTGCTACTTATGTATTATTTTTTTACCAGTTTTTTATATAGTGCACACATATTCTGTAGCGCTGTACAGAGAATATTTGGCCATTCCAGAGAAATCTGCCCTCAAAGAACATAAACAGTCATGCAATTACATAAGGGTTGCCGACTTTTTAATGCTCCTCTCCGGGAGAAGCCCGGAGAGGAGACTTTCCTTAACCGAGTGGGGGGCGGGGCTTGACGGTGACGTCATTAAGCCCCGCCCCCACTACGGGAAATAGTAGAAATTACTGATATCCATGGAGGGGGCGGGGCTAAAATGACGCGATTGTGTCATTTTAGCTCCGCCCCCTCCTCTGAGACCCGCGGATTGCGGCATTCACATGCCGCGATTCGGTGGGTTCAGGGGGGTCCCCCAGATTCCGGGAGGGCAGCGGTGTAGCTAGGTGCCATGGTGCCTGGAGCAAGGGCATATTTCGCGCCCCCCCCCCCCTCCTCCCAGTAATGAATTTGGGGCGTGGCTAACATGTGTTGGCATGTTACATTTGAAATATATAAGACACTGTAACGGAATCTGCTGCGCTATATAAGACACTGTAACGGAATCTGCTGCGCTATATAAGACACTGTAACGGAATCTGCTGCACTATATAAGACACTGTAACGGAATCTGCTGCGCTATATAAGACGCTGTAACGGAACCTGCTGCGCTATATAAGACACTGTAACGGAATCTGCTGCGCTATATAAGACACTGTAACGGAATCTGCTGCGCTATATAAGACACTGTAACGGAATCTGCTGCGCTATATAAGACACTGTAACGGAATCTGCTGTGCTATATAAGACGCTGTAACGGAATCTGCTGCGCTATATAAGACGCTATAACGGAATCTACTGCGCTATATAAGACGCTGTAACGGAATCTGCTGCGCTATATAAGACGCTGTAACGGAATCTGCTGCGCTATATAAGATGCTTAAACGGAATCTGCTGCTCTATATAAGACACTGTAACGGAATCTGCTGCGCTATATAAGACCCTGTAACGGAAAGGCACCCTAGTGATGATAACACCACCACATTATCCTGTGTCTCTTACTTCTGTATTTGGGGGAATGCTTACTTTAATTAAGGGACAGAGCTTTGTAGCTTCCTCCCCTCACTCCCCCTCCTCCCTCCCATCTGTGTGCACTCATCAGCGGCAATACTGGGGGTCCGCTGATGTGTGTGCACAAGTCAAAGGTTAAAGTTAATACTTTACAGTTACGGAGGGAGACGCTGGCTGTCCGAGCTGGCAGGTGAGAAGTGCCAGACGCGAGCTGCTTCCCCGGCACTGTGAGCCTCTGATCCTCTGTCTGCAGCCCCGGAGAACATAAGCAGCCTGCACCAGCGTCATGCCTGTGTCTGTGGGCTGTGCTCAGAGCTGCAGCCCTGTCTGATCTCAAGCAGCGTCCAGCAACAGACATCAGGCTGTAGGTAGCCTCATTGACAGGACCAGCAGCTAGGCGCCGGGCACGGCAGCTGCCGGCACATGCTGCCCGCCATTAGTGTAGTTAGTATGATACTTGCAGGGGATCATTTGCGGAGGGGGGGCGGGCCGGCGGCGCCATTCCACCAATCAGCGCCCGGAGCATGAGCTCCGGTGGCTCCGCCCTCCCTACGCCTCTGCGGGAGGGTTGCCCACCCTTCCGGGGGGCCGGGAGGGGGACCCGATTTTCGGGAGACCCCCGGGAATTCCGGGAGGGTCGGCAACCCTGAATTACATTTAAGAAAAAAAACAAAAAAACGGTTTAACCTCAATATCCCTGGAACCAATTAACTCATATGGATCCAGCCTGGTATCAGATTGAAGGCCCAGCAATTTGGGTTTTGAGATCAACCCCGAGCTTCAGTGATGCCGAAGGGGGAACTGGCAGCCGTTGAACTGGGTGGGGGTCGGAATTAGCGGGTCCCATGTTATCCTATAGGGAAAATGTGCCAGCTTTGCCTGGAAGTATCGCCGGTTCCCAAGGGGTTAGAGACACGGGCCAGGGCTCCTTGGAAAGCCCCATCCCTCAGCTACCCCCTTGATTCGCCTATGCCCCTGCTGCCTCCTCCGCCTCCACCACCACGCTTTTCCGGGGGCCGAGGATGGGGAGCTCCTTGGATGGGAGAATGGAGCTCCGTGTGTATGCGACCTTCATCGGCCCCCACCGGATGTCAAAATCCCAAACTTATCAGCCTTAACTGTGGGTAAGGGCCCTTATTCTCGTTCACCCGCAAAGGCAAATTCCTTTTTAAATGGACAAAACCATGGGGTTTATTCTAGTTCATTCTTTCTGACAAAATCCTTCTTAGATGGACAAAACCATGTGCACTGCAGGGGGGCAGATGTAACATGTGCAGAGAGAATTAGATTTGGGTGAGTTATTTTGTTTCTGTGCAGGGAAAATACTGACTGCATGATTTTACACTTCAATATAGATCTCACTTTGAAGAAAAACCCCACCCAAATCTAATTCTCTCTGCACAAGTTACATCTGCCCCACCCGCAGTGCACATGGTTTTGTCCATCTAAGAAGGATTTTGTCAGAAAGAATGGACTAGAATAACCCCCCATGTGCACAGGCAGATGTAACTTGTGCAGAGAGAACTAGGTGATTTAATTTGTTTCTGTGCAGGAAAAATACTGACAGCTTTATTTTTACACTGCAATATAGATCTCACTTTAAAGTAAAACCCCACCCAAATCTAATTCTAGTTACATCTGCTCCCCCCCCCCCTGCAGTGCAAATGGTTTTGTCCATTTGAGAACAAATTTTCCTTTGTTAGTGAACAGAATAACCCCCAAGATATGATCATTAAAAGACATGGACTGGATTTATAATTCTGCTGTTCAACCATTAAACTAGGTGAATTCAAGCTGTCCTTACCTTATTGTGGGGTACATTTATCATTCGATCACGGGAAAATGCACTATCCCATTCAGGCAGGGGATAGCGCTTCCCCTGATCTATCACACCCGCGATGCGGGTGTTTAACGGACGGCGGTGCGGGGGAGGAGGCTTAGCACAGCCACATTATTTTCTATTGCGCGCCTGGCTCATACCTTATGTATTATCTTTCTTTGTGGCCACGCGCTCCTCCGGTTTTCTCCTGTCCTTAAAGCCAGAATTATCTGGCGCTGCGGGTCTCCATTCTTCTGCTCCAACTGCTTCCTGGTCTTCAGCATCTTCAAATTGAAACAGCGCATGCGCCGGGTATACATCATCCCAGGCGAACATTAACCGGCGCATGCGCTGTTTTAATTTGAAGATGCCGAAGACCAGGAAGAAGGCAGTGAAGGTTGAACATTGTAACCAACTGCGCATGTGCTGGTGATACATTGCGAGACAAGGTATCCGGCGCATGTGCAGATCAAAAAGCCGGGGAGGAGCGCACATCCGTTATAGGAGGAGGTATATCCCCGTCGGTTGGGGATAACGCACTCCCATAACGAACAGTTTGAAAATAATAAATCCAAGCAATGTGCGGGGCCGCTACACCACGAAAAAGTGGTGAAGCGAAACTGGCCTCATAAGGATCGATGTTCACCTGATAATAAATTTACCCCATACAGTATACTGTAAAGTAATTAATGCTAGTACAAGCAAAGTCCATATTAATAATTGCAATGCACTGCACAAAATGCTCCATAGTCCTATGCTGTATAATGTAACATCCTGTATGTACATACGTCCCAACATGACCCATTCCAGGAAGGACATACTGCTCTTCTCCTGGACTTTAATAGGCCTGATTCAGACCTGCCTGCTTGCTGCACTGCGAGTGTTCGGAGGCCAGTGTGAAGGTTAATGCCGCCCCGCCAAATGCCAAGCCCCCCCATGCAGGTCTACGAGCGGATGTGTATAGGTACACACATCAACTCGCAAACAACGGCAAAGGGGAGAAATCTTGCGATTCTTCCTTACCATTGCATGATTTCTCTGTCCCTGCTGCTCGCAGCCACCATGTAACCTAGGAGTCAATCGGCGGCTGCAAGGATTTCTAGGGGTTCCATACGGGCGCTGGTGTAATGCACCTGCTCCTAGAAGGCAAAGGAATGTCTGTTTTTGATGGCCACTCCCAGCATTTCAATGGGCTGTTTCTGTGGACATGCCCATGTAATGCCGGAAGTCCACCCCATCATGCCCCCACCGTCTGTCAATCAGGCTGCAAGCACCTTGCAAACACAGAAGTTTGCCGAAGGTGCTCGCAGCCAGGCCCTGCATATGGGCTCTTCACCTGGTATAAAGGGCTGGTGCCACTAGGCAGCTTTAGGCATTTTCCTAGGGTGCCGGCCACTGAAGGGCAGCAGTGCGGAGCAGGTCCCACCCCCCCCCCCCTGGATGGAGGTGAGCGGAGGTGAACTCCCCCCCCCCCCTGGCTATATGCAGCAGGGGGGTCCGTGCGATCAGAGGGGTCCCTGCAGCACTATCCGGTCGGGGGGGGGGGGGGCTATATGCAGCAGGGGGGTCCGCACAGTCTGAGGGGTACCTGCAGCCAATTCGCCAACCCCCCCTCCCCCTCGTCTGGGGCGCTCCGGTGCCTTGCACCGGCCCTGCCTGGGATCAACTCTTGGTTGTTTGTATTGTACGTTTTTCAAACCAACCAAGCTGGAAGATGAGGGTGGAACCGCTGGGCCGGCGAATGAAATAGAAGTAATGAATATGGGCTCTTTTTTTGTTCCCATCGCACTTCCTTAAGCTTCCTTTTTGGTCATATTCTGCAATACTTGTTTACGCAGAGCTGCAGGTGTGTGGGGAACACATAATACAGCCATAGGAAGTAGTTGACAGTGCTGCTTTGTCTGATAGAAATATTGTGTACTTAGTATCCTCCAGATGCTCTCTGCCAGACTCTGCCACCTGATTAACACTCTGCCGACTCCATATGACACAAAGCATCTTGTGGTTCTGAGCAATAAAGAAGAGCCAACAATCTCACAACCGCAACACTTACAGTGATTAAACAACAGGGAAACAGTTGCTGGGATTAATGAAGACTTTAATGGATCTGGTAGAAGACAAAACAAACAGGAATTTTCAGAACTGTAGCAACTGATGCTGAGGATGACAGCGCGTCACTTACTGTTATATTATGACAGTGTGGGGCCAAATCCTTTAGCTTTGCAATTTATGAATAATTAAAATAGTCATTGTCACATTTCTAATATATAGAACAGATAGAAATCTATGCACTTACGTTTGCATTAAATGCTGCTTTCAACAGCAAACTGACAAAAATTCAAAGGAGGGTTGCGTGTAAGTGGCCAGCATCTGATTGGTTGGAACATTCCTCCAATGAAACTGCGTGCAATGCTGGGAAACGCATTAGTCTCTGTGTGTAGTATCACCGCTGCTGTCTGCTGCTACACATTTTCGATACCGGTTTGCAAGGGACCTAGGGCATCGATAGTGGGCGTATGTGGATGCGCAGGGCCATTTCTGCGTATGTGCATGCGCCGGGTGTGTACGGCCATGGCAAACAGATTGTTCGCCGGGCGCATGCACCCAAATATGCGGGCGGAGGGGCGTGGGGGGCGGAGAGGCGCGGCGGGGCATTTGCATATGGGAATGCCCAGCATTTCATGGGCGTTCCCATGAGAACGCTGGGCGTTCTCTTGCCAATGGGCCGATTACATGGGTGCGGGGGGGACTCGCACGGCTGCTAGTGTAATCAGCTAGTATAACCCCCATTATTCTTATCCACTGTGGGCTGGTTACCTCTAGCAGAATCTGGCGCAAGTACTAAACTGTACAGTTATTTGTTCATCTATACGTTGGATATTGATTTTATACCAACGCACTGGAAATTGACCCTTTATTATGAAAGTCAGCAGATTATTTCTGTGGAATATAACGCTTCATTATTGAGTCTGTTACGGGAAAGCTGACGGACTCGTCGTTCTCCTTTTGCCATTATTACTAGCAGCTGTCTTTAGCGAGTGTCACTTTGTTTTATTTCTTTGTAAGAATTTGACTGTTTTGTATCTTTTTATGGAAGACTTTTAATCATACAATGTCCTATAGTTAATATTTAGATACAGATGATAGGTCCAGGGCCGGCGCCACCACTAGGCAGCTCTAGGCATTTGCCTAGGGCGCCAGCACCTGGAGGGCGGTAGTTCGCCCCTCACCCCCAGCATGGAGGGTTAGCAAACTGTGTAAAAAACTTCATCCCTGCAGTGCTGGAGCGGGCAGGGGTGTCCGTGCCGCGGGGGAACCTGCGGCGCTGTCATTGTGTATAAAGCTGGCGGCGGCCGGCGGGGTCCCTGCAGTGAATAGAAAATAACTAGCGCTATGCGCGTGGCGGCGCGGGAAGCGCTAGTTATTTTCTATTCACTGCAGGGACCCCGCCGGCCGCCGCCAGCTTTATACACAATGACAGCGCCACAGGTTTCCCCCGAGGCACGAACACCCCTGCCCGCTCCAGCACTGCAGGGACGCTGGCGCCGCAAGTTTTTTTACACAGGTACCACCACCACTGCCCCCCCCCCCCCGCCACCGGGGCGCCCCCACCCCAACTCACCTGGGGCGCTCAGGTGCCTTGCACCGGCCCTGGATAGGTCGACCCTACTTAGGTGGACAGTTAATTGGTCGACCCAATATGGTTGACACACATTAGGTCAACAGGTACAAAATGCTGACATGGTCATTAGGTCAAGAGTTTAAAATGTTCGACTCACAGAGGGCCGACTTTTTGTACTTGTCTCCCATAGACCGGGATGACCTTTTTTAGGTGTCAACTTAACTACCCCATTGACCTTTTGACCCTGACGACCGTGTCCATGTTGACCATAAGGGGTCAAACTATTGACTGCTGCCCTAATATGATCAGGGGCAGATTGTCATAAGAAGTCAATTGCAGGGCTGATGGGCCTGTGGTTGTGAGAGGGTTGAGGGTGACAGACTGGTGGTGTGGGTGTGTAAGGTGGTAGATGTTGGCAGGCTGGCTGGCTATGAGGGCCTGTAAAGGGGCCACTTTTTGGATTTTTTCCCCCAGGGTTACTTTCAATTTCCAATCCCCCATGACACCAGGGAAGGGTATTGTAGGGTAATTAGCATAATGTCACAGGTCCCGCCTCCAAGAGGGCTACCTCCAGAAATTTCCCAGGCTTGTGTTCCATCCCAATCCATCCCTGCAGTTGATCTTTACAAGGTCAGCTCATATATATATTTTTTTTTACCTGACTCGCAGCAACATATAAACCCAGCTAACATCATAAACATCACGGGTGAAATGTAATAGGATGAGAGATTCAGAAAATGAGAGATTTGGCAAGAAATCTACAGGTTTTTTTAAAGCGGACAATCATTTACACTGCAAAATCACACTGCTTTTGCAAACTGGAGATTTGTTACCAAATCTCTCACTTTCTGAATCTCTCATCCTATTACATTTCACCCACATGTCTCCAATCATCCTCCAGGTCACTAAAGTGTGCCTTATGAAACGCACACGTTATTTGTAACAAATTAATATCCATCCATGATCTCTTCATCTCTAACAACTTCAAACTGGCTATAACAAAAACATGGCTGACACAATCATACACCATTCTACCACAGGTTCCACCACTCACATTATTGGAAGTACATTCTATCAGGACTCTGCTTTATCGCTGTGTGTTGCACCTATCTATCGCCCATCTGGGCAACCCATACAGTTTCTGGAAGATTTTTCTGTTTGGCTCCTTCACTTTCTATGCCCTGACATCTCCATTTTCATCATGGGTGACTTCAATATCGGTGTTGATAGTCCACAATCTGAATCGTGTGCCTCCAGACTACTCTCTGTAATCCTCCTCTCTTGGCCTTTTCCAGTGGACTGACTGCTCTACTTATCAGTCGGTGACCTGCTCAATTCCCTACCCGAACCTTCTGGCACCTTCTCTACTACCTCATCTCTCTATCTCCCATACCCTCAACAACAAAAAAAGCCGTCTCCCAACCTTAGCTAAAATCTGTATCTCTCTCTCTGGGGGCGAGATGTACTAAGCCCTGAAAAGTGATAAAATGGAGAGTGATAAGCCACCCAGCAATCAGCTCCTTCCTGTCATTTTTAAAACACAGCGTGTGACATGGCAGGTAGGAGCTGATTGGCTGGTTGTTTATCATTCTCAATTTTATCACTTTTCAAGCTTAGTACATCTGGCCCAGTCTCTCTCCTGGTATCTTTGCTTAACTGTCAGACAAGCAGTGATTGCCCCCATTCTACCATCGATATTAAAATGGTATCGACGGTCGCCGAATCAAAGAGTGTTTACACCCCTTAAAGGCCGTTACCCACTTCATGTTCTAGCTTGCAGCTTTTGACACAGTTGACCATTCGCTTCTTGTTGTTGTAATCTGTTTTTTTTTGTTAATGTAGTTTGTATATATCTCATAGTAAAAAACAGCTTGTTCTCTGCATGTCTGTAACATACATGGTGTGGACTCCTCCTGATTTGTTATACTGCATTTTGTGGTTGCTGCTTAACCCATCATTAAAATCTGCTATGGGTTATGTGGAACATATGTACCACCCAAATAGACACCTCTCCTGATATACCAGTACAAAGAACAGAACAGATAACCTGATAAACATTATCACACACACACACACACACACACATACACACACACACACACACACACACACACACACACGACACAAATGTATGGGGATTATATAGCATTACAAATATATGTTTTTGTTTTATTTGTTATTGGTATTGTTTGTTGTTGTTTAGTCTTCATGTAATTTGTTCTGTACAAATAACCTCAAATTGAGTTTGTGGTCACTGTACCAGCAGTTAACATTTTATTAAGGAAACCACATTCTGGAGAAGGCCACTAAGACCTGCTGTTCAGTATTAGCTTGGGGAAATTCACTTAACAATCCTTTTTGCCCAACACTATGGAAATCATTGTTCCTATGATTATAGAAATGCAAAGGGCAGTATGCAATGCTTTTTGCGAGCTGTGACAGTGAGCCGTGCTGATTGCTCGCTGTGACAGCCAGGGCCGGCGCCACCACTAGGCAGCTCTAGGCATTTGCCTAGGGCACCGGCCACTGGAGGGCGCCAGTTTGCAGCAGGGAGCAGAGAGGTGAGTGGCACCGGTGGCGTCCGACACCCCCCCCCCCCTCCCTGTACAGCGGACAGGTGAGCAGCGGGCTCCCTGCATTAGTCGCGAACCTCTCCGTTTTTGTGGAGTACTCGCTGTCCTCTGCCAGCGAGTTTTCCCCCAGAACACTGAATACAGTGAGCGGCCGGCGCGGGTGTTAAACGTCGAGGGTCACTTGTTTTCGGTGAACCCCGCCGTTTAAGCCCCTCACCAGCTGCATTGAATATAGTAAAAAGTGTAGAACTAAGTTTAAAGAAGAAAATTATTTATTTGGAACCTTCATTTATTTAAAATATTCACCTGGCTCATATTCTGGTCCATCCTAAAGGGCCTGATTCAGCAAGGCTTGCTAAACAGCGGTCGTTTGCAGCTTAGCGAGCCCTGAAACAGCGACCGCCACCCGACCGTACGTCCACCCCCTCGCCGAGGGATGTACGAGAACATATCCCCTTGCATGCCGCCACCCGGCCGTAAGTCCACCTCCTAGCCGAGGGATGTACGAGAACACATCCCCTCGCATGCCGCCACCCGGCCGTACGTCCACCCCCTCGCCGAGGGATGTACGAGAACATATCCCCTTGCATGCCGCCACCCGGCCGTAAGTCCACCTCCTAGCCGAGGGATGTACGAGAACACATCCCCTCGCATGCCGCCACCCGGCCGTACGTCCACCCCCTCGCCGAGGGATGTACGAGAACATATCCCCTTGCATGCCGCCACCCGGCCGTAAGTCCACCTCCTAGCCGAGGGATGTACGAGAACACATCCCCTCGCATGCCGCCACCCGGCCGTACGTCCACCCCCTCGCCGAGGGATGTACGAGAACACATCCCCTCGCATGCCGCCACCCGGCCGTACGTCCACCCCCTCGCCGAGGGATGTACGAGAACATATCCCCTTGCATGCCGCCACCCGGCCGTAAGTCCACCTCCTAGCCGAGGGATGTACGAGAACACATCCCCTCGCATGCCGCCACCCGGCCGTACGTCCACCCCCTCGCCGAGGGATGTACGAGAACATATCCCCTTGCATGCCGCCACCCGACCGTACGTCCACCCCCTCGCCGAGGGATGTACGAGAACATATCCCCTTGCATGCCGCCACCCGGCCGTAAGTCCACCTCCTAGCCGAGGGATGTACGAGAACACATCCCCTCGCATGCCGCCACCCGGCCGTACGTCCACCCCCTCGCCGAGGGATGTACGAGAACATATCCCCTTGCATGCCGCCACCCGGCCGTAAGTCCACCTCCTAGCCGAGGGATGTACGAGAACACATCCCCTCGCATGCCGCCACCCGGCCGTACGTCCACCCCCTCGCCGAGGGATGTACGAGAACATATCCCCTTGCATGCCGCCACCCGGCCGTAAGTCCACCTCCTAGCCGAGGGATGTACGAGAACACAACCCCTCGCATGCCGCCACCCGGCCGTACGTCCACCCCCTCACCGAGGGATGTACGAGAACATATCCCCTTGCATGCCGCCACCCGACCGTACGTCCACCCCCTCGCCGAGGGATGTACGAGAACATATCCCCTTGCATGCCGCCACCCGGCCGTAAGTCCACCTCCTAGCCGAGGGATGTACGAGAACACATCCCCTCGCATGCCGCCACCCGGCCGTACGTCCACCCCCTCGCCGAGGGATGTACGAGAACATATCCCCTTGCATGCCGCCACCCGGCCGTAAGTCCACCTCCTAGCCGAGGGATGTACGAGAACACATCCCCTCGCATGCCGCCACCCGGCCGTACGTCCACCCCCTCGCCGAGGGATGTACGAGAACATATCCCCTTGCATGCCGCCACCCGGCCGTAAGTCCACCTCCTAGCCGAGGGATGTACGAGAACACAACCCCTCGCATGCGGCCGAAAGGGGAGAGAAGTCATTCGATGGTTGTGACCATTTCTCTACCCTACGGAAATAAAAAGTCAGTCTGAATTCAGAACCGAAGAGGGGGCGGGCGCGTACATTGCCCAGTGTTTTCTTATGGATGTGTATATAAAACGCTGGGCGTTCCACTGATCCCGCCCCCTGTTCGCCCCCGCCCACCACCTCTGGAGCGAACAGCTCAGCAAGTGGGAGACTCGCCAGAGCCGTTTGCTCCCGGGGTCTGCACATGCGCAAATACACGCTCGCGCAGATCCCCCATCATTTGTCCCTGTCCAATCGGTGCTGAATTACCCCCAAAATACAGTCCTCCCCTTTACACTACTGGTTCTAAACCATTCTTGCCCACTCTACCAGAACTTAGGGAAGAGTCTGTTGGTTTTGGGGAGATTCAACAACTCTACAACAACCCACCAGTACTTCTCAATTGTCAAACCATAAAGGGGGAGTGGCATGATTCACATGACCCCGCCCCCATCCTGCACACCTGGACTACACTTTCCATGGACCTTCCAGATAGGGACTTGCCTGGAAGTTTAAAACATAAGCCAAAACCATAGTTGCAGAGGTAGACTTGAACAAAGAAGGTTCTGTATGCCTCCAGGTACTCAAGAAAGCTCCCAAGAAAGAGTTGGGAGTCTCCCAAGCAAATTTTGGGTGTTATCAGCTGCTACTGCCACACCTGCCAGCATTTGCGCATGTGTTAATGATCTTAGGTAAACTAGGTACATGCCTATGGCTTTTAGAATGCATAGGGGCATTACGAATGTGTTATATAATGTGTAAGGGGCATTACTATGTTGTATTATGTGTATAAGGTGCATTATTCTATTGTGTAACATGTATAAAGGACACTATTGTGTGGTGTAATGTGAATAAGGAGCAATATGGTGTGGTGTAATGTGAATAAGGAGCAATGGCAACAGGGGCAGAATGAGTGACAGTGCTAAGGGACACGAACCAAAATCTTGCCTTGGGCATCCAAATAGCAAGGACCGGGAGCTGCAATCTCTTGTTTTTGATCAGTCCATGAGCTTGCACCACTCCGATGTCAACATTTTAAAATAGTGATTGATATATATTTGATGATATATATTTGACATGACCTGCTAATTGCAGTGAAAATTTCCATGAATCTACATTCACTACGTTCATGTCATTATTCTAAATAAAATATCTGACTGAGAGTGTGCAGCACTCATCTCTGGGTAACCTGCAATCCCGTCACCTCGTCCACGAAACACTTGTCCTATGAGCTCACACCCCACTAAGGTCCAATAACACACACCCTTCCAACGTTGAGCTCTAACTGACATTCATATTTCCCTGAATCACCCCTGATTGACGTTAGTTGCAGATGCAGGCCCCAACTGATGCACAGTTTGCAAAAAGTAAGCATCAGGCTGGCCCAAAAAAGTACATTAAGTTCTCTATGACGGTACCAGTCTAGCCCTGTCAAAAAAGAAACAACTGCATAAGCAGACCATTGACCTTCTGCTGAAGGAATGACCAAGTTAGTAAAATGTATATACTAGATGCAGCTTTGAGGGTAACATAATAAAAGTAGTCAGGATAAAAAAAACACCTTGTCAGTTTGCATTATCCAAAGCCAAAGATTCGTCCTGTGATAAACCCCGGTGACCTCATCCAGGAATGTTGGTTGCTGAACACATCTCTGTCCATGGAAAACTGGTGAGGGGTATTACTAATGGACTCAGGGAGGGAGGAGTTGACCATTGACCTTTGTGAGCAATGAACTCATAGGCTGGAAATGAGTATATTTCCTGCATAGTCAAATTACTGATGCCCGTCAGCAATACTGTTATATTTGTTATACACAAGACCTAATGTAAATGCAACAAAAATGTTTTATAATGTGTTAAAACAGAAAAGGCTGTATGACCTTAGTTTCTTTCTCCACTGAATAGATGCCAAATGAATGCGCACAGCGAATGTTCACCACTTGCTCAGCTAAGCAGAGCAATTGGTTAGGGCGTTGACTGCCTACCCCCCACCACCACTACCTCTGCATACCTCCCAACATGGCTGAATTCAAAGAGGGACACTGCGTGTGCCAAAGGTGTGCGGCCACTGTGAGACCACGCCCAATGTTTGCCACTGTGGGGCATGGCCATGCCACCAGCCCCTCAGGCTGTGCGTCTATTCACGGGTGACAACCCACCCCTCCACCGTGGGACGTCCCAAAAAAACGGGACAGTTGGGAGGTATGCCACCATTGGGTGGCCACGGGTGCCGATTGACCTTCCCGACAGTCAGGATTCTGACGGTCACTGGTGAGATCGCTAAGAAAATTGATAATGCCCCGTGTGTAGGCCCCATAAGTCTTTTTATAGTTGGTTGCTAAGCAACCATGCACACACCAGAATAAACATCACACCAAGTTTGGTCTGAGCTTGTATGTGTCCTCTTTATTGTAGTACATTGATTTATGGCTATGATAGAGCATGACTCAAATATTTCCCTCTTTATTACTGATTGGTATTTTAATTCGACAATGGTAAACCAACCTTTACTAAGGATATTATTGCAAATAACCTCTTCTAGAGTACTTTGTGTGTAGTATTAATACAATAAAGGTGTAGGGTTACTGAGGCTGGGAAATGTGTAAACTCACTGTATATACAGACAAAATGACACTTAGCAACAAACCCAACAGTGCTGCCTTCTTCCCATGTTCCTAGTAGATTAAACACCAAGCTTATCTTTCTGTTATACCCCTTTCACACCGGCCCCCATTCACACAAACCGCAAATTACCAGGTTAGAGCTTTTAATCCTGGTAAATTGCTGAAAGACTCAGGTTTTTCGGTGGTGTGAAAGGGTCAACACGGGTCTTAAATCCCAGCACTCCGACCCTGGTCAAGAGCAGGGTCGGAGTTCTGGGATTTGGGACCCGTGTTGACCATTTCACACCACCGAAAAACCTGGGCTCTTCAGCAAATGACTGGGTTGAAAAGCTTTAACCCGGTAATTTGCTTCTTGGTGGAAACATTAAGTCGCCTACTATAAAGGTAACAAAAAATAAAAAAAATGTAACTCAAACAATTCAATACGTTGTACAAGTGTGGGGTCTCGAATAATCTGGGAGCCTGATATAGAAAAACATCTAAATGCCAGAAAAGGGTGATAAATACTGCTTACAAAACTAATGCCACACATGGCATGTTAGGGAGGAAGTCAATTGTTGGTGGGAAATTCAAAAAGTTTTTCTTGAAGCCACAGGGTTTTGCCATTTGGCCACACGCTAAAAATTAAACATTTTTTTATTAGAAACCGTGGGAGAGCGCATACACACAATAATCCAAATGAAAGGTACACAAGTTTTTTTTACCTCACTCCCAACTGAATTGCCCCATTAGAGTTTCCTACATACCCAGGGGGAGATGTATCAAGCATTTAAAAGAGATACAATGGAAAAGTTGACCATAGAAAGCTTCTGCCATTGCAGACACTGAGCTAGATAAATGACAGAAGCTGATTGGTTGTTATGGGCAACTTATCCATTTTATCTCTCTCAAAGGGTCAAATTTAACATTCAGACATTTTGTTATGGTCCGTTTAGATTTGAAGCAGAAGCCAGGAGGGGACAGGGGAGCCGGGACCGAAGACAAATGTTCTGCAGGTCCCGGGCTCCGGCCACAGACGCTGCAGGTGAGCTCCCGGCAGGCGGCAGTGGCATTACAATAGCCCCGCAGACCCACGGTGCCCACACCTACAGTGCTATTGTTACGCCACTGGTACAGGCTTATTGGACTGTGCACAACAGGAAAACATGTATCCATGTATGCAACGGCCTTTAGCCAAACACTAGGATGTCTCCCTCTGTACTTTTTATAGTATTCTGCCGGTGGATCTACAAGTTAGGACCAAGCCAATGCTATCCTGACAGAGCATTTTATACAAATTGGGCCAGACTAAGGGGGAGATTCTCGAAACAAGAAATGCGGTAAAAACCCCGTTATCGGGGTTTTTACTGCATTATGGGATGTTGTAAGCATCCCCCGCCGGGTTAACGCGGTGGGGGGCATCGCCAGAAAAATCTGGCGATGCCCCATAGAAGCCAATGGGCTTCTACCGCATCCCTCCGCCGCCCCGCGCCGACCCCCCGCATCGCCCCCTCACCTGTGCTGCCCGGACCTGTGACCTCCTCCCTGCACTGATCCTCTTCCGGGTACAGGGAGGAGGAGAGCCCGGCGCAGCAGCAGCAGCGCCGCGTGTGGGAGGGAGGGGAGAGCCGCCGGGACCTGCTGGGACCCGGCGACTCTCACCGCAAAGGACAGCTCTTAACGCAAGAACTGTCCTTTGCTATAATTATCGCATATGTTACAACATATGCGATAATTAAGTATGCGATGGGCGGCGAAGGGGGCGGAGATGCTTAGAGAATCTCCCCCTAAGCCTTGAAAAGTGATCAAATGGAAAGAGTTAAACCACCAACCAATCAGCTCCTAATTATCATTTTTGAAACACTGTCTGTGACATGGCGCCTCTCTGCGCTCTCTCACACACTGACCCAGGACGCTTCTCTGCGCTCTCTCACACACTGACCCAGGACGCTTCTCTGCGCTCTCTCACACACTGACCCAGGACACTTCTCTGCGCTCTCTCACACACTGACCCAGGACGCTTCTCTGCGCTCTCTCACACACTGACCTGGAGCGCTTATCTGCGCTCTCTCACACACTGACCTGGGGCGCTTCTGTGCGCTCTCTCACACACTGACCTGGGGCGCTTCTCTGCGCTCTCTCACACACTGACCTGGGGCGCTTATCTGCGCTCCCTCACACATTGACCTGGGGCGCTTCTGTGCGCTCTCTCACACACTGACCTGGGGCGCTTCTCTGCGCCCTCTCACACACTGACCTGGGGCGCTTCTCCTCGCTCTCTCACACACTGACCCGGGGCGCTTCTCCGCGCTCTCTCACACACTGACCCGGGCTCCTCTCCGCGCTCTCACACACTGACTCGGGCGCCTCTCCTCGCTCTCACACACACTGACCCGGGGTACCTTTCCGCGCTCTCTCACACACTGACCCGGGGCACCTCTCCGCGCTCTCTAACACACTGACCCAGGGCGCCTCTCCGCGCTCTCTCACACACTGACCCGGGGCGCCTCTCCGCGCTCTCTCACACACTGACCCCGGGTGCCTCTACGCGCTCTCTCACACACTGACCCGGGGCACCTCTCCGCGCTCTCTCACACACTGACCCAGGGCGCCTCTCCGCGCTCTCTCACACACTGACCCGGGGCGCCTCTCCGCGCTCTCTCACACACTGACCCCGGGCGCCTCTCCGCGCTCTCTCACACACTGACCCGGGGCGCCTCTCCGCGCTCTCACACACTGACTCGGGCGCCTCTCCGCGCTCTCACACACACTGACCCGGGGCGCCTCTCCGTGCTCTCTCACACACTGACCCGAGCGCCTCTCCGGGCTCTTTCACACACTGACCCGAGGGCAGGGTGCTGTGCGGTGTGTGTGTATGGGGAGGGCAGGGTGCTGTGCGGTGTGTATGGGCAGGGTGCTGTGTAGTGTGTGTATGGGGAGGGCAGGGTGCTGTGCAGTGTGTGTATGGGGAGGGCAGGGTGCTGTGCAGTGTGTATGGGGAGGGCAGGGTTCTGTGCAGTGTGTATGGGGAGGGCAGGGTGCTGTGCAGTGAGTGTATGGGGAGGGCAGGGTGCTGTACAGTGTGTATGGGGAGGGCAGGGTGCTGTACAGTGTGTGTGTGAGGAGGGCCAGGGTGCTGTACAGTGTGTATGGGGAGGGCAGGGTACTATAGAGTGTGTATGGGGAGGGCAGGGTGCTGTGCAGAGAGTGTATGGGGAGGGTAGGGTGCTGTACAGTGTGTTTGGGGAAGGCAGGGTGCTGTGCAGAGAGTGTATGGGGAGGGCAGGGTGCTGTACAGTGTGTATGGGGAGGGCAGGGTGCTGTACAGTGTGTGTATGAGGAGGGCAGGGTGCTGTACAGTGTGTATGGGGAGGGCAGGGTACTATAGAGTGTGTATGGGGAGGGCAGGGTGCTGTGCAAAGAGTGTATGGGGAGGGTAGGGTGCTGTACAGTGTGTTTGGGGAAGGCAGGGTGCTGTGCAGAGAGTGTATGGGGAGGGCAGGGTGCTGTACAGTGTGTATGGGGAGGGAGAGGCCCCAGTGCGCCTGCGTGTGTGTATGAGTGAGTGAGGATCACGCTGGGACGGGATGGCAGGAACCTTTGTATCTCTCTCCCGGCACTGAGAGTAAGGAGAACAGCCCGGACAGCGGACGCAGGAGCCGGGCAGGCACAGGCGCTGAGCACCGGCCACGGGCAGGACGTTGGCGGGAGCCGGATGCTGGGAAGTTGTGGAGTGATGAGTGAGTGCGGGCTGCTGGCACCGGGCTGCGGGCACCGCTGACACCTGCGCCCCGGGACGCTCACCATGGCCAAAGTCATCCAGAGGAAGAACCACTGGACGAGCAGGGTGCACCGGTGCGCGGCGAGCCGGGGCCCCGGGGGGGAGCTCCTGCTGCCGGTGCTGGGGGGAGCGGAGGACGGGGAGTTCCTCTATGTGGGGGAGCTGGAGGAGTCCGGAGATGGGGAGCTTCAGACGGGGGAGCTGCTGCTGGAGGTGGCCGGGGTGCCGGTATCCGGGCTGCCCAGATACGACGTGCTGGAGCTGGTGCGGGGCTGCGGGGACAGTGTCCCGATCACAGCTGTCAGACAAGGTGAGTGCGGTTCCTGCTCCACTTCCCCGAGTCTCTGCTCACTTATACTGCTGCCACCCTCACCTGCATCTGTCTCTCCTAACTTACATAACACTGACTATATATATATATATATATATATATATATATATATATATATATATATATATATATATATATATATATATATAATCTCAATTGTATATGGATTTTAACTTGAGTGCGTTACTGCTTTGCCATGTAGTTCAGGCCACCGTTACCTGTGCCTCAGGTGTGTTGCAGTGTGCTCTGCACTGAATGTATTGCTGCTGTGCAGGCCACCGTTTCCTATGTCTCAGGTTTATTTGGCCTCAGGTGTGTAGCAGTGTGCTCTGCACTGGATGTATTGCTGTTGTTTATGCAGGCCACCGTTTCCTATGTTTCAGCTTTATTTTGCCTCAGGTGTGTAGCAGTGTGCTCTGCACTGGATGTATTGTTGCTGCTTGTGCAGGCCACCGTTTCCTATGTCTTTGGTTTACTTTTCCTCAGGTGTGTAGCGGTGTGGCCTGCAATGGATGTAGTCCTGCATGTTGCTGCTGTGCCATGTATTGTAATGCAGGCCAACGTTTCCTATGTCTCAGGTGTGTAGCAATGTGGTATGCACTGGATATGTTCCTGCTGCTGTGCAGGCCACCATTTCCTATGTTTCAGGTTTACTTTGCCTCAGGTGTGTAGCAGTGACGTCTGCACTGGAGGTGTTCCTGCAGGCTGCTGTACAGTGACACTTCCAGGTGATATGCAGGCTGCTGTACATACTGTAGGTGACAAGCTCTGCACACACAATGTAGTGCCAGTGACAGAGAGCTGAGGAAGCCCCTGCAGTTGGGTGACACAACTGCCAATCATTCCAGGGGGATCATTCGTTTTCTTATTATCTGTATTATTAGTGTCTGCTGAATTATCTGTCACATGGCAATGCAACATCCAAAACAAAGGGCTTGATAGTGAATTAATGCTGCATAATCACATAGGCATTACAGGAAAAAGTTCCAGCAATAGAAAGTTCTCCTGGTTTATTTTATATTTATTATTGGTTATTCATTCATAGATCAGTAATTTTATTTTTATAACTACTCTTCTGTGGTGTGTGTATATCTACACACACACACACACACACACACACACACACACACACACACACACACACACACACACACACACACACACAATATTGTGTGTCACTGGCTCCTGGCAACGTCGTACACTCCTTGTGGGATACAGCTGAAGTTTTAATTGTTTTATTCCGTGACCTGTCTTGGCAGCACCATAATGATTATCTATACATAACATTCTAGGGGGATATTCGGCTGCTGGCTTTGTGCACATGTGATTGGTTTGCCTTGATGTAGTACAAAAGTTATTGTGTCAATATTTGTGTTCCGCACACACTGTGTGGTGATCTCACCTGTTACCATCCACCCATGGCGAATGAGTCACACAGAGATAGGATTTTGTCCGCTTCGGGACATCCAGGAAAGGATTATGTATCACCATAAAATTAGATCCGCCTCCTTTTTAACTGCGTTATTTCCTCTGTACTGTACCTTAGCCTTTTTGAAAAAATATACAAAAAGATTTATCATCTGATATGGTCAGCAATGTTGATTGGGTAAAGGCTGGCTGCAAGAGCTTGCACTCATTTTGTGTTTAAATTAACAGCACCTTAAAATCAGATCACGCTGTTTACATGTAGACAATACTATTACCAACTTTGTTCATACCGGTAATACCAGTCTACTACAGTTTGCAGGTTTAATCATTGACATCGGTCTTTGCCCCTTTGGATAGTACCATCAATGGGGTCAGTTCAGTTTCCCACAAAGGATGATGCCTGGGTTGGCTGTATTGTCATGAAGATGGGTACACATTTGACAATACTGTATGTCAGTTTAAACCATGATCAACAATATCACCCATATCTCTCCTTGTGTAAGCCCGCGGTCACTTGTGGCGGTTAGATTTGATGTGATGCACAGAAAACTTAGCGACATGTCAATGAAGTATGAAAATGTGATTGTTTCATCCTTTATTAACATAGCTCAATGTGTACCCAGGTTCTGATGTGTCAGCCTGTTGGACCGACATATCGGCTGGGTACACATCATTGCAGTGTTTACCCAGCTTAAATCTGGCATATCTCAGAACTTACTCCCACAGACTTAAGGGGGCAAGTTACTGAGTCGATTTTGTACCTAGTTGAAATGTGAATCCGACTTATCGGAACCAGGGTGTACATTGAGTAATGTTAATGAAGGAAAGATCTACTGTGTCACACATCACTCTTAATTGGTTGCCTTAGAACATATAGGAGTCTTCTTCACAGCTTGTAAACTGTATCATATTTTAGTTAGGTTGTTTTTTAATAATTATTCCTGTTAGAAAATTACAATTTAATGATACTTTATCTGTACTTGTAGTTTACGATATGATAGTAAACTTTTTGGTTTTGAAAAGAATGTGGTTCGCAGGTGGCCAATACCAGAACTGTCTGTCTGTCTGATTTAGGCCTGTAAGCAAGGCTGCAATTTTGCAGGTGGACAAAACCATGCTGCACTACAGGTGGGGCAGATGTTACATCTGTGCAGAGAGTGTTATGCTAGGTACACACCAGGACGACTAGGGCCCGATCCCATCAATTTAGATCCAATTCTGACCGATTGGATGTAGATTGTGAGGTGATTGGGCCCTTTTCAGTCCTGTTTTGATCCGATTCCGATCGGCTGCGCGGCTCCGTGTGTCGGTCGGTCGTTATTCACATCCTACCTGCAGCAGGTAGGATCTGGAAACGACCATACACCTGGGTGCGGGTCGCCATCAGATCGGTACTGCTCACGGTGCACATCGTGAGCGGGTCGGACGAGACACTGACAACCCGCTCACAATGTGCATCGTGAGTGTGTCGTCCTGGTGTGTACCCTACATTACTATGGGTGAAGGTGAAGTGTGTTCAAACTGAAATCTAAATTGCAGTGTTAGAATAAAACAGCCAATGTTTACCCTGCACAGAAACAAAATAACTCCCCCCAAATCTAACTCTCTCAGCACATGCCTTATTCCACTCATTGCGACGATGCTAATCGCGTATCCTGCGCTGTCCGCTTACTTGCGGCAGTCCTCTCCCTCTTGAGACCAGGTGAATAAGGACACATCTGTAAGTTATACTTTGTGTATATCATTCTGCAACTCAAACCAGCATAAAAGATGATTTCTGAGGTCATCACATCTAAGCGACATCATCCTTTAAAAAGTTATGATGTCATCCCTTTTCAATAAGCGAACGTGTGAACTATTGCACTTTATAGCGGCAACGTGTTCCGCAGAGATGTATAATCGGAATGATTTCCTGGCTAGCACGCCCTGCTACATGGGATTACACCTTGATATCTCTGTAACAGGCAAATACACAGCAGGAACAGTTTAGTCAGTGACCAATTATCATACCAGTATACCAAGGACGGAGGGGGGAAGGGGTCCCGAGCATCGGGAAGAACCCCTGTGGAATAAAGCATGAAAGTGCAATTCATATGGTACAGTACCTTGGCTGGAGTAAAGTACTGTTAATTATAACATATATTACTAGCCACCTCCGATTTATTTACATGACCTGCATTTAAGTATGCATTTACAGTATATAGGTAAAGAACACCTGGTCAGGGCCACCATAAGGTATTTTGGGGCCCGGGACTCATTTCCAGTCTGGGTATTTGGCACCCCACTTGAGTTAACATAATTCGGCTCCTGTTCCCCCATCTCCTCTTCAGCTGAGCTGCAGCATGGAGGTCCTGATTGGCTGCTGATGCAGGAGCTCTGATAGGCTCAAAAGCCGGTGCAGCATTTTAATTGGTCGTCGGCATCCTGGGGAGGGTGTCAAATATAGGTGCCCAGGGCCTTCCAGAGGCCGGGCCTGGGACAGCTGTACCTACAGCACCCCCCTATTGGCGGACTTGCACCTGGGTATCTTCTTACTATCTTTTATAATAGAATTCTATCACTGCTCCTCACCTCTATAGGGGAGATTCAAGTGTTTTGCATGCCAGCGGCTACTGGATGGGGCCTGGCAGAGCAATTGAAGTGTTATTTCATTTGGGCACGCACAGCCGCTCACGTTGACATTACTGTAATGTTGTTATGTCATTTTGACGGGGTGGTGACTAGTCAGATGGGCAGCAGGTCCGAACACTGGCTCAAGTTCGGTGCGCACAGGACCGTGCATCGGACCTGAGGGAGACATCAATCTCATCTGATTTGGGCCTAATTTTTTTTTCTTTCTTTTACAACTCAGCCCAGGGCTACAAATCTGCAGTTGGTCCTCTTCAGTAGAAGTTGGATTAGAAAAAAGGTGCAGTTAGAGAACGCTGGGCCCCATATCAGCATTACCTACGAGCTGCTCTCGTTTCAGCTGTATCAATATTTTGACACCCACCTACTGAGAACGGCTCCAACACCGCCTAATAATCACCGCTATATACATATTTCCTAGGATGACACAGTTGCCTGAACTATATATACATTCCTCAAATCAACAGCAGACATCCGATTTCTGTATGAATAATCCCATAGCAGGCGCCCTAAAATGTGTCTCTGTGCAAGGCAGAGCCACTGGATACAGCACATCCCCAACAACACAGCACATGCCACATTGCAACGGACTCGCTGTAACTGAACCTGGGTTTAATACCCAGGTTCAGGTTAAGGAAATCTTTACCCACAGTTTTTCTGCTATCCTATTTTATGGGTAATGCAGAAAACCTGTAGAAATCATTCCGTGACTTAAGGATAGTAGTGTTCATTCTAGCACCCGCATGCAGTTCCTGTTCCCTGCCTGGGGTGTTGCTGTCTGCTGTGGTGTTTCTAGCACAGGTCTGGTTTGCATATCAGTGCTGATGTACAGACCACACTGTGCTAGAAGCACTACAGCAGACAGCGACACCCCAGGCAGGGAAGAGGAGCTGCATGGGTTTTCAAAGATAGTGGGTGCTAGAATGAACACTAGATGGATTTCCTTAAGGTGCGTACACACGGGGGGGGGGGGGGGGGGAGATATATTGCTCAGTGTCTCCTTTTCATCAGCGACCAGAGATGGTCGCTGATGAGAAGGAACCTCTGCCTGGGGAGCCGCAGAGGTAATCAGCTGGCAAGCTCCTGCGACCAGCGATAAGAATGGGGCTGAAAACGGGAGTGCGCACCCAACGATTTATTGCCGGGGCACACTCCCATCACTGGCAATATGGTCACCTGCGACCATATTCCCAGCGATTTCAGCCCCTATTGCCCCGTGTGTACACAGCTTTAAACTAGCCAAGGAATAAAATACAGGGGATAGAATCAATTAGCCGCTTGCTTGTTGCTCACACCTGGGCGGGAAGCAAGCTGATGGCCTGTTTCATACAGTAGTTGTTTGCTAGGCTGGGTGTAATTGCAACCAGGGTATGTGTGTACACTAACACATTCCTATACATGCGGCTAAATGGCCAAAACAATCAGTCGATAATTGCTCACTCATGAACGCTGGGAATGGGAACAGATTCGGGCCGTAATGAAGGGGTCTGAATCATCCCATAAAAGTGGTGAGATTTCCCTCCATGTGTAGACTCTGGGATATAAGCGCACAGAATTCTGTATGTGAATTTGCCCCATAATGTCAAATATTTTAAATTGTATTATGTTGCGGGATTTTTTTTACGCGTATCTGTGAAAATACCATATACTAGAACAGCTTGTATTTCAGGTTTAAAGGTCCTGGGTGTACTGGCCTGTCAGTGCAATGACACAGGTGTATAACGTTTACCCTAGATTTCGATCTCCTTGACGCCATGAACAAGCATTGTACTGTGCTGCGTACATATCTGTTCTGCATTGCTATAAAGTGACTAGGCTCTGTCTGCAATAGGGGACTATGGTGTCATCTACTGTATATTTTAAAACAAGGAATTTGAGCCAGAAATCGAGGAGATTTGTACCAGCTGCGATTTTGTAGCCAGTTGTCAGCTAAATCTGCGCAGATGCTCCGCGGTGTGTTTGGAAGCCGTTTATGTGGTTTACAAGTCTCTGTCTGCTGTTGACGCCTTTGATGTGGTCACGAGTGCGTTCGGGAGAACTCAAAACGAATTCACTTCTGATCCCGCGCAGTTCCCTTGGGACCGGGCTGCTAACAATAGGAGCTCTGTACTGGTCACAGACACTTCATGAAACTGTTTTCTTATTAAATAAAAGGAAAAAAAATCATATATAAATCTGTTGGTGTGACTGACTGGGAAGGAGGCAGAGTCCCTGGTCAGATTGCTGCGTTCTTGGCACAGTGATTTCATTATTTACTCGGCAGCGGCGGCCTGGTTACCATTCCTTGGTTACATCATATCTGTGTTGTATCCTATCGCTACTGGAAGTCGGTAACATCTATATCCCGCTCGTCTTTTTGTAAGTACTCGGATTGCTTCATGTGAACAGGACCGAGAGACCTTTTCCTGGAGCTGGAATGTGATATTGGATGGAACACACCCCGTGACAGGTGAAAAGGGCATTACATATCAGTGCTCACAGGAGCTGGAACCTGACTACAAACAGAAAAACTATTGTGTGAAACTTGGGCCTGAAACGGTTTCTTTCTTTTAAAAGTTAATATATCGATGTTGGGCGGAACTTCAAAACAGTCAAAAACAATTCTATTGGTGGACAAACAAAGTTTTTGAAGTCTTACGGTTCATTGCTTTTCCAGCCTCTCTAATAAAATATTTGTGACTCAGACTCAAAAGGTGCCAGCTGGCCTTCTTTTAGTGAGTTCCTACCTGTCATCTGTCACGAACAGAGGACGGAAGACCTCCATAGCGACCCGTGGGAGAGCGCATAGTTAGCGATATAGTGCGTACACAATAGACGACATGCACGATAATGTCGATAACAATGATCGTTATGACGTCACATTGTGTAATAAATAGTCTAGTGTGTTCGCACCTTTAGCTGATCACTTTGAAAATGAAAGGACTGCATTGAAAATCTGCTGTTCAGCGCAATCTTGCACAATTCATTTTTATATAGGAAGTTCAGTGTTTAGCACTGTCATTTACAAGTCGCTGACTGAAGAAGGGACAGCGATGCACAGCTGCGAAGTGACAATTAAATGTACGCTGCCAGTCTGACATACTGTCCTGCAGTAGATAGGAGAGGAGTGCTATAGAATGGCATTATTGGGGATTCCCTGTCGAGATGCATGAAGGTCGACATGGGTTTAGGTTGACACAAACATTAGGGTGACATGCACAAGGTCAACAGTCAAAAGGTTGACATGGGGTATTTTATGCCCTACCATTCACTAGGGCATGGAGGGAGAATAAAACGGTGTGCCCAAAGCATGGTGAGCACAATAAGCCCTTTTTTAGTGTCAATGTCAACTATGTCGACATTCGGGACAAAAAAAAAAGCAAAAACCCCCATGTTAACCTTTTGACTGTCAACCATGGGCATGTCGATTTAATGCTTGTAGACCTAATGACCCTGTCGACTTAAGCCTATGTCGACCCCAGTCATGTCGACCTTCAGTGGTCAATCAAATGCTTGTCTGTGCAATGGTCCATACTCCCCAAATTCTGCAACTGCCACCAACTGCCATTCCACACTGACTCACTGGCAGTGGGTGAGACTCCCCTATTTTAATCTAGACAGTGCTGCAGCCCCGCCCTCCTGGAGCCGTTACTGGATAAGATGCATGCAGACGGGGTTTGGGGTGAGGCAGAAAGATTTGAGAGGAAATTACAGGATTCAGGGGGAAAGAGGTGAGAAACAGGGAACACATTGCTGTCTTCTATGGTACCTTCAAAAACATATGAATGGTTGAACAACGGTTACAAAATCTGATCAACATACAACAAACAAAATTGCTGTAAGTAGGAAAGATTTGTAGAAGTAACAGTCCCGCAGAATAGCACAGGTTTATGCAATTTGCCGATATTCAAATATCTTTCCCTGCTAACGATGGCCAATCATTAAGGTCATATTGATCCTAGCAGGTACCTCAGCCGACAGTATACACACAAGCCCAGGACAAATACATGCACACTTCAGATTCAGACATCACCAACGTTTATACTGTATAAAACAATTTTTCTGAGAATTTATTACATGGTTTTAAATTATATGCCTAAAAGTGAGCTTTGAAGCCTCTTTTAGCCATTGCAGCATGTATTACCCCCCCCCCCCCCCCCCCTCCATCTCATTAAGAATATGTGACCATAGCGTTCTCCAAGATTATACACCAATGGATTGGGTCCAGCAGGAAAGATAAGGTTGCTTAGCGACTCTGCCCTCCCCCCACCTTATATTACAGAAGGGGGTGTAGAAAGAAGAGATTGCATCACGTAGATATGTATTGGGAAGACATTATAATGATGGTACTGGTACGATAGACACCATTTCTCTTTGTGGCAGGTCACAGTTAATGCTTGCTGTATAGTACCTCTTATTTTCCCCCGTAAGCCATCCCATTCGTCCTGGACTTGTGTGTATACTGTCAGCTAACAGAGGTATCCCGCTCGGATCAATAGGACCTTATTGATTGGACATAGTTAGCAGGCCTAGATACTTGAATATCGGCAAATTGCATAAACCTGTGCTATTCTGCGGATTTGTTACTTCTGTAAATCTTTCCTACTTACAGCAAAAAAATTTGAACGCACCATAGAAGAATGCAAAATGTACTCCGTATCTCACCTCTGTCCCCCTCAACCCTGTCCTTTCTTCTCAAATCTGTCTGCCTCACCCCAAACCCCCTGTCTGCATGCCTCTTATCTGCCCCCCTCACTTTCTCCCTGTCTTATCTCTATTGGCTGAATGGGAGATCACCGATTGGCTGAGAGAGCGCTCCCAGCCAATCAGCAGCCACCCATTCTTTTGAATTCTCCTATGCTACGTGTGTAGGCTCCTTAACTATGGATTTCAGTAATCTTTGCTAGCTGTCCATAGCTATACATTTATGTCATGTCTAGTAATCCTTGGAGAATTCCTATTTTCAGGAATCCGCATTTGGAACCAGCAGAATAGTTCTTTCCAGCAGATGCACACAATCTATGGACAGGTTTGGTTACCTACAGTCTGTTATTGTGGCCCCTTAATTGTCAGCACTCCTATAAGTTCTGTTTGGTATCTAAGAACAGCTGCTAAGATGTGTACTAAGATTTGTGCTGTTAATTGTGCTCTGTTTTTGTTGTTCTGTCACTGTTATGTCTAGTTCTGTATACCCTGTACTGTTCTATATGTACCGCGCTGCGTACCCCTTGTGGCGCCCTATAAATAAAAATATAATAATAATAATCCTGTGTTGTTTCTATGTAATATGCTGACGTTGCATTAACTAGGATTTCACGACCTCTTCAAAGTGCCGCTCAAAAACAAAGAAACCTCACATCACATCCTAGACCACTAGACACACACCCTAAGCTGCAGTACTGATCCGTCGGTCAGGGCCCTTAGTCACAGATTTCACTCAACTTTTCCTATAGCTCATCTTCTGGTTCTGAGAGCTTTTTAATAAAGAGGAGCACCTTTCACCAATGGAGACTGGCACAGGGGCTAGTTCAGACCCATTCACTGAGCTAGGAATTCACAGCCCTAATGAGTATCCAAGGAACCTGCATGTGCACGGCCTACAGTGCTCATGCACCAGCCCTCCGCGCGTTCACAGCCAGCGATGGCCTGTGAACGCAGGCCGTACGCTGGCTGATTACCAGCATGCTGTATGCCAGCATCTCTCTTGCTCACTGGCAATATGTATGCATGGAAGAAGTTAAAATTATATTTTGCACCTGGGCCCACAACCCACAAGCTCTACCACTGGCCCCACCCCTACCAGTTGACATCACAACTTCTCCCATACATACTGCAATCGTAAAATCACATTCGCTCAACGAGACCTGTTCCGTTCAAGTATACTACAATGCACTAATAACCTATTAATCAATCTGACGTGTATCTGAGCTGCGCTGTTTATACTGAGCATTCCTTTTATCCTCACAAGCTGAGAAATCTGATTAGTGCTCAGATTAATCAATATGCAGCTAGGCTGAGGGGGACGGTAGAGTAATGTCTTCCTCCGTCTCCATACACTCTACGCGCATTTTCCCATAGGCTCCTAAGGCTTTTTATAAACCTACTATACAGTGTTCAAGTCCATTTACTTAAGACGGCTGGCAGACTATTAACTGGTCCCGTTTAAGGAACATTCGCAATGTTGTAAAGAACGTATTAATGATTCCCTATTCGGTTGGCTTGTCTTAGTGCTTTTTTAAGTGCTTTTGTTTTTTAATTTGCTTTTGCATGCTTTTAGGAAGGCCACTTCGGGGGCAGCGTAAATGCGTCTGCTAGCCAATGTGGGGCAGTATTTTTAGCTGTTCTGGAACACCGTGTATTCAATGCACATACTGTATGTGGTTGTGAGAGTGGAAGGAGCCGAAATATGGGTGCTATACATTACTTGTATGTGCTATTGTTTACAGCAGGGATGGCCCTCCAGATGTTGTTGAATTACACATCCCAGCATGCCCTGCAACAGTTTTAGTATGGCCAAATAACAAAACTGTAGCAAGGCATGCTGGGATGTGCAGTTCAACAACAGCTGGAGGGCCGAAGGTTGCCCATACCTGGTTTACAGGATTACAGGTCTTCCAATGCTAAAATAATAAAATGTCCGGGGTGGGAGCCCTGTGTCTACATTTTTTCCATGTCAATACTGTTGACCTTCACATCGGCCCCTGTCTTAGTTGAGCTTCTAGAATAAATAATTATGCAACCCATATTAGGTTAATTGGGTCTAAACAACATTAACCCTGTAAAAGGTTTTGGATTGAAGCCCATTTCAGAGAATGCAAAATTCCCCACAGGTAACACCTTGTACGCATATAGGACTTTATTCTGGTTCACTTGCAAAAGCAAATTCTCTCTCTAATAGATAAAACCATGTGCACTGCAGGTGGGGCAGATGTAACATGTGCAGAGAGCCTTAGATTTGGGTGAGATATTTTGTTTCTGTGCGGAGTAAATACTGGCTGCATTATTTTTACACTGCAATGTGGATATCCGTTTGAACACACCCCACCCAAATCTAACTTTCTCTGCACATGTCACATCTGCCCCACCTGCAGTGCACATGGTTTTGTCCATTTAGAGAGAGAATTTGCTTTTGTAAATGGACCAGAATCGGGCCCATAATCTGTTCTTTAGCCCAGTTGGACTGTAATCCTGTACCCCCTTAAAAATAATAATAATAATAATAATAATCAATAAAGAGAGGGATAAATGCACTGGGAGTTTGAGAAAACAAAAACGTTTGCAAAATTTTTTTTTAAACTTAGTCTTGAGCAATATAATAAATTTATGGTGCGTTTGAGCTGCAAATAAGATAGTACATAGCAAGTCGAGACAGGTGCTTGTCTAGTTCCAAATAATCATTTTGCTCAAACCCAAAAAGGGACCCCCGTAAGAGATATCACAGTTTATCCTTAAAGTCAAAATCTAGCAATTACAGAGATCACAACCTGTCTGTATTTGCATATATTAGTAGGCGTACATTGCCAGACAGCGCTGCTGCTGGCCAAAATATTATGCAAAATAGCAGACTAATGTCTGGGTATTACAGAATAAATGTTTGTGTACAAACAGATACTGTGTAAAGCTGGCCATACATCTACAGATCGATTGTCAGATTGGACTGGTTGGAATATAAACCTGGTAATGGAAACTGTCATTCCAACCAGCCCAATCTGTAGATGTATGGCCAGCCACCTTTACTTTGTAAAATACAGCCTAAGCTTAAATAAATCCATATATGTAATACAAATACATATATGTGCACTAGTAATCCTGCTCGAAGCAAATGCTTCGAAAGCTAGTCTGCTACCTTGTGATTGCCTCTGTGTTTGTGCATGTGTGAGAAAGATGTAGTTACACTCGCTGCCAAAAGAGACACACAAACAGACACTAGAAATATATATATAGATTATTTTATTTGAAAATAACCCTTCCCATACCCCCCGGAGATGCCTGGAGTTGCTTCCCAAAAAAATAAACTCATGGTGTCTATGTCGACATCTGTTGACATAGACACAGAAAAATGAATGTTTGCCTTTTCTTATGTCAACCCTTTTCCTGTCAACCCTTTTCCTGTCAACCTTTTGACCACATCAACCTAAAGAATGTCTACCTTTGGTGTCAACCTTTTGCCTGTTGACCAATCATTGTCGACACATTGACTTTTACACTTTGCTTGTAGCATAGAATCCTTCCAATGGAGTTTAGTCATTGTTTGTTATGTGTTTATAGTATGTGTCCTAACAGTAGTCGGGGGTAACTGAACCTCACGTAGAGATGTGAACTACGTGCAAAATACAGGGATTTGGATTGGACAGAATGAGTGGAGGGAGAAGTAACATAGCGCATCGCCTAATGAGCATGACAGCGGCATCTGAGGGCAGCCGAGCGCACAAGGGGCCCTGCCCTGAAGCACTTTCTCTGCTCAGACACATTCTCATTAAATCATATTGAGACATATTTCAGTCAACTGATCCTATCACATTGTGCTTTTTATTACTTTTCTGTTTGGAATTGTTTGTTTTCATAGTTTTAGATACTTTTTTATATATTTATTTATTTATTTATATTGTTTGGTTAACTATATTGTTTAGTTGAATATTTTTTGTTTGAGTGAACACTAGTTATGCCAACCCCGGGAATAGGGATTGAAAGATGCTCATTCCCAGGCTTGGCATCCCTAAAAGAAAAAACGCTCCCAAAACCCCCACATTAATTAATGGAGGAGCAGGTGGAGGCAGTGGGTGGGTCAGGTAGAGGCAGTGGGTGGGTGTTGCACCAGACAGTGAGGTGCCAGGCGGCTGAGTTTCTTAAGTGGAGCCGGGAGCGGGCCGCAAGAGGGCTTCAGCGGTACAGCAGTGCGGCCTGCGCAGAGTGACCTATGACCTAATCACGCTGCGCAGACCGCACGCCGGGGTCAGGAACAGCCGGGCAGCATCTGAGCAAGTGCTCAGACGCTGCACAGCATTAGACTGCTTATGCGCAGTCTAATCCTGAAATCCTGATTGGAGTATCCCGGACATTGAAATCCTGGACATTTTGGGGCCTGGATCCCGCCGAGACCGATTTTGGGATTGGCCACCCTAGTGAACACCAATGAAAGGCTTGGTGGTAAAGAAAGCTTCCGTTTATGCATTACTAATATTGGTCTGGATTTGAGATGATTAGAAATTGATGTCTCCCATACTACCCACACACCGTGTTGGGAGCAACCTCATGTCATGACATCGCAGATTTTTAGTTCCATGGGAACCAGTGCATCCGTCAGGCCAAATTCAATTCATTGTGTGTAGATATCTGCACCTCTTGGATAACCCCCGTGACATTAAGTAATGAGATACGTATGAGATCGTTGCTCTGACTGATCTGCTGTTCTGGTCCCGATCTAGACAGGAAGAGTGACACCTGCTTGTGTTGGCCGTGGCCCCTGGACATTCTAGTGCTGCATTAGCTTCTCACCTCTGGGCAGGTGTCAGATACCCAGAATTAATCTTTGTCCTGCTGAGATAAGGCGCAGCTATGAATAGGTAAATGGCAAAGTCGTGGGTGACTCCTCCAGTGCACAAGGGGGTTACTATTGTGTGTGAACAACTTCTTTAAAAGTGTTAAGGCCGATGCAGACTGGGCGACATTGAGCTGAAAATCGCTCAAAACACCCAGTTTGAGCAGCTTTCAGCTCAAGGCCGCCCAGTGTGTACGGTCCGGCAATGAGTGGTGAGCGTTGCTGCGCGCTCCCGCATCATCGCCGGAAAAGCCGTTTATCTGCTGGTAATACCAACAGATGAGCGGTTTTGAGGACGGCTTTGCATAGCGCCGGGCAGGGGTAAAGCGGCTCAGTGTACATGCTGGGCAAAATCGCCCAGTGTGTATGGACTTTTAAGCAGTTTGGACCTCATCTAGTACGGATCCGGTCAGCAGGTCTACAATCTCTCAAACCCGTCTAGATTAACAGTAATGGAAGTTAGACGCCAGTGTTAGGTCGCGGAGAGCGTGGTCTACGGTCTTATGGTCGACAGCAGTTTTTCACGTTTTTTTGGTGCACGTCTAACTTTTGTTACTGTAGTAGATCTAAACGTGATCGACTCTCTTTAAGCCTCTTACTGGACGGGTTTGACTAAAGTTGATCTACCATAACATGGCCGATCTAGACATTGTATATACGCTATACCATAACCCTCTGATATTTTCAGGGGAATGTAGAAAAAGGCTTACTTAATGATTAATTGCATATACAGTACAATATGTATTCTAAAGCTGCCCAGTAATTCGCAATCCCGAGATTAAGAGATGCCCGGGATGAGATTCGCGCATGTGCAGACTCACCCCGTAAACCCAGGATTGGAATCTCCAAGCTCAGGATTCAAATCCCAGGATCCGACCAGTCCAGGGATTGTCCACCCTAGTTGGAGCAAAGCAAGAACAGCAAGTAATACCCCTTTTACACTAAAGTTCTGGGTCTGACCTGAGGTTTGGAACGCCCCCAATTAGTCCCTTTTAGCAAAACAGGAGGCAGCTCTTCTCCTTATGCCTCTATTCTACGTTCTGTTTATGTGGCTGCCTACATCATACAAGCAGCGATTGTGGAGGCACCATCTCCGCTACTGACTCCCTTTGATGTTGGCTTGTTTGCTAAGTGCGTTATGTGGACATATTTACTGCCTGTAGAACACCCACAGTTGGTTAAAATATGAGAGGAGGTGGATCAAAGTATACACAGTGTTTAAGTTATCATACACAAGGCCGACAGTGACAAAAGGTTGACAGGAGTTTTTCATGGTGTGAATGACGACAGTGACCCCTAATTGGTTTAGTGTGTACCTTCGCTTCGCTCTCCATTTCATCAATTGCCATGTTGGTCTTTGTCAGTGTTGACTTAGTGCATATCAAACTTTTGTCAATGTCGACCTTTTGGTATTGATCTATTGACTGTCCCATACATTGCTGACCTATCCTCTGGATCCCATTCTGAGTTTCACCACACCTGATTTACAGAATACTGTTGTGTTGCTCTGAAAGGATGCTGCAAAACCTTCTATTCACTAGGCCAATCCGTTCCTCGAGATCTACCAACGGTCCTCGTTTTCCAAATCCCCTAGCTGGTGCACAGCTGTAGTCATTACTAACTGTCACATTCCCCAGATCACCTAGCTTGGTGCACAGCTGTAGTCATTACTAACTGTCACTTGTCCCAGATCACCTAGCTGGTGCACAACTGTAGTCATTCCTAACTGTCACATTCCCCAGATCACCTAGCTGGTGCACAGCTGTAGCCATTACTAACTGTCACATGACCCAGATCACCTAGCTGGTGCACAGCTGTAGCCATTAAAACTGTCACATGACCCAGATCACCTAGCTTGGTGAACAGCTGTAGTCATTACTAACTGTCACTTGTCCCAGATCACCTAGCTGGTGCACAGCTGTAGTCATTACTAACTGTCACATTCCCCAGATCACCTAGATTGGTGCACAGCTGTAGTCATTACTAACTGTCACTTGTCCCAGATCACCTAGCTGGTGCACAGCTGTAGCCATTACTAACTGTCACATGACCCAGATCACCTAGTTGGTGCACAGCTGCATTCATTACTAACTGTCACATTCCCCAGATCCCCTAGCTGGTGCACAGCTGTCGTCATTACTAACTGTCACATTTTCAAACCTGCTGCATCCATTCCTACTATAGATCCACAGGTGGCCTGAGACACATGAACTGTTGGTAGATCTTGAGGACCGGTTTGGCCACCCCTGCACTAGGCGTTGGTACGGTTGTGCTTGCAGTCCCCCTGCAGTTATCTATCATTATGGATGAGACCCAGGTGTAGCGTTTGGCCATAGCTGTAAATGTAATGACTGCCTGAGACGGCGTTATAATGACTTTCAGTCACATCCTAATTCCAAGTCAATGGTGCTCAACGTTAACAGCTACAAATCAATTCTGTGTATGACACTAAACCTGAAGATTTTCCCTGAGCTGCTGAGAGTCAGGTCCTGTGGGGAACATGCAGCAGGCCGAGTGACGAGTGCACAGCTTATACCAATTCCTGCTCCTTTCTGCTCCGGTTGTGCGGACGATCTGTGTTCTGCGTCACCCTGAAAACAAAGCTCTCCTATCTGCTGCTCCAACCTCCATTATGTGTCTTCCCAGCTCCCTTTCTCCATATCCAGACCAGTGTCCCTGCAAAAATTGTTTTCACTTTCTGTTATGACATCTTTTAGCACACAAAGGAATAATTTTGTCCGTCGCGTGGACTCTAGTGGTCGCTGGCGGTGCTTCACCTCATATTGGTGAGGTGTAGTTAACCTTTTTTTATATATATATATATATATATATATATATATATATATATATATATATATATATATATATATATATATATATATATATATATATATATATATATATATATATATATATATATATATATATATATACACACACACAATCTATCTTTATCTATATAGAGAGATACATACATACATACATATATACAGATGGAGCTGGCCTAGTTCTTGCGGGGCTCTATCGCCAGCCAGCATGCCCTGCCATCCGTCGCTAGTGTGTCCCGTTTCGACACATCCCCGTCCACTGTCGCCGGTCCCCGCTGCCTCCCCGCGTCTCCCTGAAGCGGAGATGGGCAGGGTTCCGCCACCTAGCCACCGAATGACTGAGACGCATGTGCGTATGAGAGGCTTGCATGTCCCAGTCTAATGGAGTCCCTCTCAGCCAGCGCTCTGCCGAGTGCTGGAGCTGAATGAAGGGGGCTCCACCTGTATATAGATGTGCTTTCCTGATAAACATTGCAGTAAGGAAATAACGTTTGCTTCCATCTATTGACCTTTGCTCTTGCCCCTTTGATCTTCCATCCATGATGGTTCCCTAACACCCAGGTAAGGTAAGATTGCTGGGGCTCTGGGGCAGTGCAGCTGTGTTTCCCAGGCCTCTGTAATACCATCTCCGGGAAGATAAATAGCAGCGTTCCGATCGCCGTCCATCTTTCCGCCCTGTAGTAATACTGGCACAGCTATCTGTTTTCACCAGCAGGACAAGGCAGCCAGTGACCTCGCTGTAACATTAGGCACCAAGTTAGTTCTCATTCTCATGAACAGTGCTTCAGGTTACAGGATGCACTCTGTCTAGACCCATAAGCTGACGATTCATCAGCATTTCTGTAATTCAACCAGTGACGAGTCAGCCTGCAACACTGGCTGGGTTGGACAATTAGCATATGCAGCAATATGTGATTCATATAATTACTGGTTTGGTCGTCATGAGGCAAACTGGTGGATTCGGTAACATGGGGTCAGAAGAGACATTGACACATATCTGCAAACACCTAGAACATCCATACAGATCTTCTTACGGCGGCCCCAATCTCCAGGTATCACCATTTACGGCGTTAATTACACGGACAACTATTTTGCCAGGAGATAAGTTACTGTGTTAAAGGCTCTACTTTCCCCAGTCCGACAAGTAAAGTCTCCTATGATTTAAATGCAAATTCTTTGCAGCGAGTGACTTGTAAAATGTAAAACCACATGTACAATATTTGTTTATGACGTTACATACTTTTTTATTTTTTTTTAAGTGAGACTGTTTCCGTTGCTGTGGAACAAAAAAAGACACAAAACATTGTTATCAAAGGGGAAATTTACTAAGATGGGAGTTCCATGCTGTCTCCCGTAATTCATTTGGGGGGTGAGCTTTTAGACGTGGCTCCGACTCAATTGACCCCACTTCCCCACACGGTTCGGGAGACCCCCAGTCTAAAATTCTTCAAAAACAGATTCAAGACTTTCCTGTTTACTCAAGCATTTAAATAATGCCTTAAAAGGCCCATACACCCAGGGGGCGATTTTGAGCTGAAAGCCGATCAAGACACAGAGGGCCTTATTTTGGTTCACTCTTTCTGACAAAATCCTTCTTAGATGGACAAAACCATGTGCACTGCAGGGGAGCATATGCAAAATGTGCAGAAAGAGTTAGATTTGGGTGGGGGTTTTACTTCAAAGTGAGATCTATATTGAAGTGTAAAAATAAAGCAGCCAGTATTTTCCCTGCACAGAAACAAAATTACTCACCCAAATCTAATTCTCTCTGCACATGTTACATCTACCCCCCTGCAGTGCACATGGTTTTGTCCATCTAAGAAGTATTTTGTCAGAAAGAGTGAATCAAAATAAGGCCCCAAGTTTGGCCCGGCGATGAGTGGTGATAGGTGCTCCGCGTCAATGCCGGGAAAGCCGCCCAACTGTTGGTATTACCAGCAGATGAGCAGCTTTGTGGGCGGCTTTGCATAGCGCTGCACTATGCAAAACCGTCTGCCCCCCCTGCTGACAGCGCCGGTCAGGGGGAAGCTGCCCAGTGTGTATGGCTTGGACATGAATGGTGATGCGCGCTGCTGCATCATCGCAGGGAAAGCCACTCATCTGCTTGTATTACTAGCAGATGAGCGGCTTTGTGGCTGGCTTTGCATAGGGCTGCGCTATGCAATGCTGTCCACCCCACCTGGGCAGAGGGAAAGCCGCTCAGTGTGTATGCACTGAGCGGCTTTCCCCCTAGTGATGACAGCGGCCATAGCTGTCCATACACGCTGAGCATAATCGCCCAGTGTGTATGGACCTTAAGTATAGTTTATGAAAACTATACTGTACTTCATTCTTCCTGTACTGTATTACATTCATTCTATCTGTTAAGCGCCTTGACTCCTATTGGAGAAAGAGTAAATTTATAAATAAATACAATTATTATTATTATTATTATTATAATTTCAGGTGGTTTGTCGCTATGGGCAACCAATCAGATATTATCTATTATCTTCTAGATGGTGCTAAATAAAAAAAAAAGTGGAATCTGATTGGTTACCCATAGCAACATCCCATGTGATTAGAGAACTCCCATCTTCATGAATTTCCCCTAAAAATGAAAAGAGGTGATGTTGCCCACAGCAGCCAAAAGTTTCTCTCTATCAATTCGCTATTGCATCTTAGAAAATGATCAACAGAATTTGGTTGCTATGGGAAACACCACTCTTTTCATTTGTACAAGCTTTAGTTAATTTACCCCATACACTGTTTTTCTCTCTCTTGTAAGTCGGTTGCCAGTTTTCATTCCTTCTTCAGCCCAACCATTGGAGTCGCCTCAAATCCTTAATAAGATAACACTTCCAGGTGGCGAGACCGATCTTATTGCTGATCCGTCTGTCTGCCAATGGGTTAAAGCTCAGATGGTGGAGAATGTTGCTTGCCATCTGCCAAAATGTAAAAAAAAAAAGATCTTTTAAATATTAACTTGACAAGATGACATTTGTCAAGCACTATAGAAACTGTATCTGCCGTCCCCTCCAGCGGGCTTAACCCTTCCTGGCCAAGAGTCTGCCAAGCTATTGGAATTTCCTTTGCCATTAAAATCTCATTTTAAAGTTGTATGATTTGTGATCAAATTAATATTAGGAGAATACAACGAAGGGTCTTCAAGTTATGTGTAGTTTAACAAACAGAAATGGATCTTTTTTTTATTTCCTTTCGATAGCCATACCACATGTTTGTATTTATTTTATTTGTATTAAGGGATGACCCAAGGGTCCTAATTTAGATCCTGTCGGATCCTGTGTGGCACGTCCTGCATCTTTGGACATACTGCGGTTGCAGACGTTACTAGATTGCCAAGGGAATTTGTCAAAATAGGTGTAAAAATTGCCAAGCAAACATTTTTATTCATCATAATGACCTGTTATGTTTTCCTTTTATAGGAAATATAATCTATTTTTTTTTTTCATTTGAATTTATATAACAAATGTGAGCGACGCTGAAATTTTGCCCATCTTTCACAGATGTTGGTATCAAAGGGTTAATGCTCATTAAGCACCCAAAGGGGCATATGTGTCATTAATCGCAGTGTTCGCCATACCCCATTCATCCAAATATTGGTAGGCCTGTCCTGCTTCTTGGAACCCCAAAGGCCTATCGCAAATTAGGCATAACTTTGTGGGTGTGTTTGCATTATGTGCAGCGTGGTACTGTTGGGCGGTCACTGGCTATTATTTCACATTTGCAAATGGTGAGAAGCGCTGTGTGCCGAGTACTTTGGCCTCTCTGGTACACATAGTTTTACAGATGTACAATCTCTCTGTATAAGAGGTAAGAACACTCTACATTCCTTCTCGCCCTCACTTGGCTGAGTTTCACGTAAAAGTACATTCCAGGAGATCTGTCTTCTCTGAGCCTGGCGTGTTGCGCTGCCACTGAAACTGGCTCAAGGTCATTGTTTACATATATGACAGGTCTCCGGCTCTTAGCGATACTAGACATACCAGCTGCGTTCACTGGCAGCAGACATTATGCGCCCGCTCCAGTGTAAACAGAGGTGCCATGCGATTTGCATGTGCTCTGGGTTTCCCGTCACTAACCCCTGCAGTGCAACATGACACATTGTTACTGACAGTGACATTGTTGTAGCTAATAATTCTTTGCAGAGGTAAAATTTAGTTTCTGCAAACAATGCAATGCCTGGTAATTCCTAATTGAAACTATTTTATTCTATTCTTTGTGTTCTGTACGGGTTATTGATGTTATTATGATTGTTGATGATTCCTGTGCTCCAATCATTTATGCTGCTTTCACACCGCAAAACCTGCTTAGACCCGGTATTTAAAACGTTTTCTTAAAACGGGTCAAAGCGGGTTATGCCCCTTTCACACTGCACATATTACCCGGTGATAAACCGGGTCTAAGCAGGTTTTGCGGTATGAAAGCACATCGCATGTTGAGCACTGCCACTGAGGTCCCGCTCTGTGCATATCTAATGAACGGGACCCAGCACAGTGGAGATTTAATGAGCAGGTCCCCGCCCCCTGCATATGAAATGAGTGGTCCCGTTCATTCCATATGCAGGGGGGCGGGGACCCGCTCATTAAATATCCACTGCACTAGGTCCCGCTCATTAGATATGCACAGAGCGGGACCAGGTTGTGCTCACTATTGGCTGGGTCCTAAATACTACCGTTTCAGACCCGTTCACACAGCAAAAGAAAAAACAGGTTTGAAAGCGTAGGACCCTGCTTTTTTACCGTTTCCAAATACCGTTTTTTTTTTTAAATGGTAAATTCACTGTGAACCTTTCAAATCGTACATATTACCGCATTGAAACGGTAAAAAATACTGGCAAATACCGGGTAATATGTGCAGTCTGAAAGGGGCATAACTTATATACCTGTGCAGCTCTGGTTGCAATGTGACCTGGGAGGCATACCTTGCATGTTTTTAGGGCTGCGTTGTGCAACCCCTAGCCTTTGCATTACCTATAAGGCTCAATAATGCTGCTTTCACACCGCAAAACCTGCTTAGACCAGGTATTTAAAACGGTTTTTAAAACTGGTCAGAGCAAGTTTAACCCCTTTCACACCGCATTTAAATACCTGGTCTAAAGCAGGTTTGCGGTGTGAAAGCACTACGGAAAAGCGGTACCACGGGCAAAAGTTCATTGCAGCCCCCCCCCCCCCAACAGCCACCTTTCCCACCACCTGCCCGGACAGCCCCAATACCCACAGCTGGGGCACCACGGACCTGGAAACACAACAGCGTGCCGTTAATGCTGCTGTGTGCGGGTCACGGTGCCGGAGATGGGGGACCAGCAGGACGTGTACTCCGCTTGCAGCGAGGATGTTCAGGACGGAGTGAGGAGAATGTCCCGTGTCCCCCCCCTCCTGTCCCGGCTCCTGCCAGCACCTCGGTCCATGTCCCGGCTCCTGCCAGCACCTCGGTCCATGAGCGGGATCGGGGCCACCGCCGACTCCCTCCTCACCTGAGCAGCGGGAGGATGCCAACCCCTCACCCGGAGCCACAGGTCTCCTGCAGCAGCAACTCCCACCAGCAGTCCCTGCAGACAGGAGCCTGACCACCGGAGGAAGGGTCTGGCGTTCCTGGATGAGCTGCGGCAGTTCCATGGGAGAACTGGGTGAGTGCTGCAGGGGAAGATGGACCTCACCGTCCTGTGTATGTGTGGAAGGAGATCCCGCACATGCACGGGGGATAGCCGGGGTAGGGGTCCGTGCATATCTAATGACAGCAGTGCTCATTAAATATTCACTGCACTGCTGTCATTAGATGTGCACAGAGCGGACCACTATTGGCTGGGTCCTAAATACCGTTTCAGACCCGATTTTGGTGCCAAAATACCGGGTCTGAAACGGGTAGGACCCTGCTTTTTTACCGTTTCAAAAAAACAGTTTTTTGGAAACTGTAAAATCTCTCTGGACCTTTCAGACCGCACAGATTACCGTTTTAAAACGGTAAAAAATCTGCAAAATACCGTTTTTTTTGTGCGGTCTGAAAGGGGCATCAGTAAATGCATACAGTTATTCAAATAAACACCTATGTGTAATAAAACAGCAGCATTTAACACCATTACAAAAATACATACGTGTGTGTAATATAAATATACCCTGTGTGTGTGTTTGTGTATGCGCTATATATTTTTATCCATTGATGGATTATTGTCCCTTTGACCCCGTTTGCCTGAAATTCGTGTTCTGGCCGCGTTACACATGATGGGGTCTTGTTACTATATCCACACCATAGATTTCTTTGGCCAGTTGTCTTATTGCCATAACCTCAGCTAATACCGCAGAGATATTTCTCCTGCCACATCCTACAGCCTTATACCACCGCAATATCACCACTATGTTTCCTCACATACCCTCACCGTCTGGCCTCTCGTTCTGCTGTAACACCACAATGATGGAACCACATTACCCATTCCTTGGGCCAAATTCTAGAATGCAGTATCAGAAGTAGCTGGTAATGACAGCCCGGCTGTGTGTTAGCAAGACACAGTGGCCTCTGTGATGTGTAAATTGTAATGTTCATATGTCGTGATTAGTGATATCTATCTATCTATCCTATCCTATCTATCTATCTATCTATCTATCTATCTATCTATCTATCTATCTATCTATGCCCGCTCAAAGCAAATGCTTTGAAAACTAGTCTGCTACCTTGTGATTGCCTCTGTGTTTGTGCATGTGACCCACATGGAGACACACAATCACACATCATATAGATGATATATACAGTATATATCTCTAACTACTCCTCACCACTATTCGGTTAGTGTTCATTCTAGCACCCACTATCTTTGAAAATCCATGCAGTTCCTCTTCCCTGCCTGGGGTGTCGCTGTCTGCTGAAGTGCTTCTAGCACAGTGTTGTCTGTATATCAGCACTGATATGCAAACCAGACCTGTGCTAGAAACACCACAGCAGACAGCGACATCCCAGGCAGGGAATAGGAACTGCATGGATTTTCAAAGAAAACGGGTGCTAGAATGAACACTATAGGTGAAGTGCTGCCAGTGGTCGCTTTGAGGACCAAATTGCTCCTTTGTGATGGCATAAGAGAAGACAACTTTTGCATTGACACTGATGTCTGCACTAACTTGCTGGATATGGAGAGAGAGAGCTGGGAAGACAGAGATTGGAGCAGATAAGGACTGGGGGTGAGGCGGAGAGTTTGTGGGCTAAAAACAGCTCAAAGTGAAAGTACATTGCAGAAGCCGTCATTTTGATAATAAATAATAAAAAAAAAAAATATATATATATATAATCTCATTTCAGTTGCGTTAGTTTTACGCAGGCTCTACTCGGTATTAGATTTGCAGCTGTTGCTGACTAGAAGCTGCTGTGATAACTCAAAGTGAGAATTACTATGCCGGATATATTAAAAGCAATTGAAAAGTTCTAATAATAGTTTCTGCACATAAATGAGTTTACAAAGAAAAGGCCAACTGTCGTTCCATACATCTCTGCATAATGCTCAGTTCCTTTATTCCAGTCAATGAATGCTGCAGTTTACAGATAATGGTTACCAGACTCTAGATATATTTACTAGTGATGTAACCAGCGTGTACCTTAATGCTGCTTTCAGACCGCATAACTGGCTTTGACCCTGTATTTGAAAACGTTTAAAAAAACGGGTCTGCCAGGTAAAACCCCATTTCACACCGCATCTCTTAAACGGTATATTACCGTTTAAGTGGCGTTTTTTTGACACTGGCAGACCGGTTTTTGGAAGCTTCCAAAAACAGGGTCAAAGCCAGTGCGGTCTTCAGTGCCCCCCCCCCCCTTCCCCGGGTTAACACACACACAACCGCACCCCCCCCCCCCCACCCGTTAACACACACACACAACCGGGCACACACCCCCCCCCCGCGGGTTAACACACACAACCCCCATGTGTTAAAGGACCCCCCCCCCCCAATGTTTTTAAGGAACCCCCCCGTTCAGACGGTACCTCCTGCGACGCGTTGAGGATCCCAGCAGTATGGACGGATGCATTGCACTTGTAAAAAAAAAAGTGTCTTTCGGAAAATGGCTGCCCCATAGGAAAGCCCGTTTAAAAAAACTGTCTTTCGTATGGGGGCAGCCATTTTCCCAAAGTCACTTTTCTTATAAGAAAAGTGACTTTGGGAAAATGGCTCTCCCCATACAAAAGACAGTTTTTTTAAAACGGGTTTTCCTATGGGGCAGCCATTTTCCAAAAGACACTTTTTTTTTTACAAGTGCAATGCATCCGTCCATACTGCCGGGATCCTCAACGCGTCGCAGGAGGTACCGGCTGCACGGGGGGTTTGTTAGCCCTGGGGTGGGGGGGGGGGGATTTTAACCGGCGTGCGGGGGGGCGGAGTGGGGGTGAAGCACAGTGAATATTTAATGAGCACTCATTAAATATTCACTGCGCTGGGTCACAAATACCATTTCAGACCCGATTTTGATGCCAAAATACCGGGTCTGAAACGGGTAGGACCCTCCATTTTAACCGTTTTTAAAAAACCTGCTTTTTTAAAACGGTAAAGTGGTTGTGCACCTTTCAGACCGCACAGATTACCGTTTTAAAACGGTTAAAAATCGGCAAAATACCGTTTTTTAAGTGCGGCCTGAAAGGGGGATAACTTACTCTTAAGGTGGCCATACACAAGCAGATTTATCTGCAGATCTGTCTGGTTGGATCAAAAACATGGTTATGGATGAGCGCAAATGACAGTTGACCATTTGCTTGGAAATGCTGGAAAACTGACAAACTGTCACTCATCCATAACCATGTTTTTGTTCCATCCAGCCAGATCTGATGATAAATCTTACTAGTGTATAGGCACCTTGTGGCCTAACCCTTGGCACATCATTGGTCACAGTATTGTAAACAGAGCTTTAACCCATCCATGGTCTGCCTAAACCACCCCAGATCTACCTAGGCCCAGCCATACCATGTTCACATGAAAGCCATGCCTCGTTTCTCATAGTAATCACCCGAAGGTTGGAGAGTTGGGACTATTGTGGGCTGCAGGGTAGTCTAGATGGCTGTACACAATGGGTCACAAATGTACCGGGAACCAACAACCTGTTCCGATGACGTTGTATCCCAAAGCTCTGCTGCGTCATATGGGAAAGAGGTTTGGTGTGACCAAGAGAATCCATGTGATCTCGCTGTGTACCCAGGGGCCACATGAAAGTGTGAAATCAGGTCACGCATGCTCAGGGGATTCGTACGATGGGTGGATAGTCAATAAGACGACACCACTTGTTCACATAGACAAAGGGTTGACTCAAGCAAAGGCAGAACATGGATATGGACGACACATAAAATTGAAAAAAAAAAAAAAGTTTTTCATGATTTTTCGCAAATTGATGTACTTTTTCCATAGTATCCCATCCACATGGACTACGATTGGTAAAGTTATCCATGTAAGGGTATGTGGTACACTATTTGGGGTCTACATGCCAGGTGTCGACAATGGGACAAAAAAAGTGAAAAACTCATGTCCATTTTTTCCTGTGTATGTGTTTTCCAGGGTTGACCTTGTACATGTACTGTTCGGTGTCGACCTATTGACGGCAGCAGTGTTAGGTATTACGATGGACGGCTTCCTATCAGAGAAGCTATGAACACACCGGAGCTTTACTGATTTGCGGTGGTAATTAAGTATCCACCACCACATTTCCTTGATGATGATTTGGCCCCTTAACTATTGGCGCAAACTTATAAAACTGCCTCTAAAAAGAGCAGCTTGGACTTAGTAATTAGAGAAATAGTAATCTTTAGCTAAACCCAGTAGGAAAATTTGCTATAGCATAATCCTCTCACCTTACAGAGATTCAGCTTTAATTATGCCGGGATCTTTCATCTAAATGACGTTAAGAAAGAGAGTGATGCCACAGTGATATATTCATGTATTTCTACAGCGAGGACCGTGAAGTTGATTTTCAGTCATCATGCTAATTTGTATTATAAATATCTACCGATGTGCGTTATACATATATCATGGTAATATTTAGCACCTTACCATTAACACGCGCTGCTAAGTTCCTTCTTCCTTAATATACTTTCTTTTAAAGCTAGGTGTTAACACATTCTTGAAAGAGAGGTAAGAAAACTGGCTCCAGGTCAGTATTTGGTGAATACAATATATAATACGATGAGACGTATCTCTCTCTTACTATCTTTAGTTCTTAAAGGTAAAAAGCCCATCTCTTACTATACGTCGAGTGGTCAGTACTAGAGAGAGCAGTGTTATCGTTATTGGTGGAAGTCTGGCAGGGATAGTGGTGGTACAAGTTCTACTGCAGTCCTCTTGGTATCGATGCCTCAGGATAGCTTTAGCAGAAGACATTTAAAAAAGTTATTTGTATCTGTCGACTTCTCCGTGTTTCCCTTGAAATTTACATACCAGAGAAATGCTTGGAGTGCCACCACCATTGCAGCCTTGACAAAGGTATTATATGGGTAGTAGTAATGTAAAAATTGCTAAGCAAACCTTTTTATTAACCATACACTGGATGAAATACACAGAGGACGTGGCAGTTCAACAGGGTTATCTTGTAAAGTGGTAGTTGGGGTAGTCCTATAGGCCCCTTTCACATCCTCCGGCTCCTGCCGAAGCGGAGAAATCCCGCACGGCCAAAAACCGTGCCGGACACAGGAGTTAATAACGGACACGTTTGTGTTCATTCACACGGGCCGGCCACTCGGTAGCAGCCGGATCCTACCACTGGAAAGGATGGCTGCAAGGTTTTGCTGCCCGGCAGGAGCCGGAGCGTGTGAAAGGGGCCATACAGGTTTAGTCGGAGAAGAGGAACGGTACCCCCCTAATAAGGGGCGCACAATTCCTCTACCTTTTCCCACCTTTGTCTCTAAAAGGGGATACCTCTCAATCTCGTTTTTACCTTTTTATTAACCCTTTGATTGCCAAAATTGCTGTGAGAGATCCTCCAAAATATCCGTTAACAATGCCAGCGTCGCTCACAGCAACTGTTCTAATTTTTTTGTGTGAAATATATTTAACTAAACTTCAATGAATTGACTTGTCTGTATTTGTATTCATTTATACTAAAAGAACCGTTGCTGGGAGCGACGCTGGCATTTTTAGCAGACATTTTGAGGATTGCTCACAGCAAAGTTGTCACTCAAAGGGTTAAATGTAATCCTTGTAAAGGATAGATTTTGGGCATTTAATATTTCACCAAATGCTTGTGTGCCCTTATAACATACATCGTATAAAACATGAAATTATATGAGACCCGTGTTTTTTAAGTGCATAGGATAGGGCGTTTTAATTTGAGAATTATAAACCAGTACAGATGTGAGTAATACAGTGTACTTTTTTTTTTTTTTTTAAATGGAAAACATTTCTAAGGGTTTTTCTTCCACTAATAATGTAACTAAATACATTCCTTTCTGAATAGTACTATATATCCATTAGCTGTTCTAGGCCAAGACCTCTTATGATTACCCTTTGGTACTGCTCGACTTAGCCTTGTAGGAGGGGAGATGCGACACCCCCCAGAGGAGCTGCAAGGCTTTCAAGTAGGGTCATAATTGACTTAAGTTACTTTATTGCAAGAAGATATAGGGCTATATTCAATGGAAGGAGGGGGGGCGAGCTATACGGAGAGCAGCGCCGATAGCTCACCGTAGGTATTCAATTCACCCCCCCCCTTCTCTCGCTGTTTCCCCCTTGCTGGTTCTCTTCAGCGAAGTGGAAACTGCGAGTGCGGCCATCAAAACGGCAGGGCTTACCACTAAATGCTGCGGGCTCGCTCATCATTTTTTTAACCAGTTTCTTATATAGCGCACACAGATTCCGCAGCGCTTCACAGAGAATATTTGAACCTTCACATCAGTCCCTGCCCCAGTGGAGCTTACAATCTATATTCCCTACCACATATACACGAACACACATTCATTCTAGGGTTAATTTTGTTAGGAGCCAATTAGCCTACCAGTATATTTTTGGATTGTGGAAGGAAACCGGGGCACCCGGAGGAAACCCACGCAAGCACAGGGAGAATATACAAACTCCACACAGTTACTGCCATAGTGGGAATCAAACCCATAACCTCAGTGCTGTGAGGCAGTAATGCTAACCATAATACCATCCGTACTGCCCCTCATTTAGGGGAATCAGAGGACGGCGAGGATTTCCCTGGACCATAGAATCCGCCGAGCGGCCCGGCAAGGGGGCTGGATGGCAAGGATGGCTTTTCCTTGCCAAAAAAGACACTTGCTGTACAAACCCCCCTAGCCGCAGCTCGCCGTAGGCATTCAATACTGACCATTATTGTATTCCGACTAAAATGAATATTTTTTTTAAATCAGCGTGAATTTATTGGTCATTAAAACCACTACATAGATACTCCAATGGGGCCTACACACGTTGCAACTGTGCTGAGTGATCTGATTAATGCTAGATCGCTCGGCAAGATCACACAGCACTGAGCGATCTGTCAGGGACAGTGCTCGCTAGTGAGAACACTAGCCCTGACTGGCGATCTGACTAGATTTATCCTGTGTGCTGGATCTTAATCACCCGGGTATAGCGTCGCACGAGACCATGCATCGCTATTGCTGTGGCCCCTACACACGGAGCGATGTAGGGGCCATAAATTAAATTTGCCTGTGTGCAGGCCCCATAACTCATTCTGCGCAAATCTTACATTTTATTATTAAAGCACAAAAACATTCCTATCATTTTAATTTTTTTTCTGTCTTCATGAAAACATAAAAGGCAACCATGAGTTACACAACATCCCATTTTTTTTCCGAGGCTTAATCTCTGCAGAGGGCACGGGTTTGCCGAATATCAACTCTTCCTTCATCTCATTAGTTTTCAAAGAAAGGCTTTCTGTCCTTTCTGCTAGAACAGAGCAGATACCACGTGCGTTTGACTCATTTCTGCAGTTCGCTAAGACCTAATTTTGTCAGCCTGTTCGGTTCGCCAGCCAGCACCTCGCTTCTGCTTCCTTTTTGGGATGAGACGAGTGCGATTTGTTAAAATAAACTTTGCTAGCACAAATAATTAGGTCTGATTTTTTTTTTTTTTGTTTCTTCGTGCTGAGCCTGTGAAAGCTCCGGCTCTCATCTCTCATGTGGAAAACGTGGGGATAACAATGCCGCAGATTCAGATGGAATGTAAAGTTACACCCTGGAATTTTGGGCCGTTTCATTCTCCTGCATTAGAGGAAATCTCCAGTTTAGTCTACTGCCAGGTCAGGAACATCCAGAGGCTCTGACTGTGAAATATTTTATACATACCGCTGTGGTGGAAAAAATAATATTTGAACAAAGCGTTCTTTATTTTTTTTTAGGACTGCTTAGGAAATAATATATATATATATATATATATATATATATATATTTATTTAATAAAATTGACTGTTTATAAAGATGATGTCGACAGTTTATCCAAATGACCCCTTATTCTGACCCCTCCCATCTGTGTCTGGGATGCACAGGCAAGAGTGAGAGGACAATGATAGAGAAGACACTGTTTGAGGTAGAAGTTAAGGTGGGTGGGGAAAAGAGTAACGGAAACAATGGGGGGGAGGGGCTATCTGCTAGGTGAGAGAAATGGAGGCAAAGATGTGGAGGGTGTGATGGTGGTTGGAAGATATTTTTTGACAGAAAACCGTGGGCATTATAAATAGATTGTCATTTTCTAAATCAGGCATTCCCAACCACGGTCCTCAAGGCACACCAACAGTGCAGGTTTTAGTGATATCCAGGCTTCAGCACAGATGGTTTAATCAGAATCCCTCAGATACTAATTAAGTCACCTGTGCTCAAGCCTGGATATCTACAAAACCTGCACTGTTGGTGTGCCTTGAGGACCGTGGTTGGGAATGCCTGTTCTAAATGATAAGTCAATTGCAAATACACTTTGTAATTCATTCATTGTCTATGTTGGTTTCAAAACCACCGTAGAAGGTGGGGTATCTCTGGGTCTGGGGAATATTGCTTGTCCAACAAAACCGATGCCTTGCCTGGTACTTTCATGGTAGGAAAAACAATCTCTGGAACTGGTGATTTTGTGGGTATTTTGTGATCGAGATGGCGATACCTATACCTTGCAATTGGAGGCCAATGCGCCTATAGAAATGTGCGTGCAAAAACTTTTCTCTTACTTTTTGCTGAGTCTCCCAAACCCAAGATGGTACATACCAGAGCAACTCCAATTTATTTAAGATAAACCAGCAATACAGATTTAGTGCCGGATATTTGTAAACGGACGCATTTGTGCCTTCTCAAGATATAATTATACCTTCTTGTAGTGTGTGTTCCAGCCATTGTAATCTCTCACAACTACATACCAGGAAATTGCCAGGTCTAGCAAGCTGGCAAATTCCTGGGTCTCAGCCCAACGTTTTAAAGAGCAGGGCCAGCGACTCTGTATTTTGGCCTGGGTAGGTTCCTTTCACACATAAAAAAAAATAAAAAAGGGGTTGATGACCTTCAAAAACTGGGATTTTTTGATGTATGCGTGAAAGGGTTAGAAATAGTGTGCCCAAGATGGCTGCCTCACCTCGGTCCTTCGTGCTTGAGACAAAAAGAACTGTTTAATCGTCCGGGACTCGCTGCTGCAGATTCCACTATTTTAAAAGTTGAATCTGCATTGCCGGAAACGCCCGCTAAATTTTCAAATAAGTGGCCATTTGCGACAAAAAAAAGACTTGGATTTTGATTCGCCGATTCAAGTCCTTTTTTTGATATTGGTAATGAATAGATATTTACATTTTTTTGAATGTAAATTCAACTTATTGTTTTTGAAAACGGACGATATTTTCGACAATCCAAAATATCGTCCGGCGTTGAAGGGGAATTGTGCTACTCACCACTATGGAGGAAATTCAAGTGTGTTGCGTGCCGGTAGCCATTAGATGGCGCTTTGACGGAGCAATTCCAGTGTTGCTCCTTTCGGGTGTGCACAGCTGTCAGCGCTGACATTACTGTTATGACGTTCCGTCATTTTGATGGGCTGATGTATAGTTTGGTATCCTGCTTCATTTCTACTGTAAGTTATATGAATTTCATGTTCCTTTAGGCGTACTGTATATGTATATGCACTTAGTAAATTGCTGCAGATCCCTGGTGCCATCCTATAAATAAATGATAGAATAATTTTTTTTTTCATTTTTCTGTAAGTAAATGTAGAGACCTTGAGATTATTGCTCATAGATATTAAACTTGCCATAAGTGTAACCTGTTAAACAAGGCATGGCTATTTCAGGATTCTGTCAGGGCTGAGGAGCATGACGGTAAGGGGAAGCCTCATCATTCCTGATTACTGGAGAAATAAACTAGGCCACAAAATGATTTAACATGGCAGTGATGGGGGGGGGGCAGCATTTCTGTCTACAGACTCACCCTCCCTATGTTTAGTTGGCCCATGCTGGGAATGAAATGCAGTGTCACGTATCCTGAGAATCGGATAATGTTCCGTATGTGTAATCTGCTGGCTCAGCGGTGCCAGGAACAGTGTCTGCCTTATTGTTTAATCATATGTTATCGTAAAAATATATTCTTGCACACATGCAGTTGCAAATCCTACTGTGCATTACATTCTTTTTAATGTGTATATTGAGCCATGATCCAAGGACCTTATACTGGTCCATGCGCACCCGGCGAATTTGCACGGATGCGCAATGTTTTACAACTGCGCATTTCAGCGAATGTGCATGCGCCGCGTCTGAGCGGTCAGGAGGAACAGCACATTCTCTAGGCGCTCGCACCCATGGTCGGCGACCATCAAATGATGTGGGCGTCGCCCTATAGGCTGCGAATAGGTGTTTATGTACAACATCCATTTGCAGCCATGTGGGCAAATTCGTCCTGCGAAGGGGTGCGGGGGTTTGTACAAACGGCGGCCTAAAAAAGACACGCAGTGCTGTGAACTTTACGGCGCAGCATGTCAACCAGAATCACCCCCCAAGTGTAGACCGATCAATATTCAGGAGAATATTACAGCAAAATGATGGGAAAATGATGATGGGCTGAAGAAAAGCCACCAATTGAGCCGGTTATTTCAGTTGTGATTCGTAGGGGTTCCTTAGGGCTAGAGTTGGCAAACACTGCCATAGCTAGCTGGAGTTCTATCCAGTATTGGGGATCTGCGAACCTTCAGCGGATAACAGCTCTGTCAAATCTACTGTATAGATGCAAACTAATTATCGCTACAGCAGTAAATATAGTAGATCACTATAGATCTAAGTAGCGATGCCAATCCTGGGATTGGCGTGATACCGTTATTTAGGGCATTTTTGGCCGCAATTGGAATCCTGGAATTAGAGCCTCAAATCCCGGGATTGAGATGCACATGCACATTTGATTCCTTTCGGCAGCGCTCTGCTCAGTGAGAGCGTGGCAAACAGGTTGTGCAGCGTGATGTCAGAGGTCATGCAGTGCACCGGCCTACCCTCTCCACCACCCCCGCCAGCCCCTGCTTGCTGCAGTTCCCAGCACACCGACAGGAGGCCAATCCTGGATCTGACTTTTTTTTTATTTTTTTTTAAATGGCCTCCATAGATTTAATCCTTTCCCATGGAAAGTATCAGTAATGGGACTGCTGGTGGGTTGTACTAAATCTGAAAATGCAGCCAAGACTTTGAACATGCAATGTTTTCAGTTGGTGTTGCCTTAGAAACCTACGGGCTTATTTTCACATTCCTTCTGAGAGGGACCTAATTGGATCCCTCCCAGCAACTCGCGCATCATTTTACTCCAAAGGACTCAACCGGGCATAAACCCAGAAGTCCTTCTATTGCAAGTGACCTCTATTAATGCGGGTATTTATACTATTAGTGAAGTGATGTATAGTACGTATGACGCATCCCTTCCTGAGGATTGTTATGGGACTATCTCTTTTAAGGCGAGATGTACTTAAGCCTTGAAAAGTGATTAAGTGGAGAGTGATAAACCACTCATATCCTAACTGCCATTTTTTAACCACAGCCTGTAGGATGGCAGTTGGAGCGGATTGGCTGGAATTTTGTCAACCTCCATTTTATCACTTTTCAAGCTTAGTACATCTGGCCCTTATTGAGTGCGACCAGTCTCCCTTTTAAATTCTTCCATTATCAAAATGCAAAGTTGCGTAACCTTAATGCAGTTGGTTGAGGGTGGCACTTTTATTTTCAGCGGCGTGAGTTGTTCTAACTGTTTTTCCATTCCTCCGACATTACTAAATGTGACAGATAGCTCAGAGCTATCTCTGTGTTAAGCTTTCAAAGATGTTCTGCTTTTAACATCAAACACATGGGTAGCATTTGTGCACTTGACTTGCTGTCTGTCCTGAGGCTCAGACTCGTAGCGTTAAGGCTTGATGCAATTTAGTTTCATTTGTCACTTGATTTCTGAGTGTTCCACCAGGACGTTATCTCTGAAAGCCTCGCTGATCTGACGAGCTGTATGGAGCGATAGTCATTTCCCCAATCCAAGTATTCAGTTTACCTTGATGTCTGTCTTATTATTTCATTTATTTATTTTAACCTAGTGGGTTTGTGAGGGTTTGTGCATAGGAATATCACCCAATGCCATAAAATAAGTTTTGTCTTTAAAAATAAATAGCATTACCTGCGCAGTCGTTCCATAATCGCTCGACTTTGGAATTCCCACATTAGTGATCCGTGCTGAATTAGCCTCTTTATTAGGCACTGCGCAAACCATTCATGTGGCATATAAAGAATACATAATAGCAATAATAATAATGTTTGTTAATAGAATTCAGTTGAAAAGACTCGTGAGCACAACATACTTGCCTCTCCTGGATCGGTGGTCCAATGGGAAAGTGAGGCAGGCACAATGATGGAGTTTGTCATTAGCTCCCGCCCACTTCTGCCCAATTACTTGATTTGCAGAATTGCACAGTAGGGTTTAGATTGAAGTCATCGGACGCACCCACATTCACATGATTATGGCAAAAGCTTTGCTGGTGCAGCAGTGGCAGGGCCTGGTGGTGGTAATTTGTCCATCACTTCACAAACCTATACTCCCCAAGAGCCTAGGAAGAACATTGTTCAATTATATGTTCCCTATAGAGTAGATCCATAACCTCCACTCGTTATGGCCATTGGTGGGTTTACCATTGATGGTACAATTGGTGGTTAGCCTCAGTAGAATGAAACTATCAAACATCGATGTTTTTACTCACTGGTCATCCCTGCTCAGCAGGCCAATCAGAGTTAGGGGTGTGGCTTCATGGGTCATGTCGGGAAGTGAAGCCGTACTCCCTGTCCTGATGCCCTTGAACCATTGGATGTCTACAATCAATGGCAAAACCATAATTAATCGATGGTTAACCATCATCTATTAGTAACTATCGATTGTCGATGGCCAATCCTAACCTCCCCACAATGGGGGGGGGGGGGGGGGGGGGGGGGTGGTGTTAGCCGGTTTGTATGCTGCACTTGATGGACTGAATATTCATTCTATCCATTCACTTGGAACTGGTAACGCCAGTTTCCAGAACGTACCCACTTTTGGCTGGGTAGTGGCAATTTGAGGAGTCTCTCCAGGGGACTGCTGGGAGGTCTTCATTACTGCGATGAATGTGTAATAATGAGATGTGTCCAGGCTTGATTTCGGTGACATTTTTTTTCTCTGTCTAATAAATGAAATGGCAATTTAGTGTTGGGTAGTACTGATTGTGCTATGGTTACCGCCTTACAGCGCTGAGGTCATGGGTTCCATTCCCGTCATGGCCCCAAATGTGCAGAGTTTGTATATTCTTCCCATACTTGCGTGGGTTTCCTCCGGGTACTCCGGTTTTCTCCCACATTCCATAAATATACTGTAGGTTAATTGGCTTCCAACAAAATTAACCCTAGAATGTCTGTGTGTGTGTACATGTGGTAGGGAATATAGATTGTAAGCTCCACTGGAGCAGGGACTGATGTGAACGTTCAGATGTTCACTGTAAAGCATGTGAATATATGTGCGCTATAAAAATAACTGGTAATAAATAATAATGCTGCTTTCACACAGCAAAACCTGCTTTGACCCGGTATTTAAAACGTTTGTTAAAATGGGTCAGAGCAAGGTAAATACTGGGTGTAAAGCAGGTTTGCGGTGTGAAAGCAGCATGATGAGAGGCACGGAGGAGATAATCCCGGGACTGCAGGGTATGAATGAAGACCAGACACAAGCTGCGGGATGCTGGGACTGTGCTAAGAGTAAGGCTATAGGGTAGGGGATCTGAGCATCAGCTGGTCCCGCTCTCAGCGGGACCTAGCGCAGTGCATATTTAATGAGTGGGTCCCGTTCATTAAATATGCACGGAGAGGGTCCAATAGTGCTCAGTACTGCCTGGGTACCATTTCAGACCCGTTCAGTCAGCAATACAAATGAGTCTGAAATGGGTAGGACTCTTTTTTTTTTTTTTTTTTTTTACCGTTTTAAAATACCTGTTATTTTAAAATGATAAATTCACTCTGGACCTTTCAGACCGCACAAGAAAACTGCAAAATACCGGGTAATAAGTGCGGTCTGAAAGGGGTCTTAATTGTTCTGTCCTTGGCTTCCAATAATCATTGTGTGCTTGAGCAATCTGAGATAATTGCTCACGTTTACATTCCCTGCCTGAAATTTGCTTGACATTATTCATCCTGGATCTGCTCAATGTGCTGGTTTTGGGTGTTGCTGTATATACTGCTGACATAACACCCACATTATAAAACTTTATGGTGTATGATAGAGCGTATTAGGATGATTGATAAAATGTAGCAGGGGCGCTTTAGCCATCATTGAGCAGCTCTCAGATCTGGCTAGGCCGCAAATATTACTGTGTTCAGCCTCATCTACCAGCCCAGGGATTTGTACCACTACTATATACAGTATATACACGAATATATCATTATTTATATCAAATATGCTTTTTTTTTTTTTTGCAATATCACCAGTTGATTTTTAAATTACCGGTATGTCAATAAAATTGCACAGTAGATGAGCATTAAGTAACTGGCCAGTATAATGCTCAGTTAATGGTACTTTATTTCGGTCCACTTTATCTCATGCGACAGAGGATATGTACTAATTCTTGGAGCGAGATAAAGTGGGCAAAGATAAAAGTGCCAGCCAATCAGCTCCTAACTGCCATGCTACAGATTGTGTTTGTAAAATAACAGCTAGGTGCTGATTGGCTGCTTCCTTATCTCCGCCCACTTGAGAGTGTCGCCACCCAAGGCTTAAATAAGTAAATAGAACCCTGTGTTTCGAAAAATGACAGGAGCTGAATGATTGGCGGTTTATCTCCATCCACTTCATCTCTCTCCAAGGCTTAGTACATTGGCCCCTAAGGGGTATGGATCATAGGGTCCAAAGTCAATAGGTGGACACCAAAAAGTTAATATGCATAAAGTGGACACATGAAAAGGTCGACATGGGTTTTTCACACTTTTTGGGGGGTGTTGAGGTTGACACCTGAGCTCGGCATGCTTTTCGTTCCCATTCGTAGTCCGTATGGGTGGTAACATATGAAAAACATTTGAAAAAGTTGTGAAAAACTTTTTGTGTGTCGACCATTACGATGTTGACATTTTGAATACCAACCCATTGTCTGTTGACCTAGCATCCGGATACCTTTAGTACATCGACCCATTACTTAGCGTGTCACTTATTTAGATCTAACCATCTGTGCTCAAACATGGATATCCCTAAATGTGGACTGTCAGAGTGTCTTGAGGACCAGTGAGACACTGATGTAGTAAATGAGACATGTTCCCGATGTCTCTTTGATGCATGTGGTGGATGATGGTGTGGATGTAAGGCGGCCGTGTAACCAATATAGAAATAATTTCTTTTAAATACAAGGTCCAGTAAAGTTCCCATGCCCAGATAGCTGCTTCCAAATAACAGGGGCTTGGCGCGTGTCTCCCCTTTGCCAAAATGTTCCAGCTGCGGGTCATTCGTGGTCTCTCTCCCTCTAGTTCTCAGTCACGTAAAGGGCGATGTAATCTGAGAAATGCCGTCTAGACATGTAAACCGTCCGCAATTTCCTTTATACTATTTCACTGAGAAATATTGCAAGAAATCCGCTCACAGAACGCCAATGCTCTCCTCGGAGATGGTTTGAATTATTGACTAAGATATCATGTGAAGAATGGTGCATATCTGCCATAACTCGAACAGTCTGTTTATTTCCGCTTTATGACCTCCGTCTATTTCATGTCTGTGTTCTCAGTCTAACGGCTATATTTACATTTTTTTGGATTATATTTTAAACATTTTGGGGCCCATTTATAAATGGAGGCCTTTCTGCTGCAAATCAGCAAAACATCCGTGCAGCTCAGATCTGGCACAGTGCTGTGACACAGTATACGGCCTGCGCTGTCCTCTGCTAAGGCCCATACACACTGGGCGACTTTGATCTGAAAGTCGCTCAAAACAGCATGTTTTGAGGCCACACAACTGCCGCCTAATCATCCTGTTCGCACCGCGCTGACCTCCTGCCACCTCCATGAGACCGCCCACCCACCCACCCACCCAGGCTGCCAGTGCCTGCATTTGGACCTCATACCATCGCCCGACAACCACCCAGGCTGCATCCTCCCAGGTCCATTGCCCACCCGCCCGGCCGCACGGCACCTGTAAGTAAATATGCGGGAGGCCGGGGCGGGTCTCTATTAGGGAAGCCGATCCCGGGAATCCCGTGAAATCCCGGGATTGGGCATTTTTCAATCCCGAATTCCGGGATTGAAAAAAATGCCCCGGGATTGGCATCCCTAATCTGATACATGTTTGCGGCTCTAAAAATGGGAATCATCTGTAGTACAGTTGTCCGAATGGTGATGTAGATTAAGTGTTGCAAATAAGCTGTCTGAGACTTGGATTTATTATTGCTTCTAATAAAGTAAGTACAGTCTGCTAGATGGGTCATTAATCAATTATCCAATCAGGGGAATTAAAGGGAATTAAATAGTCCTCATGCACCCTAAAGCTGTGCACACATCAGATGATATTTTGATTCTGTACCTCCCCTCACAGGTACCCGGACAACGGGTAGACACCAAAAAGGTCAGCAACCATTAGGTCAATATGCAAAAAGGTTGACATGGGGATGGTCGACATGGGGTTTTTCACTGTTTTTTGAGCCGACATGTGCCGACAGGCGGTATTTCATGCCCTACCATCCACTAGGGCATGGTGGGAGAGTAAAATAGTGACCGACGCATGGGAGTGCAGTGGTGCATCTTAACCCGTGTCCATGTTGACTGTGTCGACATCCAAGGAAAAAAACTGTGAAAAACCCCATGTTGACCTTTTGACTGTCAGCCTTCCCCATGTCGACTTAATGCCTGTGTTGACCTTTTTGCATGTTGACCTAATGGTTGTTGACATTTTTTGCATGTCGACCTTTTTATTTGCATGTCGAATTTTTTTGCATGTCGACCTTCTTGCATGTAGACCTTCTTGTTTGTTGATCTAATGATGTTGACCTATTGGTTGTCGACCTTTTTGGTGTCTACCCGTTGTCCCACACCCCCCTCACATACAGGTGGCCAGGTCCTGGTGGTATTCCCGTCCCAGCTTCCCAAGTATCTCTCTTGTTTTCCACAGGCCACGTGTGGGCTGCAGGTTGTGCATCAGTGATTTAATGTTATTTAAAGTTGACAACAATCCACAGGAAATTGTAAACGTGACTGGTCACATAGGAAATAGCATTTAATTCAATGTACAGTATAACGGTTCTCCAACTCAATTCTGGTACAGATCTGGTACAATTCCATCCCTTCTGCTCAGGTTGGTTTTTGCCTTTTTAATGATTGCTACTGTACGTTGAAACATCGGGTAAGCAAGCCGGGAACCCACCAGTGCCTGCAGTTCGTAAGCTGTTGTATTTACCCTCTTATGTACAAAATCGGCATATACAGATATCAATAATGCCAATATATATATTTTAACCCTTTGAGTGGCAAGTGAAGTTTTCCAAATAGGTATGAAAATGTGCAAGCCCAATTTTTTTTTTTTTTTACACAACTGTTTTTGTTTGCATTTATGTAACAAATTTCTCACAGATGTTGGAATTTAAAGGGTTAAACTGTGCACAATTTCTATCATTGACCACCAATTGCCATCTTTATATAGGGCTGTAGGGTGTCTGAGGAAGGGACTAAGGTGTCCGCACTCAAATCCAAGAGTATGTATATATAGGCTGGGTGCACCACTAAAGAAATCCCAAGAGGGGGATATCCACATATAAATAAGACAGTGCAGCAACAAAGAAGGCTGAGGAGGGCACTCACCAATCGGTGCAAAAATCAAGAAGGATTTATTATACAAAAGTACATATTCAAAGTCGACGTTTCGACCCTTAACGCGTCATTATCAAGACAATTCAACTACAACAGCAGTCCAACAGGGAGGCACACCAAAAACTCCACATCCACACGTGCGTTTTTTTATTTTTAATATGTAATAATGTTTTATATTTAGTCTATAAACATTCTACCTTGAAAGTCACCCTCCTTCAGTGCAATTCTAAAGTGTGGCATTTATTAATTTACTTAATCCTGTGAAGGCGGAACAGTATTACCTGCGAGCAGGCCTGGCTGGCCTATACTAATAAAACCATATGCTGCAGGATGTCTCAGTTCCTGTTTGACTCTCCAGCTTAAAACAAAAAGGAAAGGAATTGGTTATCGTACACGTTCACAATCTGCTTTTACTTAAACCTTTTGCCTCCTTAATTTTTTTTTTTTTTTTTTTTTACCCACTTTCGAGCACACATCTCCAGAGAGAAAGCCCATCACTGTGTTTCAGTATGGATCGTTAACTGAGCCCAACAGTTAATTAAACAAAAGTTAACTAATGTTTTTGGGAGGAACTCCTGCAGCTGACCTTGCGCAGATACGAGTTCACCTTTTCCCGGGGTATAAAGCACAGTGCTGAACCATGGCAGATGGCTGGATGTTTATACATCTCATCAAGGATACGCTCTACTCATTTGTGGCTAGAGCCACTTTAACCTGGGGGCTCGATAATCTTACTTCATTTGAGAGAAGGAGTTTGAAAGCCAGCCTCTTTGGAAAGAATGACATTAAGGCATAAAGAATGTACTTAATTAAAGCAAACATGGGTGTACATAATGAGGATACACGAACCCATTCCACGCTCTCTGGTGATAAAACGTGCTCGGAAGCTTTGTGTACATAGATTTTTGTTTCTTTTATACTATTTTTGTTTCTTGTTTTTTTTTTTTGCTTTATTTACAAAAACAAAACTCCGTTCTTGGTGCCAGAGTCTTAATTGCTGATATTTGCTTCATTGGTAACTTTACCAACTCCTGATAAATGCACTTTGTTAGGTGTAGACAACAACCATACAGATTATGGGTGTATCTATAATGAATGTAAGGTGTACAGCGCACACAAAGATTCCACACCTTGCACCCATATCATTATACTTACCCCACCCCCCCAAGAGTCCTTTATTGACAGCTCGAGCGACATACCACTGGGAAAATGGCCTCTGTGGCCATTTTCTTGGTGATTAGTGCATGCACAATATTTGTCACGGGGAGCAAGGTGCGAGCGCCATGTTCTTGGAGACCTTCCAGAGTCGACTAGCTGCCAGAGAGTAGGGGGACAACAGGAAGACGACACACTTCTCCTCCTAAAACACCTCTGATACCTATATTTGTGATGGTTTGTGAATTGCAGAATTTCCGCAGTCTGGTTGCCACATCTGGCAGCAGGATGATAGAGCACACTACTTACAGTAGGGATGGCCAACGGTGCAGTCACCATTGATGGCAATCCTACAACCCAGATATCAATAGTTACAAACTATGTGATGGACAACCATCCATAGTTTTAGCTATCGATGGATATCCATTCGCTTTGACTGACTGCCCCATAGGCCAATTAGAATGTGGGGGTGAGGCTTCAGGGTTGTCAAGGGGCGGAGCTAAACTCTGTGTCCCGGCACCTTGTGGAAAAAAAAAAGTTTCTGCTGTGCCATTGATGTAGGGAAACTATCTGGTCCCCCCCATCATTGGCAAAAGTATTCGACATAAACCATTGATGATTTCAGATCATCGATGATCGATGGCCATCCCTAAGTTACAGCACCCACCCTGTGGCCATAGTACTTCTATTCATCTGTCAGCATCCATACCTTAATAAAGGTTTCCATTCAGTGCTACATTTCTGTTACATATCTCCTGAGATGACTTGTGCCAGCACTCCCACATCACCAGTAATAAGACTCTGTGAGGAACAAGGAAGCTTTAATAATACATTATTCTTTAGCTTTAACGATGGGTAACTGGAATTCATGGGTTATTCCGCATTCATCTGAATAAGGACATTGTAGCCTAATGTAATCGTCCCGTCACAAGTGAAGGGTTCATAGAAGTTTACAGAGATCATTTATTCACCCCTGTCAGTCACTGCCCTGGTGGAGCGTAAATCCTCTTATCCTACCAACGCCACCAACACGGATAACAGACAGACTCCACACTCAGGATACTCTGGTGGGAATCGGACCTATGGCTCCAATGGTCTGAGCCAACAATGCTAACCACAGTGCCATTATCTACAACTACAATTAATCTCGGCAGTCAATCACCATAATAAATCACCTGTGATTGCTGTGTACCAAAAACAAACAAAAAAGCTCATATAATGAAATCATCCATCACCAACTTCTATACTGGGTACTTAAGCACCCATACTGTATCAGAGTACACAGGAACAGCAGAGAAGGGGCCGGGGCTGTATACAGCGGAGGGTGGGATGGGGCTGTGATATTGGATAAATAAATATGAATCCTTATTTCGTGCTTATAAATAGAACATTGATCAAAGTGTTATACAGGTTGGGTATCCCGTATCCGAATTATTCCCAAAAAACGTTTTTTGTTTTTTTGAATAATTCAAATTTTATTTTTTTTTTTTGCCCCCCCCCAACCCTCTTTTAATACTTACCAAGTCCTCCGGCGTCCACTGCAGGCCTTCAGCATCCTCTCCGGCGTCTCCAGCGGTCCCAGGAGTGCTTTGCGCGAGTGCGCGCGCTCCGGTGACGTCACCGGCACGCCTGGGAACTTGCGCAAAGCACTCCTGGGACCGCTGGAGACGCCGGAGACGGTGCTGGTGGCCTGCCGTGGACGCCGAGGGACCATCGGGGACCCACCAGGGGCAAGTTAGTATGACTAAAAAAAAATTATTCCAAAAAACGGAATATTCCCTTATCCAGGATTGCTCGTGGTCCCGAGCATTTCGGATAAGGGATACTCAACCTGTAATAGTTTGTAAAGTCTCTTGGAGGTGACTCCGAGCTGATCGGGTGGCGGACGGGATCCTGACAGTCATTTACCCGGCATCGGGATCCCGACTGTTAAAGTACCGATGCACGGGTTCCCGACGCCCATAGAGGGAGAATAGAATAGGTGGCGAGCATAGCGAGACATTGTGCCTGCAATGTGGTGAGCGCAGCGAGCCCGCAAGGGGCTTTGTTGTACTCGGCACGCTGTCTGAGTCAGGCCAGTCGGGATCCCGACTGTCGGAACCCTGTACCACACCCGAGCTGATCCTCCTGCTGCACCAGACATAATGGAGAAATACAATCACCTAGGCGACAGAGTGCAGTAAATTTTAAACCTCAATTCATTGTATTTTAATAGATAGGTATTGTGGGCCTAATTCAGGCCACCGCCTCCATCGCCCTAATCCCAATGCTACCATGCAAGGGGATGTGTTTGCTAACATATCCCCTGGCATGTGTCCGCTAGCAGGAGAAATCATTCGATGGTTACCGACCATCGAATGATTTTTACTGCCATCGTATAGAAAGTAAGTCAGTCTAAACTGACATTTATTTCCTCCGCAGATTGCCGAAGACAGGGCGAGCGTCATGTGACATCAGCCACCAGCCCCGAGCTGGCATTCTTTAGTTTAAGGTTCTGCTGCACACACATATACAAACATACAGGACATATGTGACCCTGGTATTCAGTCTAAATAGAGTTTTATGTAAAGATGGCGGCCAGTGGCCAGGTCATATTGGGTAAGTGGCAAGTTTTATTGTCCTAGGCTTATATAGAGTTTGATATATTTGTATTAAGTTCATATACTGTTCTACAGTAGTATCCATTTCCTCTTTCCTTCCTGGGGTGCCTCTCTCTGCTGTGGTGCTTCTAGCACAGTCCGATCTGTATTTCAGCAGAGAGGTACAGACCAAACTGTGCTAGATTCACATCAGCAGGGAGTGACACAACAGGCAGAAAAGAGGAGGTGCAGGGTGTGAGAATGAACACTACATAGCTTTTAACATGGCTGTTGGCCGGTACTTTATGTCTCTCCATTGTATCATTGTGTAAGGCTTTAGTACATCTCCTTCTACATCAGTTATGGAGAACCTTTGCACTCCAGCTGCTTTTGAACTACACATCCCAGCATGCCCTGTTGCAGGGCATGCTGGGATGTGTAGTTCAACAACAGCTGGACTGCCATGGTTGTCTCTCATCTCTGCCCTACATCTATGCAGCACTTGTTCTGCAGCCGTGTACTTCTATGTTTGTCCTTTATATAATGCGAGCATCTTGACCTGCTTGATTGTGAGTAAAAGCAATTTAACCATTATCAGAATTTAATGAGGTGTTGAGAGAGGGAGAGAGCGAGAGAGCGATTCTCCGAAAGATGTAAATCCCCAGCAATTAGTCCCCTTCCAGCTGCATTACAGTTATCCGTTATACATGGAGAACCATCCCAGGAATGCAGTGAGAGACCAATACATTGGTGTACACTGCATTCCGCAATCAATTGGCCTTTCATATATATGTGTTACATTAACAAGAGCCTGCATCTGTAATGGGATGTTTTATCCAGCGCAGCATCCTGTTTTGTTTTTTTTTTGTTTACATTTGTCATTGTCTACCCACGAGTGTGATTTTTTTTTAATATAATGTTTTAACCAGTCATTGAGATATATACACACACATATACACAAGCCATATCCTAATATCACAGTGTATATATCAATAACGGAGTTAGGCCACCTTTTATCCTGTGGGTGGGAATCATACGAAAACACATACAATGAAGGATAGGCGCCAGCAGCAAGGTCACTACTTCGTGGCCAATATGGGTCTGTTCAGAAAAACACGTAATGTGACATTAATGTCTGTTTATTAAAAGTCCATAAAAGAATGTGATTCCTCATATTCAATGGTACTTGTTTCCTAGCACGGCCACACCGATCAGAATCGCGGTCAACGGGGGTAAAATCGGGGCCATCGCGGGCATCGTGGCCGCTAAAAAAATCGGGTGCGATGGCCAGACGCGATGCCCGCGATTTCCCCATAGAGAACAATGTTAAATGCCTCAATTTACCCGCGATGACCACGATTTCCCATAGGAAACAATGTGAAATGGCTCAATTTAGCCAAATTATCATAGGGAACAATGGTAAATGGCCCAAAAACACCCCTGAACATTGAAATGTCCCCCCCAAAAGTTATTGACGCCACCCCGCCATCAACGTGAACCTGAAGCGTGGCGAGCGCAGCGAGCCTGCGAGGGGCGGCGGTATGCGTCCTCCGACCTTTTCATGCCCTACTATCCACTAGAGCGTGGAGTGAGAATAGAATAGTGTGGCGAGCGCAGCGAGCCACCGAGCCCGAAGCGTGGCGAGCGGACGCGGATACCTTCACAGTTATACGCGTCCCCTCGCGGGCTTCCCAGGTGTCCATGGCGACGCGGACACCTGGGAAGCCCGCGAAGGGACGCGTTTACCTGTGAAGGTATCCGCGTCCCCTCGCGGGGCTCGCCACGCTTCGGGCTCGGTGGCTCGCTGCGCTCGCCACACTATTCTATTCTCACTCCACGCCCTAGTGGATAGTAGGGCATGAAAAGGTCGGAGGACGCGTACCGCCGCCCCTCGCGGGCTCGCTTCGCTCGCCACGCTTCGGGTTCACGTTGATGGCGGGGTGGCGTCAACTACTTTTGGGGGGACATTTCAATGTTCAGGGGTGTTTTTGGCCCATTTACTATTGTTCCTATGCTGATTTGGGTAAATTGATCCATTTAACATTGTTTCCTATGGGAAATCGTGGTCATCGCGGGTAAATTGAGGCATTTAACATTGTTCCCTATGGGGAAATCGCGGGCATCGCGTCTGGACCATTTAAGCATTTTTAGGTGCACACGACGCGACCGACCCGATTTTTCACTGTTTTCAATGGAAAAATCGGGGGCATCGCGTCGGTCGCGTCGCAGGCCACTCAAATTACCCCCGATGGCCAAGATATGTGGCCGTGCTAGGAAACAAGTATCTATTCAATATACAGAATTGCAGTTGTACAAGTACATTAACGCGTTTCGTCTCACAGAGACTTCATCAGGGGTAAAGCTGTGTAAAGGGAAGTTATTGGTTTGTGATTCTGGGGTCCAAATTATGATGGTGATGTATCAAGCAGTGAAAAAGGTGGATAAGTTGCCCTTAGCAACCAGTCACTGCATCTTTTATTCTCGCACCTCCAGAGCAAGTCTGATTTTTTCCTACATTCATTAATTTTAGGAAAAAATCTGTTGGACTTGCTCCCACTCCCCTCACCCGAAAGGACTAATTAAGCAATTGGAAGTTTCCAGTCAGCTTAATTAGTCAGTAAGTACTCACCTTCCGAAGTGGGGTCTTCTCCATCCAGCGTCTTGTGAAGCAGGGGTGAGTTTGTAGTGTGTGTGATTTTGTGTCTGAGTGTGTAACAACCTCCCCATGTAGTGTAATCCTAACTGGAGCCAGCCAAACTGGGTTCACTTGCCATGCTTCGGGCACACTACTATATTCCAACACTATGTGCAGTCGGATAGTAAAGTATGAAAGAAAAAAAAATCACGAAAAACTCTTGTCAGTCTTTTGACTGTCAACCATAAGCTTGTGTTGACCTTTTTGCAGTGTCGATCCTTTTTACTTGATGACCTATTCACTGTCAACCATTAGTGACTGTCGACCTAGACATTTGGTGGTATTCAATGCGGACCGGCACTGGTTAACATCATAGCTCCGCCATCAGGGGCATTGAATACCCCTCAATGTCTATTCACTGACTGCATACCGTTTGTCTGTGATATCCTGACATGTGTGCTCATATTTACCCCCAGCAAAATCATCCTGACGCTTCCCTTGTATTACCATATACAGGGAGGATGCTTCCATTTCCTGCACTCTGATTGGTGGAATCCTAGTAACCAGTGTCGGGAAACAGCTGTTATTCCTCCCTGGGGACTCCCTTCCTTCTGCAGCTATCAATTAGCTAACGTATTGTTGTCTGGGTTAACACTTACACTGCCGGACCTATCCAATGTTGTGTCTGTATGCAATGCACCTTTTTTATATGGTCTTATGTAGTATATTGAATCCAGGTCATTAAAATACAAATAGTTATATGAATATAAGCTTTAGATGGTAAAAATAAAACACCTAGATTTGTCCCTATGTAAGTGATAGGCCCCCAGATATACTTCAGGGGTGTCACTGTGCTGCACCTTCAAAAGTTTCCGCATTGCCTTAAATTTCAATAATGGATTAAATCAATAAATGTACTCAAATCTATAGATACCAGTCTGTAATGACATACAATATCAGCAATATCTTACATAAGTTATACAAATGATAACCAAACAGCAGTGAGCTGGGACCCTGGGTCCAGGGGGCCCCACAACGCATACCCTGCAGCCACTTACTCCTTACAAGGCCTCCATCAGTGGCAGTAGGGCTGCAGAAGTCACCAGGAAAATGGAGTGGCAACAATTTCCCAGGCGCTTAACACCTGAAAGGGGTGTGGCCTAGCAGGAAAAAAATTCCGTTCACCCTACTTTTTGGACAGTGACCCAGCAGGCCGCACTTCCAAGCCCCAGCAGCGGTTATTTTTGTTTATTTATTCATTTAAAAAAAAAATGTTTTTAAGATATGCAGTTGTGGTGATGAATTGCAATATGTGATGTTTGTTTAACCTTCAGACTATTTGCCTCACACGCCTGAAACGATTTTTCGTTACTGTCGATCTAGACGTGGTAAACTATCTTTAGGCGTCTAAACTAGATAGGGTTGGCTGAGGGCGGTAGACCATAACATGGTTGATCCAGACAGCATAGATCCGTTGACCGGACACAAGAGCAAATGATCTTTCTTTACTTCTAGATCCGTTGACCGGACACAAGGGCAAATGATCTTTCGTTACTGTAGATCTAGATGCGGTCGACTATTTTTAGGCGTCAAACTAGACGTGTCCAACTGAGGGTGGTAGACCATAACATGCTCGATGTAGACAGTGTTGATCCACAATACCATAACCCTTTGCTCTTTGGACTCGGAACACTAGAGTGCCTTTTTCCTATGCTAAGTGGCCCAGGCATGCACTGAAAAGTCTGTAATAACTACCCAGCATTATATAAACCTGCCACCTATTATTATTTAGTAATATGGCATTAGTAATTAGACCTGGAAGCAGAACCTTGAATGAGCCTCAGCTGACTCTTGCACGTTCTTCCCCGGCTGTACCTTTAGCTGGAGATTGCTGCATGCTCGTCAGAGGTCAACAGAGGATTCACCTGCCCTTAAGGGAAGGTCTGTTGCCCTCAGCCGTGACATCACGATTCTTAGCTAATCATGGCCTCTCGTCGTTGCTGGGCAACGCTGCTTGCAGGAATACAACAAAATGGCTTGGGAAGATAAGAAGAGTTAAAATCAAACATCCACCAGAGATTAAAGGCCGCTCCTCTTAGTGGAAACAGACTTCACCGTCTACTTCAGCCTTCATTACACATTCTTAATTAAGAAATGTTTGTTTTTATCCAGTTCTGCCGTCTGTGTGGGATTGAACCGTCCCAGTCTAACATGCTCTTTTATATTTGGCACTGTGTGTTATTGTATTACATCTCCTAATTACACGCAGTTCAGCTCGTTCTATTGATGAGGTGATCTGTTTTTGTTTTGTATTACATTTTTTTTATTTCAATCCTTTTTGTAGTTGTGAGTGCAGATATGACCTGTGCTTTTATTCTCGGTGGGAAAAAAAAGTGTTGCGAGAACACATCATAATCTGAATACTCATAATATGGGGAATTTAAATCGAGTTGGAGACATTGAATGTAATGCCGCCCGAGTTCAGTGGCAGTGTTAGATGTCCGCCGAACTCAGATTTTATTTTAAAGGGGAATTAACATACAATACAAAACCATGCCTTGACATGCCGGACATCTTGCACTGCCGCTGAACTCGGACGGTATTAAATCCCACCCATTGTGCTCTGGCATGGCGCCCTATGTGACCCAATGCTATCTTTATGTAACAGATATAGCAATCTTGATTGAGGGTCCGGATTTTGATTTACACATGTCTAAGTGTTCGATCACACAACACATGCGTATATCATAGTGTTAAATACCCTGCACTTTTCAAAATCAGAGCAGTTCCTCTTTCCTGCCTTGGGTGCTATGCTCTACTGTGGTGTTTCTAGCACAGTCCATTCTGTATTTCAGCAGAGATACAGACTAAACTGCGCTAAAAGTACCACAGCAGAGATTGAAACCCCAGGCATCAAAGAGGATCTTTACGCATTTTGAAAGGTGCAGGGTGCTAGAATGAACACTTTGGGGCAGATGTATTAAGCCTTAACAAGAGATAAATGCAAGGGTTATAAGGAGAGATAAATGTCCAGCCAATCAGGTCCTTACTGACTTTTTTCAAACACAGCCTGTAACATGTCAGTTAGCAGGTGATTGGCTGGGCATTTATCTCTCCTTATCACCCTTGCATTTATTTCTTGTTAAAGCTTAATACATCTGCCCCTATGAGAGGTATTCAATCCCGGACACTATTTCGGCCGGCGGAAATAGCGGCCATCACCCATTCAATGCTGTAGTTTCCGACAGCATTAAAGGCCGTTTCCGACAAAACAGATCCGACTGTAAAAAATGTGTTTCCATTTTGTCAGAAAAGGCTGCGGATTGTCAAATTCTCGTCCATTTTTCCATCATACATGGCGGTTTTCACCGAACCTTGGACTTTCCGCCAGTCGGAACTTTGAATTCCGACTGTTGAGTTCCTGTCGAATGAACTGAAAAAACGGCCTGGGATTCTATCGGGACTTTCCCGACAGTCGAAATACCAGATTAAATACCCCCCGAAATCAGAGCACGACCACACATCTTTGAGTAGTATATATATCTGGTACTTGTGTAGTTTCACGGCGCCACCGCGCGCACAGTCTGTATCTGAAACTTGGCAGCCTGCCAGAGGCTCTGTTTAACTGTGCGCGTGCCGCTCTAGCTGTTCTCAGCGCAGCGCGTGGCTGCTTTCCTTATGTAAGCTACGTTATCAGCGCTGCCCAGCGCTGACAGGTCACTGTGGTACTTGTAGTTCCACAGTGAAATAGGCATAGTTACATAAGGAAAGCAGCCACGCGCTGCGCTGAGAACAGCTACAGCGGCACGCGCACAGTAAACACAAAGTCTGTCAGACTGCCAAGTTTCAAAGTTTCACTGTGCGCGCGGTGGTGCCGTGAAACTACACAAGTACCATATATCTTATAAAACAGGAGGTCATGTGACGTGTCCAATCGTGTTAATTGGATTTCTGTTATTTTAACACACCATTTTCTAACGACATTTATATTACACTAGGAGCGAGCAGGAATGTGAGATATATCATTAATTAATCCTCTACTCTCTTTGGGGTATAAGGCCCACATCACATAAAGCCAATTGACTTCCCACAAGCACAGCGTTGGGACCTCGCTGACCGATCCGAACAAGAAATCTGACATTTTTTGTTTTTTTTTGTTTGGTTAAAGCTTAGACTTCTGGCACACATGGATGTAAGAAATTGTCAATGGCTGCATCTGGCACGCACGGGGATTCTCCTATTGACCGCTTTGCAGATATTTGCATACTAACGAGGCCCCCAGATGTTGTGACAGAACTGACAGTATTTCCTTAGATTGATAATAAGCAGAACACGAGTTGCAGGTTACATACTTGGCTTTCAATAGCTGCATCTGAGGATTACCATATTGTCCTCTGCTAACCGCTCGTGTCCTGTGACAGCAGGGGCTCAGTGCTGGTAAATAAGATGTTTTATGAATTATAACCTCTAGTTTACAATAGAGAAATGTAGCATGTGATAAGCATAGGATGAGAACCAATAAGACAATAAGACTCTCCTCCAGTCTCCAAACCTATAAGCGTTCCCTAAAAACTCATCTCTTCAGGCAAGCTTATCAAATTCCAGAACCAGTCATAGAACCTTGCGTTCTAGTGGAATCGATGCAATAAAGAATACAGTATCTATCCTTATGTATCAATGCCTATTTCCCTATAGATTGTAAGCTTGCGAGCAGGGCCCTCCTACCTTTTGACTGTCTGTAAATACCCTGTTTTGTTGTATCACTGTCTGCTACTGTAAAGCGCAACGGAATATGCTGCGCTATATAAGAAACTGTTAATAAATAAAATAAATAAATATTGTTTCCTCAAACCCTATTTAATCCCATTCATGTTTAAATTGTTCTACTGTCCCATTTACCATGTCATATTAGCAGCTTATTCCCCAGAAACACTGGTTTTCGGGGGTTAGCCGCAAATATTAAGTATCCCCCGAATATATGTAGGAGGGACCGCAGCAGGAATATGCAGTCTCTCCTGCGATCCCTCCTGTCCCGCTCACAGCTGTTTCCCTCATAGGTTGCTATGGGATGTGATACCGCTCGATGTAACCACATCGGGCAGTATTGCATCCAGTCCCTGGTCTGCCGCCATTCTTAGATGGCGGCAGCCCATTGTAGCCTATGGGGGTGGCATGCGCAGGCCCCCTGCATCTGGTGAAGCAGAGCTCAGGGACTGGCTTCTATCAGAGCCACTGTCCCTGTACATGCAGGATCATACAGATCACGAAAGGATTGCATATTGCTATGCGATCCTGGTCAGTAAATCCCACTTAGATAGCATTTCATATGTGGTCACATAGTTAATGGGCTCCGTAGCCTCTACCATCTCTGATGGGAGGCTATTCCGCATGTCCACTACCCTTTCTGTGAACTCATTTTACCTCAGGTTTCCCCTGAATCTTCCTCCCTCCAGTGTCAGTGCCTGTCCTCATGTTCTAATACTTCTCTTCCTGTGAAGAATGTTTCCCTCCTGGACAATGGTAGAACCCCTGATATATTTGACCGTCTCTATCATGTCCCTTCTCTGCTTCTAACTATACATAGAGATCTTTTAGTCTTTCCCGGTAAGTATTGTGTTGTAGGCCATGCACCATTTTAGTTGCCATCTTTGTACCATCTCTAATGTATTTATATCCTGGAGATATGGCCTCCAGAACTGAACACAGTCTCTAGATGAGGCCGTACCAATGACCTATACAGAACTGAACACAGTATCTAGATGAGGCCGTACCAATGACCTATACAGAATTGCACACCATATTGTACATGAGGCCACACCAGTGACCTATACATAACTGGGGGCAGTATCTAGATGTGGCCATACCAATGACCTATACAGAACTGGACACCGTATTCTAGATGAGGCCGTACCAATGACCTATACCAGTGATGACTAACCTTGACACTTCAGCTGTTGCTGAACTACACATCCCAGAATGCACTGCATACGTTTTAGCATGGCCAAATAGTAAAACATTTTTATGTTATTTTTTTTTATTACTTCTGTTTTTCTACTGCTGATTCCTCTGCCTATGCAAACAAGCATCTGACTTGCCTTCCTCATTGCTTTGTTACATCGCTCACCTGCCTTATAGTCACTGCTAGATCACTTTCATCCTCCGTAGTCTCATATATATCTATCTATCAGGTCACTCAGCAGGTGCACATGTGCGCTCATTACTCACTGACGCATTTTAAAAGATCCACAGGTGAAGCTAATTATTTCACTTGCAATTCTGTGTGGAGGACTGAGGTAGAGAACCACTAAGCTAGATCATCAACCATGTGTTTTACCCCTCCTCGTGTGTCTACCCTGTTGCAAACCTTTGTGTCATCTGCAAGAAGTCCCTTTTAGCAGGAGCGCTCTAGTTGCACTTGGTGTGGCGCAGGAAGGATAGGTGTATGGGGACACATACAGTATGCTGGTGATCACTAATTAATAAGCCCTCACATAGTCATGCCCTCACGTCTGGGTACGTGCTATCTCATACATACTAGACCAGTCCATACACTGTTCCTGTCTCTCGGGACGGCGTTTCACTAGTATTGCTGTATGATGTCACCGACAGTCAGAAGCCCAGGGATAACCGTGTGTCACAAACAATCTTATTAGCAATTGAGGACGATGAATTATGAAGAAAGAGAAAACAAAGATGTCTTTTGTTACCGGTTTCCTGTTACAGATCCAAATTTCTGTGGGCAAAAGTAGGTAGCACTGACTAAACTGACAGCCATTGTTTCCCGACAGCAGAACTTGCCAGGGACCACACAGTTACGGACTGCGCAAGTAAGCAGCTCATTACGTGGAATTCTAATTAACATCAATGTTTGAAGGCTTTCGATGTAAAGTGAAAGCACTTGGCCTTCAGTTATGCTGCAAACTGTGTCTACAAATCCCAACTGGAAGAGACATCAGAAATACAGGATGGTATTGTGCATGAGAGCATAAGGTCAGGTCCCTGAGATCCAATCTTTGGGTTATTTGCATGGCACCTTCCAGCATCACCCCTTGGCGTAAGTATTATGCCAATCTGCGCAGCGCATTTTGCCTATTTTTGCACCTTGCATGCACAAACACTGTTCAACACGGATTTTCAGTGTATTCCCCTGTATGTCCGTATAGGTGTAGCGAGCGCATGTAGGCAAAGATCAAGCAAATACGGCCCTTACAGAACAGCAATTACTCCCATGTACAACTCCTAAGAGGCGCTATGAGGGATATGGCATGTACATACACAGGTCATGGAGGGATTGTGATTCCCAGGCATTAAATATACAGATATGTATTATGATAACAATATACAGTTGGCAAAGAGCTGCCTGTCCCTGGCTGCTATGTTCTCAGTCACCAGTGTATGTGAGGCTGCAAAATGTTCCCTGCTCTCATTTTTTGGACCAGGTGCGCTAAGCTTCAAAGTGTTAAAATGGAGAGCCAGCCAATCAGCTCCTAACTTTCATGTCACAGACTGGGATTGAAAAATGTCAGACAGGAGCTGATTGGTTGGTTGTTTATCACTCTCCATTTTATCATTTTTGAAGCTTAGTGCATCTGGTCCTGAGTCCTTTGGCTCTATGACATTGTTCAATACATGGTACTGCCCCATAATCTCTTGTCAAAAAGCACCCATGTAAGGGAATGTCCAATGCATTCCTGTTTGATCTACAGTGGGAAATTAACAATTGTATTTGTGCAGTAGTGTTCATTCTAGCACCCGCCATATTTGAAAACCCATGCAGTTCCTCTTACCTGACTGGGGTGTCACTGTCTGCTGTGGTGTTTCTAGCACATATCTGGTTTGCATATAAGTGCTGATATACAGACCACACTGTGCTAGAAGCACTACAGCAGACCACGACACACCTGGCAGGAAAGAGGAACTGCACGGGTTTTCAAATATGGCGGGTGCTAGAATGAACACTATATTTGTATTAGAGGTTTGTCCAGTGGTGTACACCTAGACCATAATGCCTTAGCTACATTAGAAAAAGACATTTGCAATGCAAGCTTTATCAAGTGCAAATGCTGATGGGCTTGGATAATAATTGGTGTGATAATGGGTTTCATTAAGTGGCAGAACTTTTGGGTTTTGGGCCCATGTGCAAAAATATCATTTGGGCCACCCTTCTCCACCCGACCCAAGTTCACAATATGCAACACGGCAGTGAGTAACAGGGAGAAGCAGAGGATGACTGGGAAAGACAGTGGGTGATGGGAAGAGGAAGACCGGCAGCAATGGGATCCTTAGCCCTCAGGGCCCTGGTGCACTGCATCAACAGCATTTCCGCCTTTGGTTCCATTGTCGAATCCCTTTACAAACTAGTGATGTGGGTAGTGGATCTTGTTGATATGTGGCGGTATTTTGGGAAGCATTTAGGACAGGCATGTCCCTCCAGCTGTTGTGAAACTACACATCCCAGCATGCCTTGCCATAGTTTTAGCATTCCCAGATAGCAAAACTGTGGCAAGGCATGATGGGACCTGTAGTTTCAGAACAGCTGAAGGGTCATAGTTTGGATATGCCTGATTTAGGAGGAAGGGGGATTCAGTTTTTTTTTTTTTTTGCATTTCTTTAAATTTAGCTTGCCGTCCGCTATCCAAATGTTCTGGGCGTCCATTACATATCACAAACAATTGAATAGCCTCCTATGGCTTGCTGTATTTCAATAGTTGAATCACATGACTGCAAAAACATGGGTCACCAAACCAGTTTTTGTGTGACCCCAGCATTGTATTATACCCATGTGACTCCATCCTTGTGTCATTCCTATGTAATGCCAGCCTTAGGATGAATCCGTTACTATTCATTTCACCTGGTCTTTTGAGGGGTAGATTTTGAAAACACTCTGAGCAGGTACAAAAGCCCATTTACTATGTTAACTGCCAGCATAAGGAAACACGGTGGTAATATTTTTTTCCCTACCAAACCACGTTTGATGCATACACCTGTAACCACACAGTACCAGTTTGACAGGTTTTAGTGTTTCATATGGAAACAAAGTGTCTGTATCATACACACAATGTACAAAGAATGTGAACACTGAAGGCGGTTGTGAGAGGCCCTTTGACCTCTAGTTTAAAAATTCCTGACAGAGTTATTTTCGGCAATATGAGATACTGGCTATTGTTTCCCGCTGCTTGCTATAGATACTGTACCCCCTACATGATATTCCTGCTCTTCGCACAATGCTCTCATCTCCTCTGCTTCCACAGATATGGCTACCATGTAAAATTTGCAAGGCTCCCAAAGAAAAAAAATGTCTTGAACTGGCAGCGCATATCTGTAAGATCTAAGCCTTGGGATAACTTACAAAGCATACTTCTTTATAATAAGATAAACTATAGGAAGTAGGTATTGCTTAGAATCTGGGGTATTGGGATCGCAGAATGTTATAAAAATAGTAATCTTTTTTTATTTTCCCCTTCAAAGCTGCGCTGGCTGGTGCGTTGTATACCAGATGCCGTATAGTTTTTATGTCGGGTCAATTTAAAGGGCAAGGATCCCCAATTTCCAGTGTTAAATTACTACCCCTGGTCTTATAAAACTCCCCCCCCCCCTTACTATTATAGAGAGGGCATCCCCTTGTCCCCTCTTTCTAAGTACCGTATTTGCCGGCGTATAAGACGACTTTTTTCCCCTGCAAAAAATGCCTCCAAGTGGGAGGGTCGTCTTATACGCCGGGTGCACTTCAGTTGGGATAGACATAGCTGCCCATAGTGGCCTCCCGATGCCCACCCACCTCATTCTACATACCATCCAGTATCGCGCGGTATCCAATGCGGCCGCGGTTCGTAAGTTTACCCCTAACAGTACATATGTTTTAGTGATATCCAGGCTTCAGCACAGGCGTTTAATTTAAAATGAACTGAGATTCTGAGTAAGTCACCTGTGCTCAAGCATGGATATCAATAAAACCTGGACTGTTAAGCTGGGAACCATCCAAGCGATATACCGCCTGGGCAGATTGGACCGACATATTGCCTACATGCCTCAGTGTGTAAACACAATATGCATCTTCCCGTGTGCGCGGGTGATGAAGTCAGGTTTGATGTACATGTTAATGAAGGCCGGAACTATGGTTGTACCATCCTTCATTAACATTGTGCCAGTGCGTATCAGCAATGCCACTTACGGGGATTGGTTCCAATAGTGCAACCAATCCCCGTGGCTTGTGTGTACTCAACATTTGCGTGCCTTGAGGACTGAGTTTGGGAATACCTGATCTGGAAGTACTTGGCTAAAGGACAACTTGAAACCTATTTTGGTTTTGTAAAATGCCTCATTTAGCAATACCAACCCCATTATCTCCATATCAGAAACAATTCTTTTAAACAATGTATGGAACTGGAGTCTCTGAACGTTCTACGGCACCCAACAATAAGACTGTCTTACAATTACAGCTCCGATGATTGATCGTGTCAGTCCTGAGCGGAATATTCTTCGTTCCAATTACTGTAACTAAATCTTCATTATCGCCCATTGTTTAAAGAGAAAATAGGCCGCTGATAAGATGAGAATCATTATCTAATGGACTTTGATGTTTTGGGAAATAAAAACAAGGGAGTTTGTTTTCCCAGGGTAACTTTAATCACTTGTTTTTGAGCTTGTACCTCACTTCCTCTTCCTGCTCTTGGCGTGCGGGAGACCTGCAGGGGAAAAAAATGGTTTCCGTAAAAGTTGACTTGTTTGTAAAAGAAAACAGGAACCGCTCTGAGTCATACGTTCCCGAGTGAACAAATGAATTTAGCTGCTTCAGATAAATAACAATGAGGAGTTGGGATCAGGAGGCAGATGAGAAGGACAAGGGTTGCATTGTCTGTTATTTTGGGTATTCAGTTTGCTTCAGAGCAGCGGGGAGAGGCTTTCTGTGGCTCTTCATCTCTTGTAGAAGTAAAAATCCCTGAATGGCCTAGCGGCTCGCTAGCAAAGTATTCCTGGTATCTCGAGCAGCCATCATCTGCAAATAATCACACCCGCAAAACGGGAATTGCTTCTTTTTTTTTTTGCACGCGAACCATACACAATGCATCATCTACGGTTACTTCTTAGATTGTCAGCTCGTGAAAAGAGCCATCTTTATATTCTGCATGTTATTTGTTTGCTTGTGTAATACGTTGGTAATTATAATAAACTAGCTGAGGTATCCGGCATTGCCCTGGTTTGGTTGTGCAATTGGCATTACTTCAACTTTCTTTTGTTTTAAGTTTAACCGCTCGCCAAGCCCATGGTGTGACCGGCATATTCCAGTCTGTGGTGAGCTCCCGGATCTGAGCACAGTTTCTTTTTCTTATATTCCATGTCCTCTACTCCTTTTTGTTATGCAACTCTGCCATATCTTGCACCCCTGACCCACTTTGTGGACCTCTTTTTGGGGCCCTGGGACCCTGGTGGTGTTGGGATTGCGGGGGTGTTATTGGCTGTGAACCAAATCTGGACCAAATTAATGACCTCTACCCCCAGTATGTTATGCAACTTTGCCATATCTTGCTTCCCTGACCCACTTTGTGTAGTGGGTGGATATCTTATTTGGGTCCCCTGGACCCCAATGGGGTGCAAGTGGTGTCTTACCCCACAGTATTTTTTTTTCCAGATCCCGGAGTTATGCTGGATAGCTTGCTTCCCTAACTCACTTTGAGTGGTGGGCGGACCTCTTTGTGGGCCGATGGGGCCCCCAAGGGGGTGCTAGGTTTGTCTTACCCCCAAAATATATTTTTCCAGATTGTAATTCCTATGTACACCAAGTTTGGTGTAAAGTGCTCCAGGCATTACAGAGTTACCCTGGATATCTTGCTTCCCTAGCCCTCTTTGTGTAGTGGCTGGACTCTTTTTGGGCCCCTGGGACCCCCACAGGGGTTGCTAGGGTTTTCTTATCCCCAAAGTATATTTTTGAAAGTCATATGTGTACCAAGTTTGTTGTAAATTGCTCCAGGCATTCCAGAACGCACACACACGCACACGCAGCCGTTCTTATATCCTGTACACATAGATAAAGGATGATACTAATAAACATTTTGTTTGGGTGCAATGCATGTTAACCTAATGTCTGTCTCTCCCTTTATACAAATGTAATTTTATTGTATTCAGTTGAAAATATAATCTCCAGCGTGTTACATAACACTGTACAGTACAGTACATAATGTGCATTACCAATTAATGTCTTCTGACTACACAGTGGAACATTGTTTTTTTTACGGAAGTATAATAATTAAGGCCCCGTACGCTCTTTATTGTAAATGCTCACTGAATGCAGACTCCTTTGCTGGAAGAGATAGAAGAGGCTTTGTCTTTGGGTCCTAATGAGTTGTTCTGTCTAAATTATAGAAAATCTTCTTATGATGAAACATTTTCAGTTGAACTGTTCTTGATTTGATATTTTGCATGCTCTGTGAGTTGGTATCATGATTATATGTTGGCATCAACTAAACTGCTAACAAAAGTTTATAATACAGACCAGAGTGCTGATGTTTCATTAATACATTCCTATATCACAAGGATGAAACTGCAGAAATAAATTATTCTCAGTTGAAAAACAAAAACAAGTGTTTTTTGGTAGTTCTAATACCTGTATCAAATAATGAAACCAAAACAGATTTATATGGAAAAGTAATTTCTTAATTCTAAGTAATATTTCATTAAATGGCTCCTAGCGTTGTTCGTGCATGAGTGCAAGATTTCTCCGGTGTCCGATGATCATCACATCTAAAATAAAACAATTCTGATCTATATTTTTTGTTCTTATTTTATTCCGCAAATTTGAGATAGCAGGAGATGGGCATAGTGTTAATCCACAGATGGTTGTGCTAATCCATGGGATGAGATGGTCGTTGCGCTAATCCACGGGATGAGTTGGGTTGTTGCGCTAATTCACGGGATGAGTTGGGTTGTTGTCCTAATCCATGGGGCGAGATGGTCATTGCGCTAATCCACGGGGCGAGATGGTCGTTGCGCTAATCCATGGAACAAGATGGTCATTGCGCTAATCCACGGGACGAGATGGTCGTTGCGCTAATCCACGGTATGAGATGGGTTGTTGCGCTAATCCACAGGGTGAGATGGGTCATTGCGCTAATCCACGGTATGAGATGTTCATTGCTCTAATCCACGGGACGAGATGGTTGTTGCCCTAATCCACAGAATGAGATGGTCATTGCGCTAATCCACGGTATGAGATGGGTTGTTGCGCTAATCCACAGGGTGAGATGGGTCATTATGCTAATTCGTAGCAGGAGTTGGGCATTGTGGTAATCCACAGGAGGAGATGATTGTTGCGCTAATCTACAAAATGAGATGAGTCGTTTGCGCTAATCCATAGCAGGAGATGGTTGTTGCACTAATCCACGGCTAGAGATGGGTCGTTGTTCTGGTTGTTGAGCTAATGAACGGGATGACATGTGCTGATCCACAGCAGGAGATGGGAATTGCGCTAATCCATGGTAGCTAGGCCTAGTAATGCTTTAGGTGTCATTATGCCTAGTTTGGCTGGAAAGGCAAAAATGTTAGTAGAATTTTCAGGGTATTTGTGGAAATGCAATGAAGGGGTGGAGGGGGACACAGCCATTTCCACTCCGTGGTACAGCTTGATGTTGCATCTGCCCCTAGCTGACCGATTTTGTTATCTCCTATACACATGTTGTGCTGCCAATTGCACTTCAACGGAGAAGGTGTACTTGTGCAGTGTACAACATATATGTAATACCGTAGCACTGATGAGTTACCTGTGCCACGAAGCCTTGAACACAGCTGTATATTTTGAAAAAAAAACCCACAGTACTCTTTACCTAGAACGGCGCCCATCGCGGGCATCGCATGTACATCGCATGCCATTATAATGGCATGCGATGCGACCGATGCGATGCCTGCGATTTTACATAGAAATGCATGTTAAAATGTAAATCGCATCGGTCGCATCGCATGCGACCCAAAAATCGCATACGATGCGACCGACGCGATTACCGCGATTTTACATAGGAAACAATGTTAAATGGCCCAATTGACCCGATTTTACATAGGGAACAATGTTAAATGGCCCACAGACCCCAAATAGCCACCCTGAAGTGTGGCTCGCCACGCTTCGGGTTTACGTTGATCGTGGGGTGGCGTTAACAATTGGGGGGGCCATTTCACACTTCAGGGTGGCTATTTGGGGTCTGTGGGCTATTTAACATTGTTCCCTATGTAAAATCGGGGCAATTGGGCCATTTAACATTGTTCACCTATGTAAAATCGCGGTAATCGCGTCGGTCGCATCGTATGCGATTTTTTTGGTCGCATGCGATGCGACCGACGCGATTTTTTACCTTGCGATGCCCACGATCAAAATCGTGGGCGCCGTTCTAGGTAAAGAGTACCAAAAAACCTTAGTTACACTTTTGTACGGTGCAAATCTTTAGATGTGTCTGCATATGTCTGTAAATTCCCTGTTTGTTGTATCACTGTCTCCTTTGTAAAGCGCAACAGAATATGCTGTGCTATATAAGAAACTTTTAATAAATAATAATACATAAATAAATAATAATAAATATCCGCAAACACAGGTGCACTTATAGTTTGTGGCAATAACTCTTGGATATTGGATAGCAAGTCCTCACCTAGATGTACAGTACCGTATGCTGGGTGGGCCACCCAGACAAACAGGTGTATAATGTGTTTCATTCCACACACTAAAACATCTGTTTATGTAATCCTGTGGAAGAGCCGCCCCCTCTTTCCCAAGGCTTTATATCACTTACACCTACACACACACACACACACACACACACACACACACACACACACACACACACACACACACACACACACACACACACACACACACACTGTATATACAGTATATATCCAGTTTCTGTGGGTTGATGTCACATTGTCTTGTCCACCTTATACAAGGCATCAGTAATAGATAGAAGCCCCGCCTCCGATCCGTGTCAAATGGGGATACTAAATACCAGTCAGAGCTGAGTATTTCTGTGCACTTACCTTTTAACACTGCCACACAGACCGCTTGGAAATGACATCTGGTCCAAGCACTCCTGAGCCTGCCAATCAGCTGCCTTTTAGCATGTAAATGACCTGGGTCATGCCTTCCACACGGCGGTTGACCCAGGTTGGACACTGGAATAACCCAGGTGGTTGCAAACCCGTAATGCAAGATCCAGGTATATCCTTTTTAAATGTGTGGATATAATTCCGTGGCAGTGTGATGGATCACTCACAGTTCATTACAGAACCATGAGCAGATGTGAGTTTTGTCATCCATTGGGAGAACTTGCCAGCAGCATATCAGTCCATATACAGCACAGTAATGAAGACTAATACAGTGTACACAACAGTGTAAACTATATTTAAAAATATATAAATACTTTAAGATCACTCCCTTTAAAAGTGTATGGGGAAAAAAACAGGTGTTTTATACTCCTATCATTATTAATACCCATTTTTAAGAGGATTTCTTCATTCATCAGACAAGACCATACAGAATCACAGAGATCACACCATTTACTTAGTAACACTTACTTTTATATTAAACCCTGTAGTTACATCTTCCCAACGCTCAACTGAAAGCAAGAAGTGTTGGTGCAATAACAGAATCTTGCTGTAACCCTACATTTAATCAGATGTATAATGGGTAGAACCGGTTGTTATTGTGCCTACAATTTATCATTAAATGTCACTTTATGACCAATAAAACAAGGTTGCATAAGGTGCCTCACATTCTTGCCTTAGGGTGGAGAACCACTGTTCCTATTTATCAGATCTCATAAGGGAGCCGTCATAAAAATGTGGGAGGGGCTTCAAAGCCCCTAATACATCTACCTGCTGATTCCTCGATGCAAACGGAACCACAGATCCACCAATCGGAACCATCACAGTTGATTAGTAATCTGTGGGGGAATTGGGTTAATTCTTTGTTAAGAATCCCAGATCTGCTTATTTTCCATCAGAATTTGGGGAATTGATATCTTTCAACCCAGGAGTTGGGGGGGGTTTGTCTGAAAATTGTGGCAGAATAGAGAACTTTAGCTGCAGAGTAATGTGTACTGTAGTTGTGCGGCAGTTGTATAAAACTTTAAAAATAAATAAACTCAAGGGTGATAAAGAATGATAAAACTCCAGCCAATAAACTACTGTCTGTCATATTATAGGCTGTGTTTGAAAAGTGGCAGTTATGGGTTGATTAGCTGGACATTGATCACTCCTTATCACCATTTCCTTTATATCTTTTTAAGGCTTACTACATCGGTCCCACTGTACTAGTAGTTAAGATAAAAATGCCCGCCGGTCCCCTAAATCGGCACAGCTATGAGGTTTCCAGTCAGGCCTTCATGGGAATATCACAGAGGTAAAGGAACTGTGACTAGAGAATCCCTTTAGCAACACAGCAAAGGGAAAAATCCAGATCTGATGGAGCAGGACATTTATACATGGTTTCGTTATACAGCTTTTTTCAGATCTATTTCGCTAACGTTCCAGCTGAGCAATACTCTGGCACTGTAACAGCCACATGCACAGTGGACGCACAATACAATACACACGCACAGCTAATATTTTTCCCTTACAGAGGGAACATGTATAATTCATGATCTGATAATGTTTGTACGGGGGGGGGGGGGGGGGGGGACAGTGTTTAGAGCAGATGGAGTAGAGAACAGGACATAAGTTATTTGCGTACCTTGAATACAGGAAACGCACCCGGAGGAGAACTAAACACTGGATGTAAACACGCAGGAGGCCTGGGAGGAAGTTGGGGACCTTGACTGGTGTGTCTGCTGTCCTATAGTGCCAAGTGCATACAGCACATATTCAAGTGACCCGTATAGCAGTCTCTATTCTGTAGCGTCACCCGTCAGGTATAATTACACGCACCTTCTATAGACATAATTGCAAGTTCCACTGGCTTTCTATGTATGTGTCCAAACCACAAGGACGGTGGTTGGGAGGTGCGCTGGTATGTACGTTCTTTCGCATTGAATATTCCCCCCTCTTGTATGCAGGTGGTGGTGGTAGGGGGGATTAATTGAGTTTCCCTTATTGTTGAACGATATTCATTCTGACACCCTGCACTTGTCACAACCATGCAGTTCCCCTTGACTGTTTTGGGTGATGCGCGCCGCTCTGGTGATTCTAGCACATCCTGGACTGTATCTCAGCACTGAGATACAGACCAGCATGTACTAGAAGAACCAGAACACAGAGAGACACCTCAGCTAGGAATGTTCTGACCAATTTGTTACTTCCAGCAATGAAAGTCTATAGGGATTTGGGAATTGTTGATCTGTATGGTATATAATATACCTCATTGTTCTTAAAATAAGCTACAGACGTCATTAATTCATTATCCGTTATACTTGGCATTTACTTTACATTCTGTTATGGGCTTTGCATAGAGCTTGATGTTGATCATGTGAAACCTATCTCACCCTACCTCACCCCAAGTGTACAAAATCTGATTGCAGAGAAAGCGAGACATACAGTATGTTTTATCTTGTACATTGTGTTTCTTGCATGTTTGTCTTACACCGCTGTTATTTAGGGGTATGGAGAATAGGGTCAACATTGTCGAGTTCGACATAAGCAAAGAGTTGACCCGTTAAAGGTTTACACATGTAAATGTCGACATGATACTTTTTTTGGTGCCAGGCATTTTGGAGATTGCCAAACTACTAAAGATGAAAGTTGGACATCTACGGTTGCCGCCAATGGCTTTACCATAGATGGGGGGAGATCTAATGGGTCTCTGGCATTGACCATGGCACAAAGACACAGAAACTTGCACCCCCCTTACCCAGATGTGAACCATGAAGCTCCACCCATCTCTGATATGTCTTCTGCACGACGAAGCCCCGCCCCATCATTTCGGATCAAAGGTCAACTATTTAAAAAAGTGCCTGATTTTTATGGTCTGATATTTGTAGACCTATTACAGTTACGACAAATGGTAATTGTGACGGTCTTGCTGTAGTTCATGAGGCTGGTTCTACCCTACTGAGGTTACTGACACCATAAGTCCCAGTGGGCTTCTTTGTGTGTCATTGAGTTTGGATTCGTAAAGTGTGTGCGTGCATTCGGCGGGGCGGCCTAACCTGTTCGTTGGGCTCTGAACCAACAGACACATCCGCACCATACAGTATCAGAGCTCCAAATGACGCAATATGCAAAGACTGAGCTTTTATTTTTGTAAGGTGTAAGTAACGGGTGGGATTCAACTGAGAGCAAATCTGCTTGCCTGTGTATGTGTGGCAGTGTGATCTCACTCAGAAGTGTTGGCTAACCCCATAGCAAAGCGAGCACTATTAAATAAGTGGATCAGGGTGTAAATCGGCAGAGCGACGGGTGCGTGAAAAGCTGCTGGTGATGGCATTTAAGCTCCACAACACCTACAATTCGCACCCTTCATCTGCAATTGAATACCACCTCTCTCGCCTATCAGTACCACAGCTTGCAATTGAATGCATACTGTATCTCTCTCCCCTCCCCTCCTCTCCAGGAATATTGCTTATTTTTGCATTTTATGTCTTGAATAAGACATCAGAATGGTTTTTACTACACATGTCACTTATATGTGTATAAAGCTTTTTATTACATATGCGACTAGAAATATACTTGTCTGCCTAAGAGCTGTACGTTTAAAGGGACCCATTTAGGATACTACAGTCCTTGCATACAGTGCACTGTTTAAAATATGCATCAGATGTTTGTAGTGCGAGTGAGTTCTTTTTTTTTTTTAATCCATTAAATTTTTGTTATGTGGGTGTACATGACTAGGGACACCCCTGAAAATATGCCCCCCTGCACGGCATATGGTCACAAGGATGATATGCATTAAGTCGACCACTGATGGTCGACAGGTCTACGGTCGACCTGGCTTTAGTTTTTTTCACTTTTTTTTGAGCCGACATGTGCAGACAGGGTATTTCATGCCCTACCATCCACTAGGGGGTGGAGGGAGAATTTAATAGTGCCCGAAGCATGGCGAGCCCAGCGGTGCGCCAATACGGTGCCCATGTCGACTGTGTCAACATTCGGGACAAAAACAAGTGAAATACCCCATGTTGACCTTTTCACTATCGACCTTCCCAATGTCAACCTAATGCTTGTGTCGACCTAATGACCCTAGTGACATAAAGCCATGTGGACCTTTTGAGTGTGTCAACCTTCAGTGGTCCACCTTAATGCATGTCGACCTTCTTTTGGTCAACCTAATGATCCACCCCCCCCTGCACAGGACCCTCCCTCCCCAACTAAAATCTGGTTTATGAGCTGCTGTACAGAACCTGCTGCGTTGACAGCCTTTACTAGGGAGCCCTTGTCCTTCTCTCGGCCTGTGTAATATTTCACTTCTCTCCTAATTTGCTTCTCACATCTGGTAGAACAATAAGGTGCACGTGCACAAATACAGTAGATGTGCAGAGCGTTTCCATAGCTGTATTTGTGCTGCCTTGTGTGTGTTGGGTACTTTGTTATTCCCCTTACAGATTACAAAGACTGTGTCCGACCTGGGATTTTAACACTGATACAACCTGGTTTGGATTCCATTCTTACTGTACCTTCAACCCTCCCAAGTAATTCCAATCAATGGTGTTTTCTGATTTCTTGGTCCAACACTGGCCACTACCAAAGTTGAAATGTTGGACATTATTTACTACCCTTTCTGACTGAGCCGCGACCCAGATCAACCAGGGAATAACCCAAGTTTTTGTTTGTACTATGAAAAGGGTTAAATGAGTACCTGTGCAGAGCAGGTCTGCAAGACTGTCAGTCATTCTTTGATGTTTTATTGGGGGCAGCACGGATGGTGTAGTTAGCATTACTGCCTCACAGCACTGAGGTCATGGGTTTGATTCCCACCATGGCCCTAACTGTGCAGAGTTTGTATAGTCTCCCTGTACTTGCTTTCCTTTGAGTGCTCTGGTTTCCTTTCACATTCCAAAAATATACTGGTAGGTTAATTGGCTCCCAACAAAATTAATTATAGAAAGTTTATGTGTGTGTGTGTGTCCATGTGGTAGGGAATATAGACTGTAAACTCCACTGGGGCAGGGACTGATGTGAATGGTCAAATATTGTCTGTATAGCGCGGCGGAATGTGTGTGCTATATAAATACTGTAATTTGTAATAAATAAATAGATAAAACAACTTCCCCCCCCCCCCCCCCATTTCATATCAGTCTGCAGCTGAAGAGTAATGAATATAAAACATTGTGAAATAAGAATTTGTACATTATAAATACGCAGGATTTTTGTACCTCGCTTTGTTAAATAAGTGTTCTACATATAATCTCCATAATCCTTCTGTAATCTGAAAATGATCCTAATAATGTTGCTGATTATCTGAGCGTTCTGTTTTCCCATACCTGCTGCATTCTGGGATATTTCCCATACAGTGCTGCATTCTGGGATATTTTCTGCATTTGTCAAATCTGGCTCAGCCAGGTGTGTTAAATAGTAGTTTGCGAGATTTCCTGTTTTGATAGATATTACAGTGATCGAGGACATGACATATTGTGCTGTCCACAACCTTCTGAATAAACACACAAGTGCCAATCTTCAACCTCTAATAAGCACCGTGCTATGTGTTTGGAGGCTCAAGGCATCTTTCATTATGGAGCAGTGTACAACGAGATGAGAGGACGTTTGCCGGATTTATCGATTTATCGCCTCAGTTATTCAGATAAGGTTCAGTAAGACCCTGTGAAATGATAGCAATCAGGATTAGGTTTCCGTGTGATGGAGGGAAGGCACTGTTTTTATAGTATACCTCATAATGTTTAAGAAGTAGGACATTGCCAACACCTATGAATATCGTTGTCTGGTGCAATAGAGGCAGCAGGAAGCCATAGACGTGGAGTCCGATAATGGAGTCAATTAGCAAGTTTAGGCTTTTTTTAATATGGATCATTCATCTCTATGGTAAAAGCCTCCTCTGTACTTTATTGAACTCACCGGAATGAAATACAATATTCTAAAGTTTGGAGCATATTGGTTTAGGAATAGGAATAGCGGCCCGACAGTCGGGATTCGGCGGTCAGTAAACCGACATTGGAATCCCAACTGCCAGTACTCCGACAGGGCACTTGCCACAGATTCCATTCTCCCTTTATAGTGGTTGTGGACCCATATGAGGGAGAACAGCCCCTTTAAATCAGGATCCTAAATGTTGGGCATTTAACCGTCTGTATTCCGATGTTGGTTTATTGACTGTTGGATTCCCGACTGTTGGGAGGTCGTCCGGCAACCTTTCGGGCGTTCTGACTAGATCGCTTAGAAATTCAGTTTGGATCGCTCTATATGTATACCCTACAGCGACGTGGGTGTGAGTCCCCATGCATCGCCAGTGCCCTACTAGATCTTGACTACATCCAATCATCTCTTCAGTCAATGTGAATTGGAAAGAGTAATGCCCATTGCCTGTAACCCTGGAAGTGGTAGCAGTGCCCAAGGGATCTGGCACCAGTATTATTGGGAGAACCAGTTTCTGCAGGTAAAAGTTGGTTATCAACAGGTATTTTCTCTCCTTTTTTTGTCATTTGGGCCTTGTATGTTTCATGATGTAATCCGTAAACCTCCAGGTATCATTATAATAGAGATTGGTGATGTTTCAGTAATCTCAGTAAGTGGAGCTGATCTCTCTCCCATTCCTCCAGAAGAGGCAATTAGCTGATTGATGCTTGGTCCCCGCACACCGCTGACCATCTCTCAGGGAAAGCAATGAAATTTTATTGAATGAGAGAATGACATTTTTATTTCCTGGAATATTATAAGCTAAGAAAAGAAAGACAATGGAAGCCTTTCTCTGCCATTAGCCTTTGTTACGGCTGTAACATTTTCCTGAACCCGTAAATTGTTCTTTTTTTTTTCTTTACTGGATTTGCTGAAAGCTTGCAGGTAATTTTTATTAAGGAATAATGGCCGGTCCGCCTGGGTTTGTCGCACATTATGCTCCGGTTCAGAGCTGCAACCCGCCAAGTGCCTGCAATTAATTGATTTAATATCAGTGATGTTTGCAGCTGACTTTAGAGATACCCCAAAGTCACTGGCTTCTAAAGGTGCGTACACACTGGCCGGTATATCGACCGTTCAATTGAACAATTTGTTGGCAATTTTTACTATCAATACTTTTTTTTTTAAATCGTTTTGCTAGTTTGGTTTTTTAACTGTTTTATCAATGGCTTTCAGCTTTTATTGTGACTTGGTTTGGATAAACCTAAAACACAAAGGAACATGGTACCCAACACACACAGCGGAGGCAGCATTGTGTGGGCTGAGCCGGTGTTCCCAGGCAGTGCCGCTGTGCACTCACTGGAGACTAGTGGCACCGTTGGGGTATGAGGTGTTTTGGAGAGAGCAGGGTTGCACCCTTATTTTGGGTAAAATGAACGACATTTCATAGTTCTGCGTAGGTGGCCAGGTTTTCTACAAGGGAAAAACAATTATGTAACTTATTGGTTAGAAAACCACAGAACCATATGTGTACTGTCATGTTGCCAGAATATACTGTAGCTACTGGTGAACAACTTATTTCTGTGCTAAACACCTTTTTTAGTTATTATGGGCTGATTAGAATTGCACACAACATAAATATGCATTGTTCTGAACATCTTTCACTTTGCTCATCGAAACACGTGTATCTGAAATTTGGTATTTGCGGCATAGTCACTCCCCAGGGGTATGTCTGTGTCACTGTGAGGGTGTGGCCACTCTCCGGGGACATGTCTGTATCACTGAGGATATGACCACTCCCCAGGGGCATGTCTGTGTCACTGAGGATATGGCCACTCCCCAGGGGCATGTCTGTGTCACTGTGAGGGTATGACCACTCCCAAGGGGCATGTCTGTGTTACTGTGCATGCATGACCACTCCCCTGGGGGCATTTTTATGTCACTGTGTAAGCATGGCCACTCCCCCACGGGCATGTCTGTGTCACTGTGTACGCATGGCCACTCACCCTGGGGGCATGTACATGTCACTGTGTAAGCATGGCCACTCCCCCACGGGCATGTTTATGTCACTATGAGGGCGTGGTTACTCCAAGGGGCATTTCTGTATCACTGTGAGGGTGTGGCCACTCCCCAAGGGTATGTCTGTGTCACTGTGAGGGTGTGGCCACTCCCCGGGGGCATGTCCGTATCACTGAGAATATGGCCACTTCCCAGGGGCATGTCTGTGTTACTGTGCACGCATGACCTCTCCCCTGGGGGCATTTTTATGTCACTGTGTAAGCATGGCCACTCCCCCACGGGCATGTCTGTGTCACTGTGTACGCATGGCCACTTACCCAGGGGCATGTCCAGGTCACTGTGTTGGCGTGGTCACTTAGTAAGGGTCTTGACTAGCACTGACATAAGGTAGGCTGCCTCCACTCCTCCTATTGTTCACAATCCCCTTTTTGCTACCACACTCACCACTTGCTTGTGCATCTATTGCATACAGTTCTAAATCTCCTGCCTTGTGTCTGGGAAATAGCCAGTAAGATGACAGTACATGTAGGTTATGGATGATGATGACGACTGTTCACTAATAGATAAATAGTTTGGTAAAAGAAGGAAAAATACACATACACATGTTAAAAATAAAATAATCCAGAAAAATGGACGTGCCATTCAGTGTGATCTTGTGATGATCAGATTCCTGGGTGTGTGGGTATAATCCTGCATGGTCTGGGCAGAGGTTCTCTAGCAGGCCGTGTTTCGCATGAAATGGTTCCAAATTCTGATTATTCATTGTTACACATAAAACAAACCCTGTAGCTGGTTTCCACAATCTCATTGTTATTTGTACAGCTATAATACTAACAGGAGCTGCCCTCACCAAGGTTATTTACCAGCTAGTCACAGGCCCATTTTTCATTTGATTTATATGTTTATCGATGGCGACAGCTGCTCCGTATTTTATTGAAAATAACGCATCGGGAGTAGCCGCTGTAATCTGCAGCACGCTTTGTTCTGATGCCTCCAAGAAACCGCTCAAAGGCAAGCCGACGATATTGGCTGTTTATATTAAATAGCCATTTAACCTGACACCATCGGCTTAATGTAACAGTGTACGCATCCTGAGAACGAGACAGATAAGCGCCGGACTCGCACATGTAATTAGCTGGGAGAACATGCAAGCTTCGTGTCCAAAGCATGGTGAGTGCAGCGGTACTCTTAAGGTGCCCATGCATGCACCGACCCCGGCGGTGCGAACTGTGCTTTGAGGTGCGCACTCCCGCGGCATCTCATCGCACAGTACAAAAAGTATGTGCTGCACATACTGTTTGTACTTGCTTTTCATCGCATCGCATTGCATGCACAAGGCATGCAATGCGATGCGATGCTATTTTAGCCCAGAACACACGCCGGGATCGGTGTGCGTGTGTGGGCAGCTTTAGATGGTGGCCATGTCGAACATGTCAACATCTGTAACCAAAAAAAAAACCTGAAAACCCCATGTCGACATTTTGACTGCTTTTGTCGACCTTTCAACCATGTCGATCTAAGCCAAGTTGACCTTCAGTGGTCAACCCAATGCATGTCAACCTAATATTGGTTGACCCAATGACCCATTGGGTCCACCACTGAAGGTCGACAGGCCTTATGCTGGGTACACACCAGGACGACTAGGGCCCGATCCCCTCAATCTAGATCCAATTCCGACCAATTGGATGTAGATTGTGTGCTGATTGGGCCCTTTTCTGTCCTGGTGTGGATCGATACCGATCCGATGCGCGGTCCCTTGGGTCGGTCGGTCGTTATTGAGATCCTACCTGCTGCAGGTAGGATCTCAATGACGACCATACAGCCGGGTGCTGGTCGCCATCGGATCGGACCCGCTCACGGTGCACATAGTGAGCGGGTCGTGCCCCCCCGCGTCACCGTGAGCGGGTCGGACGAGACACTGACGACCCGCTCACGATGTGCATCATGAGCGGGTCGTCCTGGTGTGTACCCTACATTAGATCGACACCTGAAATAGGTTGATGTGGATAAGATCGACAGGAATCCGAACCGCTATCTCTATTATTAACTTTTTTTTTGTAGCCGACGTGCCAACTGTCGGTATTTCATACCCTACCATCCACTAGGGCAGTGGTTCCCAACCTGGGGTACTAGTACCCCTGGGGGTACTCTGCAGACCAGTTGGGGGTACTTGAAAATAATATTGGTAATGGCGGACGATGAAAAGGTCTTTTGATGGCTGAAGAAGACCCGTTGCCATGGAGACAAACCATGTTGTGTCATATGCCTGACCAGCAATCCACTCGGAGCTTCCGATGCTGGTGGGCATGGTGGGAGAATTAATTAGTGTGCCGAATGCAGCGAAAAACATGGCGAAAAACAGGACAAAAAAAAACTTAACGTAAAAAAACTTGACATTCCCATTGTTGACCAAATGCTTGTGTTGACCTTCGGACCCTGTCACAATAGGATGCAATGGAGAAATGATAGCTAGAATCTGCGGCGAGACAATTAACCCCGATCATTGATCGGAGGTAATAGAATCCCGACATTAGTGTTTGTTCATAGAAGTCAGTGATGGTAAATCCCGATCACCTCGCATAATTCAACAGATTTCCGTTAAAATACTTTATTATTTTTTTATTTGCAGATCTATGATTTTCTTTCTTCGCACAAGTCTCAAGGTTTTTCTTCTCAAGCCTGTGTTTTATAACTCTGAGAACAATAGTCCTCCTGAAATGAACGTTTGAGGCTCTAGAATTACAGGACCGATTCAGTTTTAAGGCTTCTGGCGAAAATCAAATTAACAGGAAGAGTATGAAAAATTCCAACTCGTACGTCTTTGTCAGGGGTAAAGTTTTAGGTCAATTGTGGTAGACTTTCTTCTGCTAACAGTGGGATGAACTGGCAGAAAGAAATTGAATTTGGTTTGATTTTTTTTGTGTGTGTTTGGCAAGCGCTTGTGGTTCTCAGTGCACAGAGTTGAATTTCATACGTACGGTATGAATGTATTTTCATGGAATCCTTTTGGGGGATGTGGATAGAAGCAATGATGGGAAAGCAAAAGCCATCCTGTTATAATTATATTTACGCTTTTCCAGCTGTAAAATAAAACCCTATCCTATCTATCTATCTATCTATCTATCTATCTATCTATCTATCTATCTATCTATCTATCTATCTATCTATCGTACATTTTAAAGGGACCTACACACATGGCAATTCCAGGGCATTATGTAAGCCAGTGGGACTCCCAACAGTGCGTGCTTTCCAGGTCTCCACACAGAATCACAGGTGAAATAATTAGCTCCACTTGTGATCTTTTAGGGTGCCCATACACGTTACAATTATTGTATACAATATCACATCTCATAGCACATACTTTTTGTACTAGATCTCATCTCATCTGATCTCATCGCCAAACCGATATGCTATGAGATGCGATATTGTATAAAATTATTGTATACAATAATTGTAACGTGTATGGGCACCTATACTGTGATCTTTTAAAATGTGTCCGTGAATAATGAGTGCACCTGCCAGGTGATCTGGAAAATGTGCAGTGTTTGGGGTCCTTTCAGAACCACTGATCTAAACGATCTCACAAGATCGCTTAGAAAATTCACCTACATCGCTCCGTGTGTAGGGGCCATAGCGATGCGCAACCCAGCGTGTTGCTATCACTCAGCGATTAAAATACTCCAGGCTGGATAAATCTAGTTAATTGCCGGGTAGGGCCAATGTTCTCTCCGGAGAACACTTGCCGTGACAGATCGCTCAGCACACATCACTGTGTGCTTCGCGATCTTACTGAGCGCTGTGAGCGATCGAGCATCATTCAGAGTGCTCAAGCAAATCTCCCGGTGTGTAGGCCCCATTGTGGGAATCAAACCTATAACCTTAGTGCTGTGAGGCCGTAATGCTAACCATTACACCATCCGCACTACCTCAATACGCCAAGCGTTATAGCGCAACAACTTTTTATTTCAATTTGTATCTTATCGGCATTGCACACTCAGCGAAACCCCACTCCTACTTTACCAGAGACGCTGGACTGCGACTTTAACTTCACCGGAATTAATTTTACAATGTGCAAAGTCACAGAAGAAACAGAACTAAACTTGCTGTGAAGAATGTTCATAAAATGGGCAAACCCATGCTGCATTGCAGGTGGGGCAGATGTCACTTGTGCACAGAGATTTGGGTGAGTTATTTTGTTTCTGTGTAGGGTAAATACTGACTGCTTTTTACTTACCATGCAATTTAGATTTCAGTTTCAACACAAGTTACCCAAATTGTTACATCTACCCCACCTGCAGTGCACATGGTTTTGCCCATTTAGATAACAAATTTTTCCTGCGATCAGGTTTGAATTAAGCCCACAGAATTAGATACCTTCGCACATAAATGTGCAAGTGTCACATATCTAATTGATCAGTTCAGTGACAATAAACTGTTTTGTGGCATAGCATTGTGACTTAGACATTTTCAAGCAAAAAGGGTGTCAAAAAGCTGTCACACTGGACTATACAGTTAATATAGGCCCTCGCTGGGCATTCCCATGGGTGCGACTCCAGTCTGTGGCCACACGCCCCCCGCCTACCCTGATCCCTCCATAATGTAAGTTGTACACTCAGGAAGCAGTTTTGTATTGTTTACGGGCACGTTTTTATGGTTGCTGAGTGTCGTGTTCAAGTTATACCACACCAAACCAACATAGGCTTCGGACAGACCGTTTCACCCTGTGTAACTGCATAGATTGTGGACATCAACTGACTGATGAAACGACCGTCTGGTTGCTGTACGTTTTTGCAAACATCACCTGGTTAGTCTGATGGTTTATGTTGACATTCTCTTGTTTTTTTTTTCTTTTGTTCATTTTTCATTGTGGATTAGTGGGAGCTCTTGTCCTGCCAAGGTTATATCTATAGCCTCGGCTGGAGCAAAATTATTATGAATGATGTCTTTAGCAAGGAAACCATTGGATACGTTCCCGATCTCTTGCTCACTAGACTCATGAGATCGAGCTGATTAATTTTTTTGGATACAACATTCTGATGTTTCATTAAATGCTTTTTTTTAAATGATGAAATAAAGATATTTCTTTCATTATACTGCACAAAGAAAGTGTTGTCTGCCTCTTGGAATCACGGTATCACAGAACTCCCAGCATTTCAATTTCTAAATCAGGACAAACACACGCGCCACCCTTCTGCCCCCAATAAAAACAAGTGGTTATAGTCTTGTCTCTATAGGGTGGTGGAAACCTCGTGATGGCCTTGAGACGACGTCTCTAGTTGGTCTTTCCATCCACATTTTTTCTTTTGTAGTTCACAAGGAGAATGACCAAGATCAGAAGCATTTTATTGTGATTTCTTTATTAATTTTACTGGGAAGTTTGATGGGGACAATTCTTTTTTCTATACGGTGTTGTTAGCTTTTCATATTATGTATTACTATGGCATTTTAATGAATCAATTCAATTGTCCTTGGGGTGCCGCCACACCATTGCTTTGATTATTTGTGATATGGTCATTAGGTCAACCCTATTAAGGTTGACATGCATTGGGTAGACCACTGAAGGTTGACATGGCTAAGGTTGACAGGGTTGAAAGGTTGGCACAAGCATTAGGTCAATAATGGAAAGGTTGACAGTCAAAGGGTCAAAATGAGTTGTTCACTTTTTTTTTGAGCCAACATGTGCCGACAGGCGGTATTTCATGCCCTACCATCCACTAGGGCGTGGCGGGAAAATAAAATAGTGTGCCGAGCGTTGTGGTACACTTTGACAGCGTCCATGTCTATGTTGACATTCGGGACAAAAAAAACATTAAAAACTCATGGCAACCTTTGACTGGCGCGCTAATTTATGTGTCGACCTTCCGACCCTGTCGGCCTTAGCCACATCAAGCTATCTCATGTGTTGACCTAGGGCATGTTGGGGTCTGCTGAACAGTTCGGATGCATAGGATGCATATAGATTGCTGGCTTTGCGTTCTAAAACTAAAACAAATCATGTCAAATCAGGCTTGAACGTTATCCTTTGTAAAGTTTTGTCATTTCTCACTAAATTGCGTTCTTCACAGTATCCGTCACCCATGTAATGCTTCACTGATCATTTTCCATCTGCAAGCCAGGTCGCACCCGGGATTTTGTACCCGGCTACAATCTGGGTGCAACCCGGCTTGCAAACCCATTCACATAATGCCGGGCGGGTAACGTCACCGGGAGGTGGGGCGGGGAGGCGCTGGGAGATAAAAGCATCTCCCAGCGCGGGCTTTTATACCGTAGTGAATGGGACCCAGGTCGCATCGACCCCGGTTACCCATTTACACAATAACCCAGGTTGAACCCGTGTTCAACCCTGGTCGCTACCTGGATAGAAATGCCAGGTCTCACGACCTGGGTTATTTCTATAGGGAACGTTTCCACCTGCCTAAAATCCCAGGGTTTGCGCGCTCCAGTGCAAAAACCTGGGATATTGATGCTAGTGGAAAAGTCTTGTAACTTAATCAACCCATATTTACTGTTGCCTAGCAAACCAATAGATGGTATCATTGGTATTGCCGTCGAAATGGCTGGCTCGTTTATACCTCGGTGATGATATCCATTCTCCTGAATGTTGGGCACTCTCACAAAATGGTTGGCTCGTTTATACCTCGGTGATGATATCCATTCTCCTGAATGTTGGGCTCTCCCACAAAATGGCTGGCTCGTTTATACCTCGGTGATGATATCCATTCTCCTGAATGTTGGGCACTCCCACAAAATGGCTGGCTCAATTATACCTCGGTGATGATATCCATTCTCCTGAATGTTGGGCACTCCCACAAAATGTCTGGCTCGTTTATACCTCGGTGATGATATCCATTCTCCTGAATATTGGGCACTCCCACAAAATGGCTGGCTCGTTTATACCTCGGTGATGATATCCATTCTCCTGAATGTTGGGCACTCCCTCAAAATGGCTACCTATAATTTTGTCTAGGAAGCAGCTGCATTTTTAGATTTCTCTCCTTATTGCATTCTGTCCTACAGCTCTGGGTCCCCTGTTGTACCTTTTCAGAACGTTCTGGCTTTCCTACAGAAATTGTTTGAAATGAAATGTGTTGAAAGTCAGCTCGGTATTTTCTCGGGATTAGAAATGTTCACTTGGCATGGGCCGCGTTGAGACGTTAACCTGAGTTACTCCTTTCAGATTGGAGTGATTATGTGTACCTCTGGCGCACATTACTGATATGTATATAGATTAGGTTCTTCCTTTGATAATGGCAGAACGGAACAACTGGGCCGATCACCTTAATACTAGTCTTCCTTTTCAAGGTATTAGAGTGATTGGATTTCAAAGTGGCTTATATGGTGAGGACTGAAATAGGAAATTCATAAATGAAAACCCTAGAGGCTGAAATGTAATTAGTTCCTTTTATAACCCTTCGCTTTTTAAGTGAGATCAACTGTCAAGAATAGAAAATATTCTTGCAACGTAAAAAAATAAATAATAATAGTATAAAGGGTACTTGTTTCCTAGCACGGCCACACCGATTAAGATCGGTGTGGTCGGGCTGAAAAAAATCGGGTCGGTCGCATCGCATGTGATTTGGTCGCATGCGATGCGATCGACGCGACCGACCGATTTTTGACCCGATTTTTTTCATTGAATCCAATGTAAATTGGGTCCCTGGGACCCAATTTTACATTGGATTGAATGAAAAAAATTCCCAACCCCCCCAAATTGAAGCGCGTAAACAGCAGCCCACGATAGACGGCAACCCGAAGCGTGGCGAGCGCACGCGGATACCTTCACAGGTAAACGCGTCCCTTCGCGGGCTTCACAGGTGTCCGCGTCGCCACGGACACCTGTGAAGCCCGCAAGGGGACGCGTATAACTGTGAAGGTATCCGCGTCCCCTCGCGGGGCTCGCTGCGCTCGCCACGCTTCGGGCTCGGTGGCTCGCTGCGCTCGCCACACTATTCTATTCTCACTCCACGCCCTAGTGGATAGTAGGGCATGAAAAGGTCGGAGGACGCGTACCGCCGCCCCTCGCGGGCTCGCTGCGCTCGCCACGCTTCGGGTTGGCGTCTATCGTGGGGCGACGACGGGGACATTTATAATGTGAAATGGGTCATATTGACCCATTTCACATTTTTTGACATTTTTACACCATTTCAATGTTAAAAAATTTTTTAACATTGAATCCTATGCAAAAATCGGGGGCATCGCGTCGGTCGCGTCGGGACCAATGTTAAAGGTCCCGACCGACGCGATGCCCCCGATATTTTACCGTTCCCGACAACATTTCAATGTTAAAAATTTTTTTAACATTGAAGTCAATGCAAATATCGGGGGCATCGCGTCGGTCGCGTCGGGACCAATGTTAATGGTCCCGACCGACGCGATGCCCCCGATTTTTGTTTCCTAGCCGGCAAAATGGACCTGATTTCAAAAGAAATCGGGTCCATCGGGGTAATCGTGTCCCTTAATTAAGGGACACGATTACTTACGATTGTGGCCGTGCTAGGAAACAAGTACCGTATAAAGCACTGACAGCATTTAAACTATGACACCGATGGGATAAAAAGCTCATACAGCAAAGCATAGCATGTCAGTTATTCCTTTTCAAGCTTGTTACTGTATTATTGACTTTAAGGGTTATTCCGGTATGCCGGCCCATCATTCGCAGGGCATGCGAATGGATGTTTAACATAAACAGCCATTTGCATGTCAGTGGGAACCTCCCACATGTTTTGATGGTTGCCGACCATCGAAAGAATGTGGAAGGTGCATGCGTATGTAAGGTTGCTTTGAGGAACCTTACATATGCGTGCACGTTCAGGAGGAAGTGGGCGGGCAGCTGACATCCGGTGACATCAGCTGCCCGCCCTCCGCGTGTCCACCACTGCTGAATTAGCATGAGAACATTCATGAAATGATGGGAAGTAAGTATAGAATTACTTTTCAGACCGAAGGCTGCAAAAAAAATCATTCGATGGTGAGCTACCATCGAATGATTTGTCCTCCGTGCGGCAGCACGCGAGCGGATGTGTAAGCGTACACATCCGCGCACATGCTAGTACGGAGATTCGCTCGGCAGGGGGAATCAGGCCCTAAGGGAGAAAATTGAATGTTGCAGAGCTCTGTACAACCAGTATTGGAGAACCATTTGTTTTCAGCCATTGATATCTAATACGATGGTTTGCAATCATTGATGGCCAGTGGCCGTCTGTTTTGCCTCGAAAATGCATCTTGGTAACAAAGCAATGGCCAGAACACAGCGGGAGACACAGCTGAATAATGTCAGACGCAGCTGAATAATGGGATTATCCGAAACTTGTGTATTGTGCGTGGCAGAGGTTGTGTGGGAAACGGTCAGTTGGTTGACACCACTAGGCCGACATACTGCTAGGTCGACATGTGGCTAGGTTGACAGGTCATTAGGTCGACACAAGCATTAGGTCGACATGGTCTAGGTCACTGGTTGAGTATCCCATATACAAAATGCTCGGGACCAGGAGAATTTTGGAAAACGGATTATTCCATATTTCGGAATATTTTAATATTTCAATGATGTATCTTGAAGTATCTTGCATTTATGTTGTATAACAACATCAACCACATGAAATACACACAAATATATTTTATTTGTGCATAAAACAAGGTTTCAAAACATGAAACTATATTTGTGGGTACTGCTTTTCTAGCACGGCGCCCGTCTCATTGATTGTATGCCTTAAGTTTAAGGTACTTAAGGCATACAATCAACGCGATGGGCCCGATTTTTTAATCTCATGGATCTTATGCATCCATAAGATGCATGAGATCCATGAGATAAAAAATTGTGAGCCCCCAATAACCATTGTTAACGCCACCAGCACTATCAACGCCAACCCGAAGCGTGGCGAGGGTACGCGTCCTCCGACCTTTTCATACCCCCACTATCCACGTCGGCGGGGAGTTGAATTTATATAGTGTGGCGAGCCACCGAGCCCGAAGCGTGGCGAGCGCAGCCAGCCTCGCGAGGGGACGCGGACTACTTTACATGTATGCCACGTCCCCGCGCGGGGCTCGCTGCGCGCGCCACGCTTCGGGCTCGGTGGCTCACTGCGCTCGCCACACTATATAAAATCGACTCCACGCCGATGTGGATAGTGGGGGTATGAAAAGGTCGGAGGACGCGTACCGCCGCCTCTCACGGGCTCGCTGCGCTCGCCACGCTTTGGGTTGGTGTCAATAGTGGGGTGGCGTTAACAATGGTGGGGCCATTTCACCCATGAGGGGGGTTTATCAATTAAAATTGGGGTTTTGGGGCCTCTTTACATTGATTCCAATGTAAAAATCTCGTCGATTGCATCATCTCATGCATCTTATGCCGCACAAACACATAAGATGCATGAGATGCATGAGATGCTTGAGATATCAACCCCACACAATCTAGATCGTGGGCGCCGTGCTAGGAAAGCAGTACAGGTTGAGTATCCCGTATCCAAAATGCTCGGGACCAGGAGAATTTTGGATAGCGGATTATTCCGTATTTCGGAATAGTTTAATATTTAAATGATGTATTTTGAAGTATCTTGCATGTATGCTGTATAAACACATAATATACACACAAATATATGTTATTACCACACAAAATACACACAAATATATTTTATTTGTTCAAAAAACAAGGTTTCAAAACATGAAACAAAATTTGTGTACTATCTCAGATATTGAATTTGAATGCCAAGCAATCATTTTCTTGTACATATATAGTGCCAGTTACATATCATGTCCTCAGTAGGGCTGTTACAAATGTCCCCAGTGAATTTTTAGCAAAAAAAAACGGTACTTGTGAGTTATCTGGGCGCCCGATTTTTTGATTGTATGCCTTAAGTTAAGGCATACAATCAGATGCGATGCGATATCGCATCGCATCGCATGCGACCATCGGATGCGATGACCCGATTTTTCCATAGGAATCAATGTTAAAATGATTCCTATGGAAAAAGGGGTCCTTTTCATACCCCTACTATCCAAGTGGGCATGGAGTTGGATATAAACCTGTGGCGAGCGTAGCGAGCCACCGAGCCCGAAGCGTGGCGAGCGAAGCGAGCCCCGCGAGGGGACGGTATTCTGTGTCCCCTCGCGGGGCTCGCTACGCTCGCCACGCTTCGGGCTCGGTGGCTCGCTACGCTCGCCACAGGTTTATATCCAACTCCATGCCCACTTGGATAGTAGGGGTATGAAAAGGACCCCTTTTTCCCATTGAATTCCATGTTTAAATGGACTCAGTCCATTTTAACATTGATTCCTATGGAAAAATCGGGTCATCGCATCGCATCCGATGGTCGCATGCGATGCGATGCGATGTGCCCGATGCGACCCGATTTAGAAATCGGGCGCCCAGATAACTCACAAGTACCAAAAAAACATTTTTTTTTCCACTTTCTGGAATGTATGGTTTTCGGAATAATTCGGATAACGGATATTCGGATACGGGATACTCAACCTGTACCAATTTGTGTCCTACAATATCTCAGGCACTCACTTTCAATGCCAAGCAATCATTGTTTTGCACATATAAAGTGGTAGTTACATATCATGCCCCCAGTAGTGCTCTTACAAATGTCCCCAGTAAGTTTTTAGCAGAACCCTCCCCCCCCCCCCACTTTCTGGAATGTATGGTTTTCAGAATAATTCGGATAAGGGATACATATATAAGGACATGCCTGCAGTCTGTTACAGTTACTTTCCATTATCTGTACAAATAACAATCTTGGATTGTTTTATGCGTGAGTGTGCGTAACAAAATACTGTATACTTGTTTAGTTTCTTATAAAGAATTGAAATGCTCTTTGACTTAAAAAAAATGATAGAAGGGTCCTTGAGATGAATTAAAATACCACGATTGCACTAATTAAATACATCAGGAGAACGGTGAAAGAGAGCGAGCATTTGTGACTGTTACTACATTATTTATACAATATTTATTATTTTGGTTGATTAAACTACAAATGTTCTTTGTGATTTCACTGCATCTTCAGTTGGTCTCACCAGCATCATTAATCATTATTGGATTTATGTTCCGTATTATTAAGTACAGTGTGTGGTATCTACAAGGGCAGCAGAAAATCTTTACAATGTTATGTTATGACACCAAACATGAAACAGCCATTGTATAGCATTGTGTAAGTACAAGCTCTTTAGTGACTCTGGAATATTTTAATGTGTGTTCACAAACATTTAAAGGGTAAGATAACAATACAATGATCTCTAGAGCTTTCTGTGTATATAATAAGATTGGTGAACTTGTTGGCAGTTTTTTGTTTTAAAGCTATATCCAGGGAAGGGGCTGCAGCACAGTTCAAAATTCAAATAGGGGAGACACAGCAACTGCCACTAACTGACATTTGAAAGTGACTCACTGGCAGTTGGTGCGTCTCCCCTATTTGTATTTTGGACTGTGTTGCAGTACTCCGGAGCCACCACTGGTCTTGGGAATTAATTATCGCCAACAATGTAAGGGAATGTGCCATGAAAAATACTGATGAGGTCCAATTTAATAATAAATTATATTTAGTTCTAATTAAATAGCAGTGTATGACCACAAGGCCTTCCCTTCCTACACAAGTTTAAGCCATTTAATCATGCCGAGTGGGCTATAAACGGCCCTCGGCATGCCTTGACTTAGTTTTGCTATTTGGCCATGCTGAAACTGATGCAGGGCATGCTGGGATGTGTAGTTCACCAACAGCTGGAGGGCTGATTATTTTTCTTAACAAGATTCATTGTGTCATCTCTCTCCTAATATGTGATTATGTGAGGCAATTGATGCACAAACTTGTTACAACTCTTGTCTGCCATTGTCTCTTATGTTTTAATTACCGTTAAGCAATTATTATTTCTGGTATGTGATAGGGTTTGACAGGCTGTTAATTGATAGCTGGGAATGATCACAGTGACTGCTGATCAGCCCTGTTCTGTTTTATAGTTCCGCACCTGCAGATTTGTAAAACATTCAGTCCTCCTCCTCTGTTTGACACCATCAACACATCAGTCAGCCAGGAAAATTTGACTTGCTCACCTGCTAATTATTTACTTAGAGCCGGTGATGTTAAATCCCAGCTGAAAGAAGGAATACTGTTAACCCCCTCAGTGGTGTATTTTTTTTTTGGGGGGGGGGGGGGGGGGGGGGGGTTGCTCCCCACTGGGCAAGCTTTTTAGGGGGACCGCTCTCTAAAAAAAAAACCACCACTGTGTCTCCCGCTGCTGGGCAGTGATGCTGAGCACTACATCATCCGCTGCCCGGCCCTGCCCCTGACAACCCAGCTGTGTGCGGCGTGATGTTAGCAAGGTCACGCCGCATGCAGCCGGGGGGAAGGAGGCGGGGCCTGTCAACCAGAGCCAGGCAGCGGCTGAAACTGAGCTCAGCGGCGCTAGCCGACACTAAGCATTGCAGACAGTGGCACTCCCGAGAATTTTCTGGATTTGCCAGTCTGGGCCTTGGAGCATAGTCCAGAAAATTCTCTCTAGTACCACTGAAGGAGTTAATGTGACTTTAAAAAAAAAAATAATAATTTGGACTGTAAGTTGTCACCTGCGCTTCCCACCTTCCTCATTTGCTTCTGTTTTTACTGGTATTTAATAACACTTAACATTTGCATATTACTAAAGTACTAAGACGTACTCCCACCTTATGCTGACAGCCTAAGGGGTCGATTCTATTAGGCATGGGTCCTCAAACTGCGGCCCTCCAGATGTTGTGAAACTCCCAGCATGCCTTGCCACAGTTTTGATATAAGGGAGTGTTAAAACAGTGGCAAGGCATGCTGGGATTTGTAGTTTCACAACATCTGGAGGGCCGCAGTTTGAGGACCCATGCTATTAGGTGTTGATGAGTCGCACTCGCGAATCATCATGGCACCGGGCACACTTGACCCCTAAGCCTTAAGGCACCTTGATTGCAGCACTTGAGATCTCTGGCTCCGATCCGATACGCGCGGAACTGTGCATCGGATTGGAATCGGAGACAAAACACATCTGATTTGCCTTTTTCTTTTTCCTGCTTTCTCAACCCAATCCGTTGGAATCGGGTGAATATAGGTCGACCCAACGACAATATCCGGCCAATAATCAACTTAACACAAATGGCTGGGAATGTTTGAAAGAGGGAAGCGGAGACCTGCAATACAATGACTGGTATCTCCTAGCATCACACAAATGAGTTCTAACCCACAAATCAGCAATTAGCTTCTATCTATATAGTACAAGTTAGACCATGAGAGGCAAGCTCTGATTGGTCGCTGGTGCTTTTATTGAGTTATACAAATTTGAGCGATGTTTATAAACATTCCTGTTGCCGATTTAATTAAGGCTATAGTCTTGGGCACTTACTCTGGTTGTCTCGCTCTTGTGCGAATTTGCAAGGGGGCCCGATGTTTTGCATATGCGCATGAGCCGCTGCATTTCTGCGCATGTGCATACGAAGGGAGCGTGCGGACTTGTCGCTTAATCTGTTCGCCGAGTGCACGCCCCTTGCCGTTCGAGTGGGGCATGGGGTGCTGGCCAGGGGCATTAGCATATGCATACGCCCAGGGTTTCATGGGTGTTCCCAAGAAAACGCTGGGCGTACATATGGTAATGCGGTCATGACGCACGTTTGGGGGCCGGACAGCTGACATAACCGGATGTCACCTGCCCTCCCATATCACTGCATTTCTTCCTTCATATGTACAAGTGGTCTGGACCACCCGTACATACATTTCCCATCATTCGATGGTCGGCGACCATCGAAAGATGGGGGAGGTTCCCACTGGCATGCGAATGTTGTCTATGTAAAACATCCATTCGTGTGCGAATGGGTGGCGCCGGCTAACCATTCGCAAGGTGGGGTTAGAGTGACTCGCAAGGGTGCGAATTTGTGCCCAAGCGAGTTAACCAGAATAAGGGCCTTGGTGTAGTCTTGCGTGACCTTTTTCCTTGTGCGTTTCTGGATATTACAGTACATAGAACCTCGCTTATTATTGCATGAGCAATGTTTTAGCCATTTACCGTCCCGCAAGGCCCCGTGCACACAATGGAATGATTAATTATCTAGATATCAGACTCCGCAGCTGTGTTTTACTGATGCTATTCAATATACTTTGAAATATGCCATTTATATTCCTTCCTTTCATTTAATACTTTGGTAAGATTAGTGAGCAGGAATTGATTTATACAGCAATATTAGTCTGCTGCAAATAAGCCTCCATGCACTTAGCTCTGCTCGCTAAGCCCGAGAGATGGGCGTTGCTGCTACAGGTGTGTTTAATTGCACAGGGTCAGCTGTTTCCTCCGCAGAAGAAAAAAAAGCGGTGGCAGGCACAGCTTGACTCAAATTTCCATTTCCACAACCTAACAGTCTTTGCAAACATTCACATATCAATGTCTCTCCACCCCAGAGCCATGATTCATAAGCTGTAAAGGGAGGGTGCTGCACTGCCCCATTAACTACATCTGAAAGTATTCTAATTTAATAATCGCCTGCACAAGCCAAGGCGCACTCTCTCTATTCAATAAGTGGATGCAGATCTCTTGCATTTATTTTACATTTAAACCTCCAGGGAAATGTATAGATGCTCGTCCATGTCTGACGTCTCGTTAAATCCAAATTACAGGGATGAGATCATAGACTGGAAATATTTTGCCAAATTGGGGCTGACTTCATTAATTAGTGGTTATAATCGTCCAAAGCTAAACACTAATAACATGATGCCATTTCGCAGTGCGATTAAAACTCCGATTCTGCTCGGCCCACTTATTTTCCAATTGCAATAACTTGCACGGAATTTCTTTAACGGTAGTCAATAAATGCAGCTCAGGTTGATCCGCTTTAACAGTTAATGCAAGAAATGGAAACAGATGTTTTTATTGGTTCCTTCTCGGCCCCGACTCTTCGGAGCAGGCTATTTGAAATCTCGCTTCGGCTCGTGAACCAATTGGAGCTTGTGGTCCGGCAGCCAGTCAGGTGTGGCATTGGTGGCTCCTGATTGGCTGCAGGACCATGAGCTTCGATTTGCTTGCGAGCTGGCGCGAGATTTGAAATAGCCACCAACCTGCTCTGAATACAGCCGGGTTGCTGAGTGGTACAGTAAGGCGCCATAGTAATCAGGCAGCTGACAGCAATGTACTGTAGAAGATACTGTTAGCGCCCTGATTACTATGGCGCCTTACTCAGCTGTGTAGTCAATGTAATGGGTGGGCTGGTCCTGCCCAGAAGTCCTGCTAACACCAGCAATAAGGGGATGTGATGGCTCTCATCTAGTACTGCTCAGCTTGTGCTGCAGCAAGTGAAAGTGCAACCGCTGTTGCTTCTAGACTGTGAGATAGGACCCATCGGTAAACAATGTTTCTTTATCTTAAGAGTCTGACCCTGACCTGCGGGCCGTTGTCACATGGCATAGCTGGAGCCCTGCCAATTCAGACTCCGGACCCTGTAGACCGTCTGAGCGTGCTATGTATATATTTCTGTAAGATGCATGCGTCTCAGATGTCAGTGAAAATATGCCAACGCGTTTCGTCAAATAGACTTCATCAGAAAATAAAGATGAAATTTTCCTTCACTTATACCATATTTGATGGCACCAAATACCATGGGTTTCTTGCACCCCGATACCAATCTCAGGGTCAAATGTATTAAGCCTGGTGAATTAATAATGTGGCAGATGTTTTAGGCCTGGAAAAGGTTATAAAGCGGTGATAAAGTTAACGGTGATAACACACCAGCACAATACACAGCTGATTGGCTGGTGCATTATCACCTTCCACGTTATCACTTTACCAGGCTTAATACATCTGCCCTCAATGTGTGAAGTGATAACGCACTAGCCAATCAGCTATTCAGTTATAGGCTGAATAAAAAATGGCAGTTAGGAGTTGACTGGCTGGTGCGTTTTAATAAATCTTCCCCTCAGTGTCGTCAACTGATGCAGCTATGTTTATGTGCACTGTACTTGTGTACTAGTCCTTTCGTCTTCAGCTGTAAAGCCCTGTACACACAGGGCGATATTAGCCAGTATCGTTGGCTAAATGGTCGATGAGCGACCATATCGACTCTCTCTTTTTTTGTGCGCATGGGGCAATAAATCTCAAGGAGCGTGCTCCCGCACCAGACCTTAATGGTTGCTGATCGGAAAAGCATGTTCCATCAATTTTGGTTAAAATAAATCGTTGGTCGCTGGCGCACAATCACTGAGATTTCAAGTCAAAATGAGGTCATCTGTGCCTCCCCCGGACTGGAATGGAGGTTTGGGGAAAAAAAAAACAATACAGAATAAATCGCTCAGTGACCAAATCGCACCGTGTGTACAGTCAGTGTTTCCTGTTTTCCGTGTTTGTTGCTGTGGATTTCTTTGGGCACCATATAAATAAAGGATGATGATAATAATATATAGAAGCTAATATATTGTTATATAGTTCAGATGAAAAAAATATTTAAAAAAGTAAAATAAAAGAATATTGACCGTTCCACCTAAATTAAGCAGCCTCGGTAATAGAGAGAACGAATTTACAAGCACTACATTAAAGTTCGCTGAACGTGGAAAGTCTGTATAAATCCGCAGTAATGGAAAACGGTTTAATTTCTCCCCCACCCTCCTGATTAAGTATAGTAATTTTCTCTGTAGTGTTACAGACGTGAATATGAATACAGCAACGCCTTAAAAAAGTACCTCGCAACTCAGACCATAACCGCGAGAAACATGAAACTTTATTCTGAATGTTGTGTTTCTCAAAGACCAAACGGACCAGAGTTCCCAGTACCTGGTTTTATGTGATATCATTTTTGGGGTTTTATACTTATAAAAGCTTATTTTAAATGAAATAACATGTGGTACGGGTTAGCTACAAATCCCCCAACACGATATATATATAGTGCGGAACATGTTGCTCGTCTTTCATGCAGAAATTCAAACTCCATGTTAATGCAGTGATATTAATAAGAGAGAGGCGGGAGACTTCCAGACTGCAGATCCCATATACAGTTCAGAGTGGAGTCTGTGGTCTGCGTGGATATCTGGCTTTCATAAGCCGCCTGCGAGGGTGGAGTGAGTACGCGCGCGGCGTTTCTTTTAACATCTGCATGCTATTAATATGGCTTGAGGTAGTATTACGTGTTGGTTCTGGTCTATTTAACCGAGCTACAATGCAAACAATTCAATGTAAATAGTTATTTGTCTTTTATAGAATGTTTGGATTGGGGGTTAGCAGGAACCTTGAACTGAAGTCGCTTGTTCATTTGACAGTTTATTTTTTTAAATTTAAAATTTTACTTATGATAATAATATTAATCAAGTTGGCCACCTGCCTACAACTGTCACTAACATCTAAGCTTTATTTGTTGGATCCGTTCTGCGTTTTTAGCATCGTCTTTATATCACCTGTTCATATTTGTTGCGTATAAATGCTGCCCATAGCAGCCAATCAGAATCTACTTCTTATTTATTTAGAACCTTCTAGAAGATAATAGATAGTATATGATTGGTTGTCCTTAGCAACATCCCATCTGTAATAGAACTCCCATCTTAGAAAATAAACACCAGATAGTTTTGTGCTGTACCCATACTTCCGAGCGGTCGTGGTTTTAGTGGCCAATCTAGGCTCATGGACCATAAAAGTGGCAGAGTTTCAACCAAGGGTCTTGGGGGGTTTGGGGATAGGGTTGAGATTTGATCAGATTCAGGGTGGAGCTTATTTTGTACCAATTCTATGTGTCTAAAGGTGCCCATATGCTACTGCAATGTATCTCAGCGGCGTATGGGCCATCGGACTCCCTTGAGCCACACCGGGACCTTCCCAGGTGGCAGGATCGCATGTGGTCCTTTCACATGCGATATATCGCATGCGACCCCGCTCCCCTGCCGCTGGAAGGGCTGATGTGCATGGGACATGCATGGGAATCCGAGGGGGACATCAAACACATCCGAATTTCCACAATTTCTCTGCCCGATTTTGGCGTGATAGGGTGAAATCGGCCCAAATTGGACAAGTGTATTGGCTGGTGCATTATCTCGGTTGACTTTATCTATTTTCAAGACCTTTAAATGTTGGCGGTTATGGATTTTCCCGAGGGGCAGGAAAATAAATCTATATAAGTAGTGTTTATTCTAGCACCCTGCATCTTTCAAAACCTGTGCAGCTCCTCTTACCAGCCTGGGTTGTCGCTGTGGTGTTGCTCTCTGCGGTGGTGTTGGCCTGCATATCAGTAGTAGTAGTAGGTAACGTACAGGGTGTGTTGATAAAATACAGCATAAATAGGGGTATAGCTGTTAGAACTAAAATCAGCATCAGTTCTGAAGTAGGTGTGGAAATTGTCGAGGAGACTGAAGATGAAGGGAAGAACCGGGCAGGAGCACTGGTGAGGTAAAGAGGTAGGGTGAGGAAGGAGGGCCCTACTCATAAGAAAAAAGAGGGGTATACTCGAGATTATATAGCTCAGAGTAGAACGGGCGCCTAGTAAGGTGTTGTGTCAAGCTGCTCCAACTATAATTAAAATCAATACATGTGTATTATTAATGAATGAAGACACAGGAGGTATTAATAGGATGGTAATAGAGTTCTGCTGCTAATTGGTACTCCTATGAGCAACTTTGTGTTTGCTGTTTCCACTGGGTTTGGAGCCAAATATTAATGGAGTCACATACCATGCCAGATAGTTGGATACCGCTGGAGGAAGGTCTGGTTCTCAAATTGGGAGATGCCCTCAGGATGATGCGATAATTTTTGTAATCCACAAGGGGCTGATGTAAATGTCCCAATTGTTGGTGGGAAATCCGGGTGGATTCCAACAGTGTGTTCCCAGGGTGAGCAGAGGATGTTTGGAGTATTAAGCAGCAGAGTGTCCAGTTGCCTTCTGTGTCTAATGGTTAGATGAAGCAAGTGCTGCCTTGATCTACCTTAGCACTCCACATCATTTTCTTTTTTTCTCTACTCATAAGAGTTAACAGACTAAAAGGAGGTGTGTGGACAAACAAAAAACAATAGGATAAGTAGGAATGGAGGGGTAGGATAGGAGGAGCAAAAGAGGTTAGGAGGAGGAGGGATAGGCTAAACGGAAGAAGTGGGTTTTGAGGGAGCGCTTGAAGGAGGTAAGGGAATCAGAAAGCCTGATGGGTGGCGGAAGGTTGTTCCAGTGCAGGGGAGCAGCGTGAGAGAAGTCTTGGACATGGGAGTGGGAGGAGGTGATTAGGTGAGAGGTCAGTTGGCGGTCGGCGACGGAGCGAAGAGGATGGGAGTGTGGATAGAGATCAGTGAAGAGAGGTAAGGAGCGGTGGAGGAGGAGAGAGCCTTGTAGGTGGTGGTGAGGAGTTTAAAGAGAACTCAGAAGGGAATGGGGAGCCAGTGAAGAGATAGACAGAGGGGGGAGGTGGAGGTAGAGCGGCGGGAGAGGAAGATGAGCCTAGCAGCAGCGTTAAGAATGGATTGGAGAGGTGCGAGGCGGGTGAGAGGTAGCCCAGAGAGAAGGATGTTGCAGTAGTCAAGGCGGGAGAGGTCAAGAGAATGAATGAGAATTTTGGTCGCGTCAGTGGAGAGAAATGGTCTGATGCACGAGATGTTGCGGGGGTGAAAGCGGCAAGACTGTGAGAGAGCACGAATGTGGGGGGTGAAAGAGAGGAAGGAGTCAATGATGACACAGAGGCAGCACGTTTGGTCGGTCGAGGTGATCTCGGTTTCACCAATGCTGATGGAGATAGTGGGAGAAGAGGGGATGTTCGGGGGATGGAAGATTAGAAGTTCAGTTTTAGCCATGTTTAGTTTCAGGAAGTGTTGGGTCATCCAGGCTGAGATAGCCGTGAGGCATTCTGAGACCTTGGACAGGAGTGATGGGGATAAGGTTGGGGGAAGAGAGATAGATTAGGATATAATCAGCATAAAGGTGGTAATGGAAGCCGCAACAGCTGATGAGGGTGCCCAGAGAGGTGATGTAGAGGGAGAAGAGGAGAGGGCCAAGGACTGACCAAGGACTAGTCTGTAATACAGACCTAATCGTGCTATAAGCACCACAGAAAGAGTGATACCCCAAACAGGAACTGCAGTTACTCCGAATAAAACAAATATGAAGCAATGTGATGTAAGAAGACACATGCAAACTCATTAGCATTGTTTAAGGGGCGGAAATCCCTTTTAGTATTCAGGAGACCCAGCATCTGCTTTCATTGCAGGGTTCATTGTAAATCAAGAGGCATGTAAGACACTCAGACAGCCCTGACTATAGAGACGTGAATATTCCCTATAAATAGGAATATAATGCTTAAACTGTTTTACACGCCGCTTCCTGGAGAAACCCATTTAGAGCCACTTGTAGCGATCCGTCACATAGATTGCTGGAAAAGTTCAGTTACCTATAAGTGTCCTTTTTATAAGCATAATAAAATGTTCAGCTATTAAATACAGCTTTGCTGTCATTAAAATAATGCAGAATTCATCCTTCCAGATTTTACATTTTCCTGAGATATTTGTTTTATCCATTTTATCAGCCAAACTCTATAACTCTCAAACTGATTACTTTTATCTGCGCACCTACCTAGAACAGGCCGCCGTATACTGGCAGATTGTAATTCATGGCCCTTCACATACAAATCATTTGGGTCCAGATAATTAAGGGCCTTATTTTGGTTCATTCTTTCTGACAAAATCCTTCTTAGATGGGCAAAACCATGTGCACTGCAGGTGGGGCAGATGTAACATTTGCAGAGAGAATTAGATTTGGGTGGGGTTTTACTTCAAAGTGAGATCTATATTGCAGTGTAAAAATAAAGCAGTCAGTATTTTCCCTGCACAGAAACAAAATTACTCACCCAAATCTATTTCTCTCTGCACATGTTACATCTGCCCCCCCTGCAGTGCACATGGTTTTGTCCATCTAAGAAGGATTTTGTCAGAAAGAATGAACCAAAATAAGGCCCTAAGTGTCCAACTCACAGAAAGTTTTGTTGTTAGGTACTTAAGTAACAGAACAATTCAGTATTGCTCCAGTGCGGGGACGTCAGCTCCGAAAAGTACTGCAAATGTATCTGTGCTTTAACATACCCTGCTACTGAAGCATCTGGGCCCCTTACCCTGCTACTGAAGCATCTGGGCCGCTTACCCTGCTACTGAAGCATCTGGGCCGCTTACCCTGCTACTGAAGCATCTAAGCCCCTTACCTTGCTACTGAAGCATCTAAGCCCCTTACCTGCTACTGAAGCATCTGGGCCCCTTAGCCTGCTACCGGAGCATCTGAGCCCCTTACCCTGCTATGGAAGCATCTGGGCCCCTTACCCGATACCGGAGCATCTGGGCCCCTTACCCTGGGACTGAAGCATCTAAGCCCCTTACCTGCTACTGAAGCATCTGGGCCCCTTAGCCTGCTACCGGAGCATCTGAGCCCCTTACCCTGCTATGGAAGCATCTGGGCCCCTTACCCGATACCGGAGCATCTGGGCCCCTTACCCTGCTACCGAAACATCTGGGCCCCTTACCCTGCTACCAAAGCATCTGGGCCCCTTACCCTGCTACTGAAGCATCTAAGCCCCTTACCCTGCTACCGGAGCATCTGGGCCCTTTACCCTGCTATTGATGCATATGGGCCCCTTACTTTGAAACAGTTCAGTCCCAGTGCAATCCTGCATTTGCGGTCGGTTCAGATTGCATCAGCGAGCCGGCAATATTGCAGGTTCGCTGACATCATGCGGGGAGGAGGCAGCACTTAGAGCCGGTGCTGCCTCCTCCACAGTGTGAACGGGGGTCGCTCGACCCAATTAACCCATTCACACTGCACAGCAACACGGCAACGAACCGGTAAGAACCCTTCTTTTTACTTGGTTCCTATTGGCATGTTGCTACCGTTTAGCTGTAACCGGTAACCCCTTTCACATCGCACCAATTACCGGGTCGAACCGGCAAGAAACCGGCATGAACCCAGTAATTAGATGCGATGTGAAAGGGGTATTTCTGTCTCCCTGTGTGGCTGGACCAAAGCATCAGGCCATCGTTGGCAGTCTGGCACCACCGCTGTGATTTTGTTGGTGGATATTGGTAGGAAGTGGTCATCTATGGTTGCGGCACAACTAGTCACTTGCAATTTATTATAACTACACCAAGCTCTCCACGGAGTAGAATATGAGAGCACAGACAGCAACAGATGTTGTTATATGTGGCAATAATTTTGAGGTTTGCAATAAAAAACTTTTTCTTGTTTGCAATAATTTTTATTCTTCCTACGCCATATAGACATAAATATTCTTCTTGCTTCCACGGCCCGTATAACCGATGACCTCTGCTGCTATTTTGTCCTCCGATACTTTCATCTTCCAGCAGTTTCATCTGGAACCAGTAAACACACACAAGTGGAAAAGGATTTCCTGCCAAAACTATTTCCTATGTCCCACAGATCTCTCCGCACTGCTGTCATGTTGCCGGGCTCCCGCTAATATACTTGTGCTCGCTGCGGGGTGTGATTATTACGCTTCTGCCCAGCTGATGACACATTGCTGCTGCTGCGGCTACTGAAGTCCTCTCTAGTCAATGAACATTTTTGAAGGAACAGTTACATTGTTTTATAACTGACGCCAAGTATAAAACTAGCGCAACTCAACCAAGATTGTTCCGTGAGAAGTTTTATTTATATATTGACCAAGCGTACAGAGCTGTGAAGTATGTTGGCGCTATGTAAATAAATTAAGTAGTAATAATACATTTTTACAAACTTTTAGTACATGTGCATTTTCCCAAAAAGTGGAACCCCCATGGTCCTGTTTTTCCTAAAAAGTATTACTGTTTGTTACTGTTTTCTCTATGGGTGAATATCCTGTGTTATGGTCTGGAAACCATTGACCCCACTAGGTTCTCAATTCAAAAATATATAGTTTATTAACTAATATACTGTGGTGAAAAATTAGACAATAAAAGTTTATATGCAATATTTAAAACAATATATGGGGCAGTACGGACAGTGTAATATTTTGTATATTCTAGCCGCACTTGCGTGGGTTTACTCCGGGTAATTCGGTTTTCTCCCACAATCCAAAAATATACTGGTAGGTTAATTGGCTTCCAACAAAATTAACCCTAGAATGTCTATGTGTGCATGTATATGTGGTAGGGAATATAGATTGTAAGCTCCACTGGGGCAGGGACTGATGTGAATGTTCAACTATTCTCTGTAAAGCGCTGTGGAATATGTGTGCTCTATATAAGAAACTGTTAATAAATAAATATATCACAGGGATATTAGGCGTGATATGTGAGTCTCCATAAATGGATAGCTGACATATAAGGCTGTATATTACCATCCAAAAGGAATCTTCTGGTAATTATTTGTATCCAGAGATGGGGTGACGCAGCAGTCCTGGGTTGCCCTATAATTCCAAGAGCTCAAGCCTCCCATTTAGACGTTTTTCCTCTTTTTACTGGAATAATTAGGGATCATGCAGATATCCCAGCGCTTGATATTCCAGTTGATTATAAGACGCCAGTGGGAGAGTGGACAGGTCACACAACAAGGATGGATGGTGTCAGCAAGGTGTTAAGTTAGCTCAACGTGTTTCCCCGGATAATATACCTCCGACACTTGCTCCTGAGGAAGCCGGCGATACTGGCTGCGATACTGCTAGGATCAAGGTTTGCCACAATGTGGGTACCCCAAATGTGTGGTATATTTATGTAATAGCTGCAGCTACATCCTATCAGATATCACTAGAAGCCCACCACCCTGCACTGTTGGACAAACATGTCAGTAGGCCTTAGCAGTGCCTGGGAGGAGATGCGCACTGCAGCTTCCCCTAGATTGAACAGGAGGATACAGGGTACTTATGTAGTATCTGGGCGTCCGATTTAGAAATCGTGTCGGATCGGTAGCATTGCATCACATGCGACCAAATCGTATGCGATGCGATGCGATGGTCCCGATTTTTCCATAGGATTCAATGTTAAAATGGTCTGAGTCCATTTTAACATAAAATTCAATGGGAAAAAGGGGTCCTTTTCCTTTCCCCACTATCCAAGTGGGCATGGAGTTGGATATAAACCTGTGGCGAGCGTAGCGAGCCACCGAGCCCGAAGCGTGGCGAGCGGACACACAATACTTTTTAAGAAATCTGCGTCCCCTCGCGGGGCTCGCCATGCTTCGGGCTCGGTGGCTCGTTACGCTCGCCACAGGTTTATATCCAACTCCATGCCCACTTGGATAGTGGGGAAATAAACAGGACCTTGTTAACATTGAATCCTATGCAAAATCGCATCGCATCGCATGCGATTTTGCCGAAAATCGTGTCAAATCGCATCTGATTGTACCACTTAAGGTAAGGCATACAATCAGAAAATCGGGCGCCCAGATACTACATAAGTACCGGATACAGGATACAAGGAGGTAGCTTCTGTGTCACTAACAAAGCTCCCCTGTCTCAGCAGAGCGAAACAAGCCACTGTTCATGAAACAAGCCCGCGAGGGTCCATTTGGGCACCCATGTTCGGACCTAGCTCCTCCCCCTGTTGTGCTGTTTCACATGATTTCCTTCCTCCAACTTGGATCTAGACCTAACCTTTAGGGTTGTAAACTGGTAACATGCGCGACGTCACTAGAGCCCCAAAAGTCCGAATCGCGGAGCACCACTGCTGCCAACGGAGCTCCGCTTGGCCCTCTAATGTCACAGGTCAACAGCACACAGGCATTAGAGAATTTTTATGCATATGTGCAGCCGCTTGGTACGAGTGGGCATGGCAAACTGCTTATTTGCCATCCCGTTTGCACCTAGCAGTGCAGGCGGGGGGTGTAGGTTGGCGGCGAGGGGCTGCACACATGGGAATGCCCAGTGTTTCATGGGTGTCCCCATGAAAACGCTGGACATTCCCATGTAAATTCACCCGTAAAACGGGGGCGGGCAGCTGACGTCAGCAGATGCCCGCACCCTTTCCATACAGGGCGCCCACAGATGTAAAACACAACGGAGAGGTATCTGCGAGCGCCTGCAAAATCATTCGATGGTCAGCGCCTATTTGTGCATGCAGCGTTAAAATGGCGCGCAAAGCTGCGAATTTTGTGTGTCAACCAGAATGATCTCCGTAGTGAGGAAATGGTGTGGGTTAGAGTGTGTGGAAATGAATAGATGGCGTCAGTATTACATACATTCTCATGTGGTGCGGTCTTATTTGTGTCTAGGAAAAACGTCATAGATTAAAAATGGAAACACCAGTGGGTGGAATTTCATGAGCAACTGTAGAATGTTCACTTTGCTTATGTGCGGAATTCATAATGGATGAGAACATGCGAGAACTCATGTTCCAGTCTGTATAATAAGGTCTAGACTAGAACTGTGTGCAGAGTGGGGTATTGTATACAGATTCACAAAATGATTGGCAGCCAGGGGGCGCCAGCAGGCGACCACCCAGCGTTTCATGGGCGTGGCCACATAAACGGTTGGTGCACCCATAGAAATGCTGGGCGAACGCAGTTGTGCCTCCGCCTGCTTGAAGAGCGTGGATAACGTCACAGCCTGAATTACCCCATTCTCTCTTGTAAGGCTTGATTATCTCCCCCCACACTGGTGTCTCTCCACAATTAGAAGGTTGCCGTTTGCATCCCGTTGAGCAATAACCTGTTGGCACAAACCTCCTCTGTTTAAATATTTGTAAAACATGAAACAATGGGCTCGGTTGTCTCCTCAGTCCCAAATTGCTTTTAGTGCTATAATTTGGTGGCAATAAGATGGAAATGTCAGGCAAAGATTTCCTCTTTGACCCCATAATTGCTGCTTTGTATACAGCGTCCTCTGAGATTATATATAAAAGAGCTTCCACTGTGTGTCTCTTAGAGAAATACAGCATAAGTGCTCTTTGTTTTACTGCCTCTTGGTGCCCATTGCCCTTCCGAGCAACTACCAAGAAAAGACCTTTGTGTGTAGACCAAAGATGTTTTAACCCCTTGAGTGGTGGGATTTGCTGGGGCAGGACAAAAATACCAGGGCAGGTTTGTCCTGCCCCAGCAATACTCACCACTCAAGGACAGCAGCCAGTCCCAACTCCTCCCCTCCTGTCATCCCCTCCCACCCCCTGTTCTTGAGCTCCGCCCTTCTGCGACCATACGCCACAGCTCCCTGCCGCTATTTGCACTGCAGCAGTGACCAGGTGGCAGGCCACGCTCGGTGGGACTCCAGCGCCCAAACTCCCAAGCCGCCCCAAACCTCCCCTAGGGGTGCCTGCCACTTGGTCAATGATGCCGCGCGAATGGCGGTGGGAGCAGCTACAGGGGAGCTCCAGCGTATGATTATCGAAGTGCAGAGGTCATCGGTCAGCAACGGAAGGGTGCCACTAGAGGTGGTGCACCAATGGTGCACACCTACCTACTAATGGTATGCCTGGATATTTTCCATGACCGCCCGCTGCGATAGAGCAGCTGAGCCAGGAAAATTTCACATTCCACTGAAGTGGTTAAAGGACTTACAGTATTTTACCACTATATTGAAAATGGCTAATTCAAGTTAACTCATTTTAAATGACACAAGGTTAAGGTCGATTTGGGCATGGTCAAAACTCAAAAGGTCAACTCGAATTCTTCTTTCTTGGTATACACCAACTTGGTTCATACTTTACTATCCAATATTATAGTGTGCCTAGCGCGAGCCATGCGAGGGGATGCGGTACACTTATAAGGTGTCAAAGCTTGTGTCGGCCTTCTGTCAATGTGGACCGGTGGTATGCCACCCATTATTTGGTGTTGACCATTATCTCTCAATAACCCTTCATTGAGAGATGAGTATTCTCTTACTAAAGCCTTACTATTGGCCTCTAGGTGGTGCCACGTACACACCTGTATGTCAGATGGATATGCCATGTGAAGGGGTGGAAGGTCTTTAGTGACTTAGGTTATCGTGGCTTTGGGTGTCCCCTTGCAGACAAGATGGTCCCTAATTAACTGTACAGTTTGGAATCTTGAGGATGAAGAACGACAAAGTGGTCATTTCCTTTATGGGCGGTACACACTGGGCTATTATACCCAGTGTGTATGGATAATGATGATGGGGTGAAAAACCCTTAGTTCATACACACTGCGCGGTTTTCCCCATTTCAGCGTTTTTCCCAGCGGTGGACGTCTTCCCATAGCAGGACGCTATGAAAAGCCGATCACTTTGCGGCTCATCTGCTGGTAATACCAGCAGATGAGTGGCCTGGCCAGCAATAATATGGGAGCGTGTATCAGCGTTCACCGTTGCCCCGTACATACTGGGTAAATTGAGCTGCTTTCAGCTGAAAGTCGCCCAGTGTGTACGGTCTTTATGTAAAGTATTCCAATGACAGATGATCATGAATAACGCATCAGCCAACTGCATTTGTGGTATGATCTATGCTGGCCCCTAACTAGCAGATGCTCAAACTAGGCGCCTCAGCCATGGTAAGTCCATAGAGCAGCTGTTATTGATCCATTATTTATTTTCTTAGCCCAGGTTTGTGCTGCTCTCAGGTGAGCACAATGCTCAATGGCAGCGAACGATTCCAATACAAAACTTTCTCCATCCTGCTTTTGTTCTCGATTATCATAACTTACCTAAAGAATAAGCACAAATGTGTATCCTAAATAGTAATCATGACGCCTAGGATTCTTAGCTTGTAATCTATTCAAATTTTTTGCCATTGCAAAAAAAAAAATTTAATTTCCTTTGATGTTCTATGTACAGAGGTGGTGGAAATCGAAGGATTGTATGCAATATCGCCCTAGTGTATGGGCAGCATAACCCCTCTAATTTCTACAGGACATTAACCTTTGAATTGAAGCGAATGTGTCAAAATAGATGTAAAAAATTGCCAAGCGAACCGTTTTATTCACCATAATGACCTGTAATGTCTATATGGAAAATATCATCTTTTTTTTACACATTATTTATTTGAATTTATATAACAAATGTGAGCGACGCTGGCATTTTTAGCAGATGCTTTGCCCATCTCTCACAGAGATAGTGGCGCTCAGAGGGTTAAATGACCTAATCTGGGTTGTTAGTACCGAAATACCTATTTTAAAACCTAAAAATACCTAATTCTTAGTTTTTAACAAAATGTTATACCCCCCCTTTGTCTAAATATATGTGTTCATTTTTATCTCGCAGTTCTTAAATAAAGCAAATAATAAAAGTTACGTTTTATTTCATACTGGTGCACCGACATAGGACATCTTTTCCTCTTTTTTCTTATCCTGTTATTTACGTTGAAACTATGTAAATTTAATGTGTAAATGTGTGGAATGAGTAGTTTGTCATTATTTCCAAACAATGCAGTATTCATTCCAGGCCGGGACGCCCCTGCTACAGACTCCCCTTCCTATGGAGGCGTGTCTGTATTGTCGGAAACGGCCGTGGATTGTGAGTCCGCGGCCATTTTTCGGCAAAACGTGTCCGTTTTCGACAATCCGAGTCTTTTTCGTCACTCGAAACATTGGATATCGAGATGATGTCGAAAGCCGGTGAAAACGGCCGTAATTCCAACTGTGGGGAGCGTCCCGACAGCTGGAATCCAGATTGAATACCCGCAAAGTCTTAAAACATGGATTGAAAATTAATCTAATAAAAATCCAGGCCTTATATTCTGAAATACTGCTAATGGTTGCTGGCAGCCGTAAAGGCCAAACTACAAACTGTATCTAGGAAACACCAGCGCGTGTTTCCCGTGGTCTGCTGTGGGCTTCTCCTCGTGCTCCTGTGCTGCAATATAAACATCCCCTTCCCTTGTACATTTTATCTCTGCTGAAACATATGTGCGTGGCTCCCCCTAGGGTTGCAATGAGATCAGTGTCACTGTATCCCTTGTATTTTGTTCGTTTTCATTTGCGACAATATTATCAGCTAAAACAGCAAATTTGGGGTGAAATCCCCTAGTGCTGGTAATCCTGATTTTAAAAAATGTATATATATTTTTTAAAGTGTCTTTTTTTAAAGTTTTATTTTCTCCCCCTCTACATGCTGCAGATTATAGTTGATCAGCTGCAAGGTGGATCACGCGGGTCCGCGTCTGCAAGAGAATGTTCTGTCAAGATGGTTAATTAACCCTTTACGCACCAAGTGGTATTTTTTTTGTGTGTAAATTATTGGCAAGGACTTATATTTTAATGCAGCTGTAGAGAGGAATTTGCATATGCCAGTCATTTGAAATAAATAGACTGGTGGAACAGCGTTGGGGATTTCAGTTATCGGCGGTAATTGATCTCACAGGGGTTTTCAAGTCGTTCCTGAAAGCCAGCTGTATCAGCTATATTCTTTTCAAATGCCTGAAGGAGGTGAAACGGAATCACCAATAAGTGCAGTTTTTTTTCATGACCGCATTCAGGAAAAAAACATGGATCCGGGAAACTATCCTGGACCCTGTGTGTTTTTTTGGGGGAGGGGGGGTGTGAGTAACAGGCTCCACTTAAATCACCCAGTAAAACGATCTGGAAATAAGTGTTACTGTATAGCGCTTTATTTTTTTTTTTTACCTGAACATTTCATTCCCCCCACAAAAGGGACTCATGGTGGTCTTCAATCCCTGACTATATTTCCAATATCGGCTATTTGGTATTCAATCCTGGCCAGGACTCACCTGTTGCGGTGCGGTGCGCAAGTGCGTCTCATGCACAATAAAGGACACATTTGCCAGTGCTCCATTTTACATACTGGCAAATGCCTCCATTTCAAACCCCCACTATGCATGCCAGCCCGAAGCGTGGCGAGCGGACGCGTTGAGTCCTCCTGACCTCTTCATACCCCCACTATCCACATCGCATGGGGTTGATTTTATAAAGTGTGGCGAGTGTAGCGACCCATCGAGCCCGAAGCGTGGCGAGTGCAGCGGAATACACGTCAATTAATCAGCGGCCCCTTGCGGGGCTTGCTGCGATCGCCGCGCTTCGGGGCTGACGTGGATAGTGGGGGTGTTTCGGGAACACAATCACATCTGTTATGTCAGGCAGGTTAAAATCGTCAATGGTTCCCACATAATGTAATAAGCGCTAACTGTGTAACGCTGACTGACTACGCTAACAACGTAAACTCAAGCCAGCCGCGAATGGGCGGGAACACGACGCTGATACTGACAGGGACACCTGACTGACTACGCTAACTACGTAAGCTCCAGCTAGCCGCGAACGGGCGGGAACACTACGCTGATACTGAGAGGGATGCTGACTACGCTGGCTGCGGGAACACTACGCTGATTCTGACAGGAACGCTACGTAATTGCCGTCGTGAAACTACACAAGTACTGAAATGGAACATTATAGGGAGGAATTTACTAAGATGAGAGTTCTCATTTCCGATGGGATGTTGCTATGGGCAACCAATCAGAAAATCATTATTATTACTGCAACGTTTGTGACCGCTGGTTGCGTCATCGCAAATAATTGACTTCTCTCCGCTGTTTTATCTCAAAGCACCTGCCACAAAATGGAGGAGCGATAGATTAAATGACATTTGTTCGCACACTTCCTTATTTTGTCATAACCCCTTTTACAACAGAGACTTTGTTACAAAACAAGGGAGCTTTTCTTAATTGAAATTAATTGAGATAATTACAGCAGTGCAAAGTGTACCTTTCTCATGCACCAAAAATATGAGACAATGGGGACTTATTGTATTGGAAGCTTACAGTGGATTCCTATGTAGTTAGCTACCAGCTTTCATTAAGGATGTTGTCTATGGTCATATTATTAATAAAAAAAAAAAATACTTGGATTAGCTAAATAACCATTGTCTAAACTAAACTCATTGTCTATGTTGACAGGAAAAGGTTGAGATGACAATGTTGACATTGAGCAAATGTGGACATGGAAAGGACAGACACATTAAAATATCAGCACATCATTTTCACATGTTTATGTCAATGCCGGCACCTGACCCCCAACTTTGACTAAAAAACCATTGTTTCTTTATCATTATTATTATTATTATTATTATTATTTTTTTTTTTCAACCTTTTAACCACATTTGTAAATTACCCGTGTGTTAATTATATTGTGGTCCTGGGGTTTAACACAGGTCTGAAATACAGTTGTGTAGAATGCAGGGAACACAACTCTTTCTGTCATATACCTCACATCCACATCTACTAGATTGTAAGCTCCTCAGAACAGGGCCCTCTTCCCTCCTGTTGTCAAAGCCCTCTTCTCTTCACATGTCACTCACAGCTCTCCCATACTCAAACACTCAGTGACCATCTTCGTCCACATACTCATCTCCATCATTGGCCACAAGCCTCTAGTTGTATGTTGATTGAGTCCTCACTACTTCTATTTAAGCTATAATGTGTATTGTACTGTGGCGCTCTTTGCCTGTCGTCTATTCTTGTTATTTATTCAATGTATGCTAAGTTTTGTCTCCCTGTATTGTTCCTTTGTACGGCGCTGCGAAACACTTGTGGCGCCTTATAAATAAAACTATAACAATAAAAATAATCTACAGATATAAACAGCTCTACCTGATTCTATCAAGTGAGTTTTATTAATATAGAGTAGTGCTTTCTCCAACATGACTCAATGCGCTTTACAGACATCAAAACAATGCACATAAGGCATAGGATTTGGGTAGTACAGCAATAGATAAGTCACAGACATAAAAGAAAGCCTTAAAATCACAGTAGGCATAATGCAGGATTGGTGCAGGCATTCTGTATAATAACTTTGTGTATTCCACCCTAACAAGGTACCAGTTGAGGCAGCCATCTTAGGCGCACTGTGTAGGGTTACCCTGGGTGGAATAACTAACCCCTAGAAGCAATGACATAAAATTAAGTGATTGCATGTACAGGTGGGTGTGAGAAAGTGGCGAGCACAATCAAGTACAATGGAAGTGTCGCTATATAGGCTTGCCCTGGTACTTTCCCCCACAGCTCTCTGCTCAGCATGAGGGGTAGGCCTGGGAAAAAGGCCTCCGTTTGGTTCCGTGAGGTGTTCTTATGTGTAGGGATGGATGGGGCTGGGCCAGGTTTTCTCATGGAAAAGGTGAGGAGAGGCCACATAATGATCTTGAGGCTTGTGAGCGTAATGCAGTTCTTCTGTAGTAATGTTGATTTGTTGTTTGCCTTCAGTTTTCCTTCGGTTTAACGCTGCTATTGATTTTATGCTGACCCTTTATAACTACACCCTTCATATCCGAGACCCCATAGCATCCAAAAGGACTGGCGTCCAAACCTATACTGATTAAATGACCTAGACATGACTGGAGAACAAAGTTGTGAAGTGTAAACATATAACAATATAAGTTGTACAATTTACAATAGGACATATCCAAGTCTGTAAAATAAAGTGGACAACCCCTTTTAATCCATGACGCCATACAGTCGATTATCCGTACCCATTGACTACTCTTTATCTTTCAGCTTTATGTGGTGGGTTCCTAATAAGTTTCACTCTCCCTGATAATGGAGGCTGTGTACACTGAGAGTCCTCTGGTCCCTTGTACTGGTAATGTTCCCATGGAAAATGATACAAGGAAATGTTTGCAGACAAAAGGCTAAACCGTATTTTACAGAGCGCTTTCCTCGCTGTAGATAAATGGCCTTTCAGCGTCTATGAGAAAGTGTGGACACATTTACAGGGAGATAATTCATTTGATTACCCTTTTTCTGTTGGAAGATATATGTATCCTATTGCTGTGTTTTTTCTATATTGTTTTGCTCTGCTTTGAGGGGGATTGTTCGGCTGCCTTTTGTTTTATGAAAAAAAATACGAGCAATAGTGCTCGCTGAATCTTAACTCTCTTGGTCCCCACATAAACGGTAATTAACAGTCTGGTCCCATTGTTGAATTCCGAAGACACTCTACACACAAGTCTGCTGTCCAGCAGGATTATCAGTCACTCTGTAGAATATCTCGACCAGTGGCTTATGTAAAATTCATGTATACGATTTATAGACTAGCCATGTTACTTTTTTACCTGATTTCTCTTTTGACAGTAACAAATTAGGAAAGGTTGAATTTGTTACATATATCAGTTTTGAAAACAAGGGTCTTAGGGCGAGATGTATCAAATGGAAAATGCGGTAAAACCCCGGTTTTACAGCATTTTCCTATGTATCAAAAATGATACCGCAGTGAAGGGTATCGCCACCCAAATCCCTATTGAAGCCTATGGGCTTCTTTTCGCCGCCGCCGATGCAAACCCACTGCCACGCCGCCCCCCCCCCCCCCTCTGGCTTACCTTCCTGAAGGGTCCTCCTGGACCCTGGAAGGTAAACCTCTCCTCCCCCTAGTGACGCAGCCGGACGTCCTTCCGGCTGCAGGGGGGAGGAGGAGGCGCTAAGCAAGCTGTCCCCAGCGTGACGCCGTGTAAGGGATGCAGGAGCCGGCTGGAAGGTGACGGAGACCCCCCGCACACCACATTCCAGGTATCGCGGGGGGCCTCCATCACCGCACCGCGATGCAAGCCGCATATGTTAGTACATATGCGGCGGCATCGCGGCGGGGGGGGGGGGGGGGGCGGCGCGAAGGGCGGCAATGTATTTTAATACATCCCGCCCTTAGTGTTAAAGAGGGGCAAAACGCGCATTTTATGAAGGACGTTTGGTTTTTATTTTGGCTAGTCTTGTTACGAGGGTGTGTCCATATCACCAGTCGTTCAGATAGAAGACGTCTCTTTCACGGTGTAGAAAGTAATAATAATAATCATTTTATTTATATAGCGCTCTTTCTCCAATAGGACTCAAGAAGCTTACAAGTACTCACCTGGACGTATATTCAATTACTTGTGGTGTGTGCAGCAAGGGTAAAACTCTTGGGTTAATGGGGCAGATGTATTAAGCCTTAACAAGAGATAAATGCAAGTGTGATAAAGAGAGATAAATGTCCAGCCAATCACCTGCTAACTGCCATGTTACAGGCTGTGTTTGAAAAAAGTCAGTAAAGAGCTGATTGGCTGGACGTTTATCTCTCCTTATCACCCTTGCATTTATCTCTTGTTAAGGCTTAATACATATGCCCCAATGTTCCAGAGCTTTTAATTAATTTTTAAAAATAATTAAAATATATTTTTTAAAAACACAAACTATTTTTAGCATAGCCATATCTATCTATTGATCTTTATCTATGCCTAATGATGCTCTTCACATCTGTTGCGCCTCTGATGGGGCTCCGTTTGGGACATGTATACACACGCACATCCCATGCATTCTGCACCTCCAGCCGTTTGCATATTCTGAAGAAGTCCCAGTGATGAAACGCATCAGGGCCGTCCTAGCGCAATGGTTGTTTGGTGTGAACTGTCTCAAGCCCTTATTTAAAACTTGCCGAGATATGTGGTACATGATTCCTAGGGGCAGTATTCAATGAGAAACTTCGCCGTGTGCAGCGAATCCTGTTTAGGATTCGCTGCACACTCACTGTGTTCCAGAGGGCTGGCTGCCACTCACTCTCTCCGTATTCAATGTCGGAGGGGCGAGTAGCCCCTCGCGGCAAATCTTAACCCCTGCAGCGGACGAGCACCAAAATTAAAAAAAAAACCTTTTAGTTTAAAAGTTCACATTCCACTTCTCCATGAAAAGATGGAGAATTGCTACACGGAGAGACACGGCGAAAATCACTTAGAAAGACGGCGAAAATATCACATTGAATAGGGTGGTTCACTTTTGGAGAGCAAAATGCTCCTTCCAACACGAAAAAAGCACAAACTCGCCATAAAACACTGCGAATTTTTCTCATTGAATACTGCCCCTAAACTGATGTGTCAATGATAAACTTTTGGTCTAGGGTGCCATGATTCAAAAGTTTGGGAACCACTGACCTAAGGTTTGGTGGTTCTGTCTACTGTTCCTCCATCACTCTTCCAAGTGTCATGTGTGTTTTATATATCCATACAGGGGGGCATTTAATTTTGTCCAGATTTTCGGCTGTCGGAAATACATATCGTATTTATAAGTCATATTTGCCTATTTGTCCAAGAGGGCAGTAATGGTGCAGTTTTACACAGAAAATCATGCCATGAAGGCCCTGACCTGGCTGACAGCCCTTTCATACTGGCAGCGCGAGCCAGTTTATTGCCGACTCGATCACCAGAGGCATGTACTGAGTTGGCCCTTAGAGATGAGGCTCATCCTATGCTCATCCTATGCTGTGAATCTATCCCGGGCTGAAATGAATCGGCTTACTCGTTCACACTGCACAATATCTGTGTTCAACCCTGCCCATTACCTGGGTTGAGTTGCTGGGATTTTGTACCCAGTTCCAACCCAGGTGTGATCTGGTTTTTTACCTAGCGGTGCTGGGAGATTACTGCATCTTCCAGCGCCAACTTTTCCATTGCAATGAATGTCCCGGGTCGCACCTACCTGTTACACTACACCCCAATCCGGGTTGAACCCATGTTCAGCCCAGAACATTTGGCGGGTTGAGATCCTGGGTCTCACAACCCTGTCTAGAGCGTTTACACCGCCTGCAAACCCAGATTTTTGAAGGCTACTGTTCAAAAACCCGGGTTGTAACGGCTGGTGTAAAAGGGGTATTACCTAATCACTGTAGATAGCTGAGTATTGGCTTTATTCGCTGTTGCATAGTATTGCTAGTATAGTTATTTATGGTATATGTGCCAATGGGACTGATTAAAACATTTAATGTCCCCCGCAGAAAGGCTCTGTCAGAATGGGGCAGATGTATTAATCCTGGCAAAGAGATAAACTGGAGTTAAATTGCAAGGAGATAACGCACCAGCCAATCAACTCCCAACTGTCATATTTCAAACACAGCCGATTGGCTGATGCGTTATCTCCTTCCACATTAACTCCAGTTTATCTCTTTGCCAGGCTTAATACATCTGGCCCAATGTGTCAGCATGGCAGGAATTACATCTGATATCTGCATCGCTGTCCTTGGTTTACTTTCAAGTGTTGTTCCTTTACTGGCTATGAATATATGTTCTCAGGGTACATAAACAATGAGGCTTTTTATTTATCTACTTTTAGGCAAATGCCCAAGCGTACATACTAGGTATGCCAATCACAGCAGTCTAAACACTGTGGCCAATCTTCTCAACAGTGGTGCAAATACAAGTTGGTTGTACAAGAAACGTTTTAGAACTAATGTGACAAGAAATTCACCCACATACAAAGTCCTGCGTGGCCTCCAAGTCGCAGCAGAAACCGCCACTAATTCTAAAATGTATCGCCCGTTTCGGCAAATGCAGTTTTGGCTTTTCAAAGAGACGGACCTGCAAACGCGAATCCCAGGCGTTTCTAATAATGAAATCCCCTTATTTACAAAAATTGATTGGTTGATTGCTATTACAAAACTTCCCATCTTCAATAGAACCCCAATCTTAGTAAATTTACCCCTGGGAGACCAGTTCACCTTGACTTGCACTTGACTTGACTTTTTAGACCCAGGCAAAGACTATAGGTGCTATCCATGTAAAGAGGTTCAGTTAGTAGCATAAAGATATTGTGGCAGGGACAGCATAATTCCACATGAAGGTAATGTGGAAGATCCAGTCCAGGATTTAGAACAGCAGCAGGGCTAGAGAGATCCAGTCTGTTTTTTGTTTTTTTTTCAAGATGTATTGTGAATCACTCTCTGCTGATTAACAGCACCTGCTACTTCCTCTTATATGTTTGTCCAGAGCAGGGGGACATGGCTCCCAGTGCCTAAAAGAGGCTGGGTGATAGGTGGAGATTCTGTTAGGTATTCTCTGGAGTGTATCCTTACTGTGGAAAACCTGCTATGCGGTCACTGAAGAATTGCCATGCTGTTACCTTGTATGCTGCTGTCTACCTGCTACAAATAAAGAACAATACTTTACTGCAATCCAGTCTATGTGATTAATTGTCATGATATATTTTAACAGTACAAAAATCAGAGCGTCTCCTTTGAATTAGCTACAAAACCACTGATTTGATTATTATGCTATTGAGCAGAAGCCTGTTCAAAATTTCCAGTCTCATTGGATCTTATTGTTAATTTAGAGTAAATGTTGCGCTCACTCTGTATCAGGCGTCGCTGCCAATGCTAATACACTCTCTAATAGGCCTCGTTCTCTCTCCATTTGGCAGATGTCGCCTCGGTTTCTGAAAAACAAATAATCTGACAATAAATCATTATTAACATTGTTGAAATGCACATGTGGCAATCTTTTTGCTCTCCTAAACAAAGGTTTTACAGTTGGTTACATAGAACTAAATTATAATACATGGGTGAGAAACGGCCTCATTATTATTTGTTTATTAACAGTTTCTTATATAGCGCAGCTTATTCCGTTGCGTTTTACAATAGGCGACAGTGATACAACAAACTGGGTATTTACAGACGGTTAAAGGTATGAGGGCCCTGCTCGCAAGCTTACAATCTATAGGGAAACAGGCATTGATACACAAGGATAGATATTCTTTATTGCATTAATTCCAACAGAATGCTAAGGTTCCTGGTGTGCTGTAAGATACGGTGACCCAGCAGTTTGGCCAGGGGTCAGGAGGATGGAGAATGTGAAAAGAAGAGAGTGAATACGTGTGGACTGTACAGTGGGGATGTAATTAGATAGGAATGGTATATGAAGGCTAGGTGGCTGGTTCTGGAATTTGATAAGCTTGCCTGAAGAGGTGAGTTTTCAGGGAACGCTTCTAGGGTTGGAGACTGGAGGAGAGTCTTACTGTGCTTGGGAGGGCATTCCACAGAGTGGGTGCAGCCCGACGAAAGTCCTGCAATCGGGAATAGGAGCGTGGATGAGAGATGTAAATCTTTTGAGGAGCGTAGAGGTCAGTTTGAAAGATATTTTGAGAGAAGATATGTATGTTGGTGTAGTTTGGCTTATGGCTTTGTGTGTAAGTAAAAGGATTTTGTATTGAATACGGTAGAAAATACAGGTAACCAATGAAGTGATTGACAGAGTAGCTTTGCAGACGATGATTACCCTTGCAGCTGCATTCATGATGGACTGTAGTGGTGAGAATCTGTATTGGGGAAGGCCAATAAGGAGACTATTGCAATGATCAATGCGTGAGATGATGAGAGAATGGATTACAGTTTTTGAAGTGTCTTGTGTAAGTTAAGGGTGAATTTTGGATACGTTTTTCAGGTGCATGTAGCATGATTTTAAGACAGATTGAATATGGGGAACACAGGATAGTCAAAGGATTGAAAGAGTCAAGAAGCTTGAGCTTGAGAGGTAGGAGTGATTGTCATATTCTCTACAGCAAAAGAGATATCTGGTTGGTAACTACTTTTTATTGGCGGAATATAATTAATTCTGTTTTAGAAATATTCAGTTTGAGGTGGCGAGAGGACATCCAGGATGAAACCGCAAAAAGGCATTCAGAGACCCGGACCAAAACAGATGGAGACAGGTCCGAGGAGGATAGGTATAGCTGAGTATCATCCGCATACAGATGATACTGAAATCCAAAAGAGCTGATTAGTTTGCCAAAAGAGGAGATATAGATTGAGAAAATCAGAGGACCTAAGACTGAACCCTGAGGTACTCCAACTGATAGAGGTAGTGAAGAGAAGGTGGAATCAGAGAAACGAACACTAAAGAAGGGTAACCGTGGCCTTTGCATCTAACTGAAGGATTTTTCTTTTGTTGAATATCAAATTCTCCCAATTTGCAGTGATTTAAAGGGGAAGTGTGCTTGGAAGATCCTAAATTTTAAATATTGTTGATCTTTTTTTTTTTCTTTGAAGTTCACGCTCCTCCACCTGTAACTTAGGAAGTACAGCGTGCACCTCCACCTGTAACCTAGGGAGTACAGTGCGCACCTCCACCTGTAACCTATGGAGTACATCACACACCTCCACCTGTAACCTATGGAGTACAGTGCGCACCTCCACCTGTAACCTAGGAAGTACAGTTTGCACCTCCACCTGTAACCTAGGGAGCGCATCACGCTCCTCCACCTGCAACCTAGGGAGTACAGCGGGCACCTCCACCTGTAACCTAGGGAGTACAGTGGGGACCTTCTCCTTTAACCTATGGAGTACAGCACACCCCTCCACCTGTAACCTAGGGAGTACAGCACACACCTCCACCTTTAACCTATGGAGTACAGTGCGCACCTCCACCTGTAACCTATTGAGTACAGCACACACCTCCACCTGTAACCTATCGAGTACAGCACACACCTCCACCTGTAACCTATGGAGTGAAGTGCGCACCTCCACCTGTAACCTATGGAGTACAGTGCGCACCTCCACCTATAACCTATGGAATACAGCACACACCTCCACCTGTAACCTATGGAGTACAGCGCGCACCTCCACCTGTAACCTATGGAGTACAGCACACACCTCCACCTGTAACCTATGGAGTACAGTGTGCACCTCCACCTGTAACCTATGGAGTACAGTGCGCACCTCCACCTGTAACCTATGGAGTACAGTGCGCACCTCCACCTGTAACCTATGGAGTACAGCGAGCACCTCCACCTGTAACCTAGAGAGTACAGTAAACACCTCCACCTGTAACCTATGGAGTACAGTGCGCACCTCCACCTGTAACCTATCGAGTACAGCACACACCTCCACCTGTAACCTATGGAGTACAGCACACACCTCCACCTGTAACCTATGGAGTACAGTGCGCACCTCCACCTGTAACCTATGGAGTACAGCGCACACCTCCACCTGTAACCTATCGAGTACAGCACACACCTCCACCTGTAACCTATGGAGTACAGCACACACCTCCACCTGTAACCTATGGAGTACAGTGCGCACCTCCACCTGTAACCTATGGAGTACAGCGCGCACCTCCACCTGTAACCTATGGAGTACAGCGCGCACCTCCACCTGTAACCTATGGAGTAGAGTAAACACCTCCACCTGTAACCTATGGAGTACAGTAAACACCGCCACCTGTAACCCAGGGAGCACAGTATGTACCTCCACCTTTAACCTAAGAAGTACTGCATACTTCTATGAGCTAAGTGTGCGGGTTATTTTGGTTCACTCTTTCTGACAAAATCCTTCTTAGATGGACAAAACCATGTGCATTGCAGGGGGGCAGATGCAACATGTGCAGAGAGAATTAGGTTTGGATGAGTTATTTTGTTTCTGTGCAGGGAAAATATGGACTGCTTTATTTTTACACTGCAATATAGATCTAAATTTGAAGTAAAACCCCACCCAAATCTAACTCTCTGCACAAGTAATATCTGCCCCACCTGCAGTGCACATGGTTTTGTCCATCTAAGAAGGATTGTACCAAAATAACCCCCTATACGTGGAGAACTGCCACCTCTGACAATCATTCCTAATTAGACAGACTATTGTAGTTGGGGCATCCGAGTTGGAAATGTTCTACCATTATCTTTAGAACAAGTTATGAGCCAGTGAACACCCCTGGAAGGTAATAAACGTCCAGCACATGGTCACTGCGAAGCCTCATTTCATGTAATTATAGAACAGATATAGCTCTGTCACTCATTTTAATAGGCGAACAGTACAGAAAAAGAAGGCACAGTCCTCTGCCCACCTAATTACCCGTACTGTTATGCAGCAGAAATGCCACATTCTATTGTGCCGTCTGCTTCATGTTCTCTTATACGTTGTTGATATTTGCTGGCCTTTTATTAGCCAGCTGGAGACTTTATACATATTTTAGCATGGCTGCGTGTGCATGCTGGCTTACCGTCACGCCACTCTTACAGCATACAGAACCGGGCAATAGACCATAAACCGCTGGGACAATCAATGTAAAAGTTTTAAAGTGAAATGATTATTTTTAATATAATGTTTATAGAATTTAAGAAGATATTTTCTTGGAGCCTTTTAGTGTCTGAATTTTAAACTGCTTCGGTAATTATTCTTTTGCGACCAAATTTTTTGTAAAAAAAAATTAGCAATTCAAACGGTCTGGTTTAAATTAATTGTAATTTTTATTTTTAATTATTATTATTATTCAAAAATGGTCTACATTTAATATTGAATGTTTTTAATGTTGTTATTTTAAAGTGGCTCACCATTGGATCTGCTACTAGCGCTAGGGCTGTTGAGCCTGAGTAGACGTTGGACTTGAAATGGCTAAAATGTATCTTGGGTTGTGGTAGAAGGAGGATCCGACTTTAGTTCAATTTGGATTTTTAGAAGAGTTTATATGAAGACTAAACCTATTTGTCTGCATATATAATTATTTATCACTATTTATGAGAATGTAATCAGTTCTTCATGAACCAATCACACCATAGAGCATATTTGCCCACTTATTAACCTGTTTTTCATGGCAATGAGCAATTCAGGAGTCTTAATGAAATCAATGGACTCTCACTGAGACCGGGACGTATGAAATTCGTGAAAAGTCTGTAGCTCAATGGCAATTGCTGTTACCCCTTTAGTTGTGTCACTATGAGGCACTTTGGTTCTCATGTCTCAGTGTAATTGGTTTCTTGTGATTTTATGGGCAACATTTCCTCAGTATACAGAATGACTGTGTTGGCTATGTATAGCTGGTGGGTACAACTCTGCCACAGAGACAGGTGGATCAAGGTCCATGCTGAAGTTACAGCCCCTCCCTGAAACCGTTGGGCAGACTCAACCTATTTATATGTAATGGCGGGCTTGCGCAAGTTGAATAGGTATTTGGTCGACGGATGTACGATGTTATGATCGAGCTTTTTATGGTCAACCATGTCTAGATTGACAGTAATGGAAGTTAGATGCCGGCGTTAGAGTGACGGGTGTGTGGTTGGTGGTCACATGGTCAACATGAGTTTTTTGGTGCCGAAGGTCACAGGTCGACTTGGTTCATTCTTTATTTTCCAAGTGGACATATAATATAGTGTGCCGAGCGTAAATGGTGAGTAATGTGACCGTCAACACTGCTGTGGTCGCTCTAAACTAGATGGGTTTGACTAAGGGTGGTGGACCATAACATGGCTATACCATAACCAGTCAAATATTATGTTGCCAATTCAGAGTTTCACACAAGTTGTCTGTAATCCCTGCATGCTGGGGACAAGATGCAGAGATTAGTGTGCCCCTACCCATATGCCCCTACATACTTGCCACCTGTATTTTCAGGAGACCACTCTGGGGACTGGCTGGTCTTGTCATTAGGTCCCATCCCGATTTGTGGAGGAGGGGGTTTGGCTGAAATTAAACAAACCACATCTTATTGGCCCCACCCCCTCTCTACGGATCTCCAATTCATGGTATTATTTTCCAATCTCGCCCCTACGCTAGAAAGTGGGAAGCCTGTAGGAGGTTCCCCCACACTCCCCGGGATCTGGGGGACTACTCAAAATTTCAGTAGAGATAATGGGTTGTTTAAATATCCTCATTCATCACATCAAAGGTCACTTGCATGATCCCTATATTTAGAGGTATAAAGAGGTGACATTGTCTAAAGCAGCCAATCAGATTCTGTCTATCCAGCTTCCTGATATCGGATGGTCTAATCTTCCAGTCCAGAGTTTACTGCTTGGCATGGCCAGCAGTCCTTGATAGTTATCTACCGATGAACGATGGTTTGTCATTGACGTTGGAGAGCCATTGTTTTTTTTGCTGTTGATGACATAATCTGATTGGTTGTTATGGGCAACATGACATCTCTCCATTTTAGAACCTTTAGTAAATACATGCCTACAAGTCTCCATTAAAGTAGCATCTTTTTTAATTACTTAAAACAAATTCAGTCCCTTTGTCAGTCCACACAGGAGGCATTGTAAAGAGTTTTACATTGTGATTTTCACAGCGGCGGTATCCACTTGGAAATGTCATGTATAAATAAGAGATAGGGGAGGGAGGTATTCACCAGCCTGTCTCCAAAGCCTTTTGTCTAGTACTATGGTAACTAGGTAAGATTTACAGAAGTGCATTTCAGTATAAAATCTTATCACAAAGTTGGGGGCGAGACAGACGGAATAAATCACGGAATGACTGTTCTGTGCAGGTTCTTGATCTATAACAAAAGGGATTTGGAACTAATAAAATATACCACCCACTTGGCGAGGCTGTGAGTTATACACCTAGAGAAGAATGCCTAAGGGAGAACAGCGACTGCTTGTCTAATGAGTTTACAGATTACCCCCCTCCCGACTGCACAGACACTAGCATTTATATCAGGATCATCCCAGCATAACTATTGTGTAGGTTTTTCTGTAAACGTTTTCAGTACAATACAATTGTGTGTTTGCTAAAATGCAGGTAGCTGTCGAGCGGAAATTTCATTTTACATAGGATACATTGACATTAAATGGTTCCAGGTATTATTCACCCCTTTAACATTTTCATACGTGGATTTAAAATGCAATTATTGTAGAATTCAAACAATACAACAATGTATAAAATACTCTGTAATGTCAAGAACTACGGTACTGAAAGATATTTCTTAATTAAAAACGCAACAGTGGTTGGTTAAAGTTGCTATATTGATTTAATACTGGACAGGAGAACATTGTAGCTCCATTTCCAGATTTCTTTGTGAGATGATCGGAAGAGAAGCACCGCCATAGCTTTAGGGCTATTTCACAAGCTCCGGCTCCTGCCGGACAGCGAAACCCCGCACAGCCAGGAAGCCATCCTGCACACCGTAATGATAATGGACACAATTATGTCCATTCATGTGGGACGGCCACGGCCCGGCCGCCCGGTTGCAACTGGATCCCACCACTGGAAGAAACGGCTGCCGGGCTGTGGCATTGTAAACTGCTGTGTGAGGCACGGCTTCCTGGGTGTGTGAAATAGCCCTTAGACTTCTCCTAATACCAGCTATAGCCAGACTTGCCTTATGTTCCTGTCCCGGGAGGGAGGCTCCCGAATATCGGATGGTCTAATCTTCCAGTCTAGAGCTACTGCTTGGCATGGCCAGCAGCCATCGATGGTTAACTACCGATGACTGTTGGTTTGCCATTGATGCTGGAGAACCATTGTTTTTTGCTGTTGATGACATAGAACCCTGCAATTTTTTCTTTCTTCCTGGCCCCAAAACACAGTCTATCTCCACTGTCTGATAGGATCTGGAAAACCCTACCCCCAGCTCTGATTGGCCCAAAACTAAAAGAGCATGGATATCCATTGTTGGGTGTAACGATCAATGGTTACCCTATTGATTTGGTTTCAGACCATCAATATTTGACACACATAGTACTATTGATGGTGACCGTTGGTCGTTAAACCACCGACGGCCATCCTTACCTGCTTCTACCAGCATCTCTCAGCACCACCCAAGTGAAGATAATCACGTCATCGTAGCCTTGGATCCCGCTTTCCGTGTATGTAATCTGGCATTGTAAAGTTGGCAGACAGGGAGATGACCTTATGTTGTCACGCCACTTCACCGCTTACTTTTGCCATGCCACTCCCCCTGCTGTGTCAACCTTGCTGCCCCCCTAGTGTTGTAAATAAGAAATGAGCGCTTTTGGCAGAAATTCTCCTATATTATGGTGTAAGGAAACACAGTAGGATGAAAACCGGTTTATGTGGCCAGTGAAATGCATTAATAGCCATCATATCTGATTAAATCAGTTTTGCTGTTCTTTATTTCCACCTTGTAGAGCTACTTATATAAGGCAGAATGATAATAAAACATCCAGATTTCTTTCAAGTAACCGACTTTATTTTTTGTTTTGCAGGTAAGAAAATATAATTTTCTGCACGTATGAAATGCTCTTGTAGTCTGTAAGTATGAGTGCACTCAGCCTTTATTAAAGAATGATTTAAACATGAAGCACAACAGTGAATTGATTCAATTTTCCCACCTTGCGTTCCTTTTTCTCTACGTGCTTTGAACCTTGAACAATCATGGGGGATAGGTGGCGGCTGGCTCTTTTATTGAAATACCGTGGTTATTGATTCTTGTCTCTCGGTTCTGTACTTACCCACTGATCATAGGCTTTGAGTTCCTCTGTCTATTCATACTTTTCTATTATTAACTTTGAGCCTAATGACTGATTTGGTGATAAAGATGTGGATGCAGAAACTTTATTGATATATATGAGAACCGAGGCAATTTATTGTAGAGTAATTAACATTCCTTAATGGAGCCCTCGACTTGGTGTAATAAATAGTGAACAAGAATTTAATGAGGGTTTAATAATAGATTGTGTGCGCACCCATCCTCTTGCTTCCAAGCAATAGAGAAATCTGCTGGTTTAGGCCGACCACAAGAGTGGAACTTTCAGCCCATTGTCTTTTTAACCAATTCTAAAAGGTCTCTTTTGTCTGACCATACATTAAAGGGGCAACAAGGTAATTAATAATAATGATACCTAATGGGAGTAGAAGAGCTTTCGAAAATCATAATGCTAGTCCGTTATTAAGATTTGTACTCTAAAGTATTTATTTACTCCAGACTTCTAGCAGAGTGGGTGATTCCAACTTTCCCACTCATCTCTTTTGGACTCATGTTTCTGCCCAATGATATTAAATTGCCGGTAATACGGAAACAAATCTGTGTTGTGACAGGACCATATCTAAGGGTGTCGCAGCTCCGTGGAGCCTGTATTTGGCTTGCAGGAAATTGCTGGAAAGGCTGCATGCGGAAATTCCGGGGTACTGCCCTTAGAACATACTCAGTGCTCTGCTTTCCGCATACCTCCCAACATGACCCTCTCCAGGAGGGACACAATGCTCTGCTCCTGGACTTCTCTCTTGATGTATGATTACCATCACCTGTGTTGAAGCCCCTATCTCATCAATTAACCTGTTCAACACAGGTGATAGTAATCATACATCAAGAGAGAAAGCCAGGAGCAGAGCATTGTGTCCCTCCTGGAGAGGGTCATGTTGGGAGGTATGTTTCTGATTTACTGTAAGCCCAGTGACCTCTACGTAATGTATTTCCATCACGTTGCCATATTTACATTCATACAAGTGTTGACCTTTTCAAGACGCCCCTTTTACGACTTGGGAGAGCGTGCACACTTCACACATACTGTGATGCAGCACTGCTAACTACTGTACCACTATGTTCATATGGTAGTTCATAAAAAAAAAAAAAAAAAAAAAAAAGAAAAACTACAAACCATGTTATTGAAGAAGCCAAATGCTGTGTTAATACCAACTGGTTCAAAATGTTAGACAAAACAGCCCCTTTTTAAGGCAGGGGTGGCCAATCCGGACCTCGAAATCTGTCCATGTTTTCCAAATCACCTAGCTGGTGCACAGCTGTAGTCATTACTAAATATCACATTTCCCAGGCCACCTAGCTGGTGCATAGCTGTAGTCATTACTAACTGTCACATAACCCAGGCCACCTAGCTGGTGCATAGCTGTAGTCATTACTAACTGTCACATTTCCCAGGCCACCTAGCTGGTGCACAGCTGTAGTCATTACTAACTGTCACATTTCCCAGACCAGCTAGCTGGTGCACAGCTGTAGTCATTACTAACTGTCACATTCCCCAGATCACCTAGCTGGTGCACAGCTGTAGTCATTACTAACTGTCACATTTTTCTGTTTTTTTTTTTTTGTATTTTGGATAACTGTTCTCTGGGGATCTCAGTATAATGCATCCTTTCTATAAAATTCCATCCGCTAGATGGCACTGTTTTGTCTGCATGGACAAGTTTTCTTTTGCTATTGAGATGGATATATTTCTATGCTGTTTGTGCCGAGGTTTCCTGAAAACACGGTACTCCAAGTGGTGAAAAATGGTGAAATGGACTATAGTAGAAATCTGGCATTGTGTGCTAAATAACTCATGAGTTAGAAAAAAAGAGCCGTTTTAAATTCAAAGACGCTAGGTAGGACAGATCTACCCATATTGCAGTTAAAGTGTATTGTAGTTATGCAGTTAATGTTTATTCTAGATAATGGACCAGTAATTATATTTGTGGTTTGCTGTTGAAACGAATATGCCTGTATTAAAAGCTGGGAAAACAACTTTGCATTTTTGCAAATTCAGATGAACGAATAAGCAAATCAGGGAAATATATGCTGTGCCTTAAGGATTACTGAGACCTATAGTGTTTATAAATTCCCCAGTTCCAGTGGCAGAGGAGATACTGGTGCACCGTATTCTGTAATTAGACTCTTGTACTATGGCAGAATCAATGTTGTTTTAGCAAGTGATTCGGCATTAGAGATGAGTAGATCCAACTGGGATTGTGCTTAATCTAACAGCTTGATACAGTCAGAGAAAGAGCAGCCAGACACTTCCTGTCCTCTCCCTGCCGGGCAGCGCTGGATGAGCGCACGGGGGATCCTGTGAGAGAAGGAATTATACCGTTCCCTGTGATGATTACAATCAACATAAAAATTATCCACAGATGACATTTTTAGACCTCATGGGCCGCACGCTTCTGAGGCGGCTGCTCTTAATTACAGACAGAGCGCACACGGGTAGTGCAGCGGCTTACACGCAGTACATCTGTTGGCTCAATAAATCTGTGACTCTTTAAAAATAATGGCATCTCCGTTTCCAGACATATTTTTCTCAAATTCTCAAATCCGTTGACTGTTTTCTGACATGAATGTGTCACCACAGCCGATGCTAATGCTTGGAAATGTTTCTGTTATTAAGGTGTGCATTTCGTCTGGAATCACTGCGCTAAGGACCTGTTTTATTGTGCAGTGCACTGACAGTGTAATCATTCCACTACATAGTGTACTAACACTGTAATCATTCCACTACACAGTGCACTAATACTGTAATCATTCCACTACACAGTGTACTAACAGTGTAATCATTCCACTACACAGTGCACTAACAGTGTAATCATTCCACCACACAGTGCACTATCATTGTACTCATTCCCCTACACAGTACACTAAATTGTAATCATTTCACTACACAGTGCACTAACACTGTACTCATTCCCCTACACAGTGCACTAACACTGTAATCATTCCACTACACAGTGCACTAATACTGTAATCATTCCACTACACAGTGCACTTATACTGTAATCATTCCACTACACAGTGTACTAACACTGTAATCATTCCACTACACAGTGCACTAACAGTGTAATCATTCCACTACACAGTGCACTAACATTGTACTCATTCCTCTACACAGTACACTAAATTGTAATCATTCCACTACACAGTGCACTAACACTGTAATCATTCCACTACACAGTGTACTAACACTGTAATCATTCCACTACACAGTGCACTAACATTGTACTCATTCCTCTACACAGTACACTAAATTGTAATCATTCCACTACACAGTGCACTAACACTGTAATCATTCCACTACACAGTGTACTAACACTGTAATCATTCCACTACACAGTGCACTAACAGTGTAATCATTCCACCACACAGTGCACTAACATTGTACTCATTCCCCTACACCAGGGCTGGGCAACACCAGCCCTCCAGATGTTAATGAACTACACATCCTGGGATGCTTTGCATTAGTTTTGCTATGTGGCCATGCTGAAACTGATGCAAGGCATTCTGTGATGTGTAGTTCATTAACATCTGGAGGGCCGGTGTTGCCTAGCCCTGCTCTACACAGTACACTAAATTGTAATCATTCCACTACACAGTGCACTAACACTGTAATCATTCCACTACACAGTGCACTAATACTGTAATCATTCCACTACACAGTGCACTAATACTGTAATAATTTCACTACACAGTGTACTAACACTGTAATCATTCCACTACACAGTGCACTAACACTGTAATCATTCCACTACACAGTGCATCTATTCCATTGCATTGTGCACTAACAGTGTAACCATTCTACTCCAGAGGGCACTCAAGGTCCATACACACCGCACACTGAAAAAATCCCAGGTAGGTGCGCGTTTATGTGCAATATCCTGGGATTTTTAGGTTGTAGGTATGTCCCCTCAAGAAACCCACTTTTCTTACCAAACATTCTAGACAAAAGTTTGTTTACGTTTAAAAATATTTCGCAATAAATCTGATTCTTCCAAGCGAAAACAAAAATCAATAGTCCGTGTCTGCCAAGCCATCAACTTAGAATTGATCCAGTTAGGAAATAGCGTTTGCCTTTATAATGTAATTAGGTAAACCTGGCAGGTCTGAGCTGCATGAGGAAAGATCTAAAGAGACACTAGAGAACATTTACTAACCACAACTGTAGCAACACATTGCACCTGCCGGCATTGCAAGTTTCCCTTTGCAAACCCCCCCATAGAGATGCAAAGGAAAACCTGCGGTGTCTGCATTATGGTATCCGGCAGATAAGTGCAGACTACCCGGTGAATTGAATTCCCCCAGTGCATGACCACATCCCTACTATAGTACAGATATAGTTTTATGCTTTGTGCTATTGGTATAAATTTCCAGAGAGGGTAGCATTAAAGATAGCTAGCATAAATGTTGCTTATTTTTTATTTTAAACTCTCTCCCTCTCGTCTTTATTATACCCCACTCCTGATCCTCACAGCGTTCTGTGCAAATACAACTCTGCAGATATTGTAGTCCTGGAAAGAATGTGGCGTATGTGAGACATATCTACAGTTCTAAACTTCATAAATTCCGGTGTCATCTGGTGTTTTTCTGTAGGTGTGTTCTGCTATTTCTTAAGGTGCCTATACACGCACCGATTCTGCCATGCGTTTTGTGCTAAAATAGCATCACATTGCATGCATTGTGCATGCGATGCAATAAAAAGACAGTACAAAAAGTATGTGCAGCACATAGCACATATCGCATCGGCAGAATCGGTGCGTGTATGGGCACCTTTAGAACTAGCCAACCATTTCATTTTTTTTCTTCAAGGAGGAATAATAGGGATGTAAGTAGATAAGCAGATACATATTTTTAAAACATGTTATTGTTTTATGAAGATTGTGATGTTATCAGAAAACATTACAATTTAAATAGTAATGAAAACATATCATTAGAATATACATTTGTGAAACTGGTGAACCATGTAAGGGCTGTTAACACAGAGAGAAAAAAATTGTCTCTGACGCTAGTTAGACACCAGAACGATCAGGATCGTGAGCAGATTGTACGATGGTCGCACGATCTGTTGGAACACACGGTCTGCATACTTTCCAATCCCGATCTGTACCCAGTTGAAGGGATTGTTTACAAATCCTGACTGCAGCAGGTAGGATCTCCAAAACAACCAGCGGGGAGGCTCATCGGATCGGATCTAAAACATGCAAAAAAATGCCCAATTTACATATAATCTGTCGAAATTGCATCGAAATTGACGGGATTGAGGACAAATCGTTCTGGTGTGTACCTGGCATAAATTGTGTGTGTGTGTGTGTGTGTGTGTGTGTGGGGGGGGAGGAATAAGTGGAAGGCAAGTCGGGGGTTAAGAGGGATGGGGATAAAAGAGGGGCGGCCTATCGTAGCCATATACAGTGATGACTCTGAGGTAAAATAACATAGTTGTCCAGTTAAATAGTCGTTAATGGAGGTTCTGTGTTAAAATACAGCGTTCATGGTAACCATATTTTAATGGAGTGATCTGGCGTGTCATGTAAGGCTGCTGTTATGTGTTCTAACGTATATGTGTACCAAATGTCATTAATAGCAGCAGTTAAAGTAGGAGGAGTTGTCTCTAATTTGCCGCTATTTGGAATTTAGCTGTATTCAGCATATGTTTAATCAATTTCTGTAGCTGTCGAGAAGCAAACAGAACGGGACGGGAGAGTAAGGAATATAAGGGGGATCAGGGATAGTTATATTCGTTATATCCAAAATTAATTTGTGAATTTTTTTGCCAATATTGCTGAATCAATGGACATGACCACCAAACATGCAGCAGGGTTCCCCTTTGGCCAGATACATTTTACTATAGATATAAGATTCTACTTTGCTGCATAATGATTTGCTTATTGCAAGAAGCTCAGCTCCCAAGTTTACGTGGGGGTACACACCAGAACGATTTGGCCCAAAATGACCTAATTTAGATACAATCTTGACCGATTGTATAGAAATTGGGCACGTTTTGGGCCATTTCAGAGCATTTCAGATTCGATCCCAATCAGATGCGCGGCCCCGCGGGTCATTAGGTCATTTCTCAAATCCTACCTGCAGCAGGTAGGATCTGAAAAACAACCATTCAAGTGGGTACGGGTCGCAACCGGATCACAATCCGATCGCATGCAGTTCTTGAGCGGGTCGTATGCTCTACCAGATCGCAAGCGGGTCGCACGATCATCTTATGACGCGCTAACGATCTGCAACGTTGTGGTGTGTACCCAGCATTACAATGAGCTTTATCTGGGTCAATCAGTCCCAAAGTCAATCCTGGCCTATCTTTAAATATAATGTATAGTAGTAGGTAAGCATTTTCCCCTATAGTGGGATGACACTAGTTACATAATGGTTATATCTTATGTAACGAGTGCCATTTAAATATGTGACCGTTTCCTGCTTCTTATTCCATCTCCGTACAGATAGTTTGCTGTCTGTAACAGTGTATTAGCAATATCCGGCTTGGTATATTTGTACAGCTGCGGCCCTGTCTAGCTGCGTACGGAACATCATTGAGTATTCTGGAAGATGTCCCTCACATTTAGCATCTTGCTTCTGTACACAGTGGCCACGTAGGGTAACTGACTGAGCACTGTAGGCCGCCTCTTGTACCATGCTATTCCTAGGGGACCGGTGAACTGGAATCAATAAAACCAAATTAAAGTGGAGCAATCGACATGGACCTGCAATTCATTATGCAGTGCAGCTACAGAAGGTCAGCGACGTGACCTGCTTCTGGTTGGGAGCATGTTGGGAGATAATCTACCTCTGCTGCAGAATGGCCTCAGGGAAAGTTGTTCGGTGACAGACCGCGTAGAGGTGACGTGTAATACCGGGCTCCTGCTCGTGCCTTGTCGCTTATGCCTTGTGCTCATTCTTAGCTGTGTACTGGGGAGATTCCTGGGAACACTCCGGAGGAATGTGATCGCTATTGATTTGTTTATGCGCCGGAGCGCTGCTCGTCAATGGGATTGATCCATTTCAAGGAGCTTTCAAAATCCGCTTTGTGTCTTATCGGCATGTAATGAGCTCTCCTTCAGCCTCCTCTCTCTATAGATTTTTTTTTTTTAAGCGATTTCTTCTGTCTTTGTATAACTGTACTTTCCAGTAATGGTTAAGGGAAGGGGATAGGTAGCCATGCTGGCCTATTTTGTGCACTTCCCTGATGTACAGCCGTAAGTCTAAATGTGCAGGACTTAGAAGCCTACTTTGAGCTTCCCAAGACTCTTGCATCCTGATTGGTGCTTCTTTAGACGCCACATCCGGTCACACCATACAAACATGTGCAGATGGTCAGTCAGAGTCCGTCACCTGTACAGTGATGCATCTGACACTCTTTCATCTCCGTGCATCTGCTTGGCCACCTTCCAGTCACCCAGTACATTTACAAGACGTGTCTCCATCGCAACTGGGGCTTTGGACACATGCGTAGAAGAAAATAAGCTGTCAACTGTATCTGACATCAGCGGTGGAACCAATTTAAGCCCCATACACACATGGCCGATATCATTAACTATATCTGTGGTGGCCAAGATTGGCTAGTGTGTATTGGGCTTCAGCATCAGCTATAATCTTCATGCTAGGTGTTAAGGAGGGAGCCATGCACCCCTTCTCCCTCTAGGAAGATCTAGATCTTACAGTCTAGGTTTTAACGGTATCTATGGTTAAGCACAGGTGACTCAGTCAATTTATTTTAACCTTCTGGACTCAAGCATGGATATCCTAAAACCTGGGCTGTAATTGCACAGATTGAGAATTTCTTCTCTAGATCAGTGGTTTCCCACTCCAATGTACCCCAGACAGTCCACGTTTTCCAGGTCACCTGTGGATTTTTAAAATGTGACAGTTGGTGATACACACACAGTGAGCCGGCTGGGTGACCTGGAAAACCTGAAATGTTTGGGGATATTTGAGGACTGAGGTTGGGAACCACTGCTCTCAATGATAGATTGCTAAATGATGAGACCAGATTAGACGAGACTGGGGCATTTACATACAGCTCCAGCTTCACAGGCCCGTTAGTCCAAAGATGACTGCACGTACGGACTGATGGTGTCCATGAACAACCCACTATTACCAGCATGTATGATGGTCACTAAGGGGCAGATTTATTAAGCCCAGTGAAGTTATAACGTGGCTGGTACTTTATAACCGGCCAATAAGCTCCCAGTTTCCATTTTTCAAACCCAGTCTGTAGCTTGACATTTGGGAGCTGATTGGTCGGTGATAAAGTACCAGCCTCGTGATCACTTCACCGGGCTTAATAAATGTGCCCCTAAATGTATTTCCCATCTGACATTTATCTGCCACGTGCTATGATTGGGAAGCCAATGCCCAGTATTGCTGCCAATATTGTGTAGTGTGGCCAGCCTAGGGTGCCATATATGTGACTATATAATGCACATTAGGGTAATTCAGACCTGCATGCTAGGCTGCGTCTATTTGGAGCCTAGTGAGCAGGTTATGCCACCCCTGCAAACACATGACCCCCCCCCCCCCCCCCCCCCCAGCGCCCGAATCCCCTTGCTACTCTGCGGCGAGTAGATGTGTACGATTACACATTCGCTCACAAGCGTATTGGGGGCAGGCGTTAACATCATGTGTGGCGACATCCGTCCGCCCCAGGAAGCCAGGGTACGCCTTCGTTTGCTAGAGTCCGCCCAGTGTTTCTATGGGCACACCCACCGTTTTTGTTTGCATGCCCATGAAACGCTGGGGTTCCACCCAGGAACAGCCCCCCCCGCCTGTCACTCAGGCGAGCGCCTCGGCGATGAGGAACTTAGTTGAAGGCGCATGTAGCTGGGATCTGCACGTGTATTGGCGACAATGCCCATGCGCAGAACAAAAACATTGGTGGGGGGGGGGGGGGTGGGGGCTAATCTGCTGCTCAACTTTACAGCACTACTGAAATATGCCATTTCCTAGTCACGATTAAGGAGGCCAGTCTTGGGCATTTTTTGAATCAGGGATTTGGGATTTAGAAATGATTTACATACCGGGATTTCCATACTGGTCGGTGCAGCAGAAGAGAGGCAGGTGCAGGCGGGAGCAGCGGAGTGTGGAATACCCCGAGTGATGCCGGAACCTGAGAGCTGGGGTGTGACCAGCAGGCTGCACAGCGTGACCTCTGACCGCGTCACGATACGCGGAGCTGCACAGCCGGGATGGGAGCTGCCAGGCAGCGTCTGAGCACTCGCTCAGACGCTGCCCAGCATTAGACTGCGCATAGAGTTTCTTCTTATTTCAATAGGGTCTCTCTTATGGCCCATTCAGTTACATCATTGTTAGTGTTCTCTATATAGTTCTATATCATGGTTAATGGTTTATAATACTCGTGTGCTTCTATAAGTTCCAGATGAATGCATTAACGTCTTTACTCGGTATTACAGATGAGTGTCTGATCCGTGCGACAGGCAGTGGCCGAGTAATTGATAAACCCCTTAACTGGTCATTATTTATTTGCACAGGAAGATCGAAATCTATTAAGGCAGCTTATACCTGAACAGATAAGATTGCAAAATTATCTCTCTGGAGGGTATTTTTTAAGTTAATAAACATGTTATGCTCTTAGCTGAATATAGTCTAATTAGTACAGCAATATAGTAAGTTAGAGATTTGTTACTGATGCATAAGAAGATGCTGGCATTTTCTGTCTGCTCATTGTGCCGCTGATAATACTGTACATTCGCAGCAGTGAGGGGAAAACATCACTAGATGGCGCTGCACAGCTTTGTGCTGCAGGCTGGGATGCATCGCTGTGGATTATTCATTCAAAAGTCAAAAAGCAGTTCTGTTTGTTGTGCTCAAAATCATCTATCTATCTATCTATCTATCTATCTATCTATCTACAGTAGCTATCATACACGCAGTGTTTATGTAATATTTACATTTCTGTAGGCATGGGGGTAGAACGTGATTATTTTGTCTAGAGCTGTGAAAAGATCTAGGGCATATGTATTAAATCAATATACATTGCAGCAGGAAGAATTATTTTGGGTACTTGTGTACTAGCACGGCGCCCATCGCATCTCAGACCATAAGGCATGCAATGGTATGCGATGTGATGGCAGCCGATGTATACCATCGAATTGTATGGCATTGTATGCCATTGTATCGCATATACAATGGTATGCAATTTTAAATTGTATAAGCACCCTAATAGGAGCTTACAATGTTAAATGCACCCCCACTATGAACGTGAACCCGAAGCGTGGCAAGCGCCGCAAGCCCGCGAGGGGCAGCGGTGCGCGTCCTACGACCTTTTCATACCCCCTCTATCCACATCGGCGTGGAGTTGACTTTATATAGTGCGGCGAGTGCAGCGAGCCACCGAGCCCGGAGTGTGGCGAGTGCAGCGAGGGAACGCGGAATACATGTAAAGTAATACGCGTTCGCTCGCCACGCTTCGGGTTCGGTGGCTAGCTGCGTTTGCCACACTATATAAAATCAACTCCACGCCGACGTGGATAGTGGGGTATGAAAAGGTCATAGGGCGCGTACCGCCACCCCTCGCGGGCTCGCGGCACTCGCCACGCTTCGGGTTCACGTTCATAGTGGGGGTGCATTTAACATTGTAAGCCCCCATTAGGGTGCTTATACAATTAAACATCGTATAGGGGGCTTATAGAATCGCATCGCAGTGCATCGGGTGTATGGCATGCGATGCGATTATATGTCGTGCGACCAAATATCGTGGGCGCCGTGCTAGTACACAAGTACCTTATTTTGTGCATGAATTTCACTGCCAGGCAATCTGTGCTGCCCAATGATGCAAACACTGTCCAAGATGTGCCTACAGGGTTCCCTGTCTCTGCCCACCAGTCCTGCTGCAGATTGGGGGAAAGACAACCCAGGACCTGTTTTTCACATGTACTGCCCACCCACCATATGGTTGGTGTGCTAGTCATGTAACGCGTACACACTGGACGACGTTTTAAACTATAAGCACGATAGCTACCAATCATAACGACACTTGATGTATTTCGTCCAGTGTGTACGCACTGTAGAGTTAACGATTCCGTGTACTTGTATCTCAATCTGATTATATCGTCAACGACTGCACTGCGGGGGGTATTCAATGTGTGCCGATATTTCCAATAGTCTGAAATATTGGCACACACCGACTTTTAAAAAAAGTTGAATCTGCTTTGTTGAAGACTGCTGCTAAATTGTCGAATCTGCGGCTGTTTTCACCGATCCATTCGCCTAGGGCACTCGCTGCGGGGGTTTGTACATACGCATAATCACGCATGTGCACGAGCAGACCCCCAAAATCGAGGACGGGGACAAATTCGGGCCTGTGTGATTTGGCTCCTAAGGTATGGTTATAGGATACTATAGTGATCTCTTACAGGAGGGAAGTTTAAAAAACCCCATTCATGTTTACCGCGTCCGAAGTTGATTTTGGTTTTAGAACGTGTGGGCGTGAGGGATTTCAGTGTGGTTTTGGCAGAGTGATTTGTTTTGTTTGCACTACAGGATAGAAGTGGTGACATTATAGAGGCTAATTGGCGAATGTTGTTTTCTAAGTGATGCCAGATTCCTTTGCGCAGAATATCTCCGAACATTATCGTTACTGTATCAGGCTGCAAACGGAGAAAACACTATATAGTCACAGCCTGGCTACAATCTGTAGCTGTTGCCATGGTATCCGAATCCTTTGTCTGGATGTTTGCTGATTGCCGGCTCTCTGTAACCTTTTTTTATGACCAAGAAAAATGGCTGCGTGTAGCAGCTCCTAGCATCCTGGCCGGGGGGAGAACCGCCATAAGGTGGCGGCTTTTACCTCATCGGAGGAGAGGGGCTGGCGAGATGCCGGGCCCCCCCTTCTGGTGCTGCCGCTGCTGGTCCACGCCCGCCACTATCTTCATGTCCCGATCACCGTTGCGGGACAGGCGCGTGCGCAGTAGCCTCTTCGGTACTGCACATGTGCTGGCCCCAATCTGTATGGGGCTGCTTCGGGAGCAGACCCGTATAATTGTATTGATGGGTCCGGCGCATGCACGTTATCATCTGCAGTACTGCGCATGCTCAGAACCCATTTTTAGGGACAGATCCTGGAAATTAGTTGATTGGTTTAAATTTGACCAAGTGCAACTGTCGGCATTTCCGAATTTGCATTGCTGTAATGGCAAAGCCCATCATTTTATTAAGGACGATCATTGGTTCCACCCACATTTGAGGTCTACACCGTGTGGAGATGACGGGTACTGTACACTTCAGTAGAGGGATAATTTGGAGGCGTCTGTGATTTTACATTTCTATAAATCCTTCTTCAATCAATATTGGCCTCAATAAGTCATAAGCTGTAATTTATGTGTGAAAATTCATGCGCTAAGCATCTACCAGCTGAAAGCGTGACAGCCGACTTGCACTTTGCCCATAATTACATAATTGTGTGACTATTTCTACTATCAATATAATGTCTCTATATTGAAATACATATTAAGTAACGCTGATTAAGTTAGCTAGGTTAATTGCAATTTGTATTGAATTTCCAGCGATGGTAATAACGTTGCTGTTCTAGACATGCAGTTATATATTACTTTCTGGAATTACGCGCCTCCCTTGGCATTTGAGAGCGGTCTTGAGATAACATCTGCGTGTAATTGTCGCCGATTGTCACCGTACTGTAATTGTGATTTAGAGTTTCTGCATTTCTGTGTCCCCGTCCGTCCTTGCACGGCATTTCTGGAATCTGTATATTGTAGGACTTGAGTGAGTGAGTTTGTTTATAGGGAATATCCTTTGGGTGTGTTGATTGTGACATGTGCCTGGATTACAACGTTAATTAATTAATTTATTACCAGTTTCTTATAAAGCGCACAGATATTCCGCAGCGCTTTACAGAGAATATTTGAACATTCACTTCAGTCCCTGCCCCAGTGGAGCTTACAATCTATATTCCCTACCACATGTACACTAACACACAGACATTCTAGGGTTCATTTTTGTTAGGAGCCAATTAACCTACCAGTATATTTTTTTCGAATGGGAGGAAACCGGAGTACCCGGAGGAAACCCACGCAAGCACGGGGAGAATATACAAACTCTGCACAGTTAGAGCCATGGTGGGAATCGAACCGATGACCTCAGCGATGTGAGGCAGTAATGCTAACCATTACACCATCCGTGCTGCCCATGTTAAAGTTAGGACACACCAGATTAGGGGCCTGATGCACTAAGCTTCTAAAGTGATAAAATGGAGAGTGAGAAACAGCCAGCCAATCAGCTCCTGCCTGACATTTTTCAAGCACAGTCTGTGACATGGCAGATAGAAGCTGATTGGCTGGCTGTTTATCACTCTCCATTTTATCATGCTCTGCTCTGCGCCTCATATTTACTTAGTTATGTTTCAGTTAATTTATAATTATTCTGATTAGCAGGGGTTAAGGTCCATACACCCTGGGCGATTTTGCCCAGCACGTATAGACAGCGATGACCGCTGTCATCACTGGGGGGAAAGCCGATCAGTGCAAACATACTGAGCGGCTTTCCCCCTGCCCGGCAATGTCAGCAGGGGGGGGGAGACGCAGAATTTGATTTGGTATATTGTATATTTGTGTGCTGCTAATTCTCTAAATCTGTACACAAAGTGCTATCCTGTAACAGCACAGCTTTTTTTTTCAATACAATATACCACATTTATCATCACAGTCCCCTCGGTGTTGTAGTCACATTGCATTGCAAGAAAGATGGCAAGCGTTCCCAGAGTTGTACCTGAGGGCTCGCTGCGTGGTTAGAGGTAGAAGGACCCATTTGTATGTGGGTGTGACTAGTGGTGTGTGGTTGTGTGCAATCTCGACATGTGACACCGTGTTATATTCTACACATAGTGGGGGTTATTTTGGTTAATTTCGCAGCCTTGCGAGTCCACCAAACCCCGCCTTGCGAATGGTGGCCTGGCCACGCACTGGCTTCGAATGGATGTTTTACATAAACATACATTTCAAGATGGGTAATGTGTAAAAACATTTATTTATTAATTCCTAGATACACCACACTATACTTATACTGGTCACAATGCCAAAATACTATTTTTGTGAGGCAGGTCTCCTCATCTGTATCCCGCAGCCCCCACACAGGTTATAACCAGCTATCAGTGAGCGCAACCACTACCCCCGTATCCTAAACATACATTTGCAGCCTGCGGGGGAACACCCACATCGTTCGATGACCGCTGACCATTGAATGATGTGGAAGGCGCACGCACATCTGAAGTTGCTCAGAGCAACCTTAGATGTGTGTGTGAACTCTGAAGGAAGTGGGCGGGCAGCTGACACACCCCTCGAAGCCGCGTAATCGGCCCAATAGCATGAGAATGCCCAGCGTTCTCATGGGAACACTCATAAAAACACTGGCCGTTCCCATAGGCAAATGAGCTGGCCTGCTACCCCACATCCCTGTCCGCCCCCTGCCCGCACAGTTGGGTGTTTGCGACCGGCGAACATTCTGTTCGCATGCACCCGCCATGTGCACATGTGCAGAAATCACCCCGCGCATACGCCCGCCATCAGTGCCCTTGCTAATATTTTAGTCCGTGCCAATGGACCAGAAAAAGGGCCAGTGTGTACCCTTACACCTGCAGACATTGAGGTTGTAAATGAAGACTCTCCCATTGTCACCCTTGTGTTCATTTCCACTTGCCACCAATGAATAAAGATTTCATATACAAATGACCACTGAGAATGTCGGAGTAGTTATGAGGGCCTTGGTTCTACCCAATATTTTTTTATCATTTAAAAGGGAAACAAAAAAAAAAACTCTAGTAAAACTATATTACCGTCAATGAGTACCTGGCCTCGAAAGTGCTGGTGTGTACGTTGCAGAAGGGTCATAAACAATTTATCAGGGTTTAATTAATATCTGTAGTTTTTATTTCCCACACATCTCTCAACCGCTCATGATATCATCATCGTCTCTTAAAACCTTGATCATCCTACGTCTATGGCATAAATCTGAGGCATTAATGTGCTGACTGGATTGATGGTGGAGGCTGAGCAGATGTCTCAGCAGACTCCGAGAATTTATGGCCCAATCCTTTCCGAGGCCAGTGAAGGACCTGCTCCCTCACCTCTCCAGGAAAACCTGCTGAGTTTTCACACTAATCTCATGCTCTAAATCAAGGTGACAAACACAGCTCTCTGGGGGGGAAAATAAGGCAACAAGGCCCGCTGGCGTTGAAGCAGCCATTTTATTCTCGCCCAACCTGATTGTTTTCAATCACATTAAACTGAGTTGTCTCTTTCGGGATGTCCACCAAATGCAATTACTGACAGCTGGTCGTTGCTGGACTTTCCTGAGACAGCAGAATCCAGGCCAAATTCAATTATTCTGTAAGCTGATTCGCTGTTAATATGGGGGTTGTGTGCCACATAGAGTATATATATATATAAATTACCCTAAGTGCAAAACAAGAACGTAGGATTATCATGATAAATGGTTAATTTACTTTGAAACTATATAAGAATTTACACGCTTATTATGGAAAAAATCTACCATTTTGAAAGGATATTCCCATATTATTTTTAAAAAAAATATTCCAATGTTTTCAATGTTTACGCTTTTTGTAATATATTTATTAGTCTTTTTTAACTTAATTCATTAAACAAAAAAATAATAATAAAAAAATATATATATCTATATCCCTTAACATATGTAACTTTTTCAATGGCTAAATTGGCACACAAATAGGCCCTTTATGATCCATCCAAGACCAGGAGTGGTCAAACCTGTCCTCGAGATCTACCAGCAGTTCATGTTTTCCAGACCACATGTGGATCTGTACAATGTGTCCGTTAGGAATGAATGCAGCACAAAATGGGACTGTTCATAATGATTAGAGCTGTGCACCAGCTAGGTGGTCTGGGAAATGTGACCGTTCATAATGACTACACATGTCCACCAGCTAGGTGGTCTGGAAAATGTAACCGTAATGACTACACCTGTGCATCGGCTAGGTGGTCTTGGAAATGTGACCGTTCGTAATGACTGCACATGTGCACCAGCCAGGGGGTCTGGAAAATGTGACAGTTAGTGGTGACTGCACCTGAGCACCAGCTAGGTGCACTGGAAAATTTGAACTGTTGGTAGATATCAAGTAGTGGATTGGCGAGTGCTGATCTAGACCATATTCAGATGCCTATATTCCCTTTTCAGGACATTGGCAATATTGAGAGTACATGAGAGTACAATATTACATGGTAATAGATTAGGAACCGCTCTCAGTATACATGTACTGTACATTTTTGAAACTGTTCTTCAAACCATATATAGTATTATGTGGTTTTTTATTTTCTCAACTGCAGATTTATTAGCAGAAAACTACAAGAGCAGCCTTAAATTGGCTGCAGGATAAAATCAATTGATCAAATCTGTCTTAAGGGACACCATTAAATTCAGGGACTCAACGCACCTCTTTTGCTGCAGCCTGCTATTGACCACTGAAAACCTTTTGATTTTGTTTTGTTTGAAATAGCCAAGTCATACTTGAAAAAGGAGAGGTGACACTGAACATATATCTCCCAGGCAAAACATTGGACGGCTAAATAAGGCCTTCAGACTTTCTGTTTGGAAAGTGTGAGGTAGGATCTAGAAAACCTAGAACCGTAGGATTTCCACAATCGTTCCATTTGGTGAATATGATAAAGCTAACGTACTGAGCAGAACTCTATCACTGCAAATACACTATTAGGTCTGTACCTATTCATAGCCCCATTACTCAGATCACTATTTAGTGCTACCTACTGATCAGCAATAAAATACACATTTGTAGGTTTCCTCTGTACCCAGAATAAATCGGAACACATCCTTGAATAAAAAAAGTGACCATGGTTTTCCCAGGTCACAGTCTTCCCCTTCCCCCTCCCCCAAGTACCAGCCTCCTACCGCAATGTACCACCTACCAAGCATGTGGCATCCTAGACTCTAATCTGTTAAATTCACAGATTTAACCCATTACAATATAATACACATTGATTTCTAATGTCATAACTGTACTTAAACATGTGACGTAAAAGGATACAAGCACCATCTTGTGGTGTCAAAATAAATTGCAACTTTAAACAAGATAACAAATAAATAGATGATTCGATGACTAGTATCCTATGTAACACTGTGATAAATTAACCATAATGTTTTCCCAAACACAAATAAAAATCATAACAACCAACTGCCCTGATTTAGATAGTAGAACTCTACTTTGAGAAATGTTTTCCCACCTACCGGGCTGGGCAGCTTTCCCCAGACTTATAGAGGCATGCTGCACCTTTCAGGGCAGATACTGGCTGCCAACTTTCCATTCACTGAAAGCAGTAGTTGGGTGATTGGAGTGTATGTGAGGCTGGAAAAGGGAAACCTGACTCTTCAAAAACACTAGGCATGTCCCTGGGTCGCGGCCATATCATGCTGATGTCAAGCCGCCATTGAGTTTTGTGGTCACTCTCCCTGTCCATTCTAGGCTGGGTGGTACTCCCAGGCCAACAATACTTTGTGACTGGATCCTACAGCCCACAAAGAACCTTTGGCTGGACTTATGTGAAAGAAGCTAATTCTTCTGTATCAAGCTCCTATGTCCTTACAGCTTGTAAGCTAGTGAGCAGTCCCTCTTTCCCCTCTGTGTGTTATACCCGAGTCTTGTTATTTTACTGGTTTATTCCCAATTGTATAGCCAGACGTGTAGTGTGGATCCATGGCACCCGAAGCACGCTCATGTCTTGTCACCCCCCTATAGCTGTTTAGTGCCACTTCCATATAATGCCCCCAGTAGTGCCATTTACGTATAATATCCCCATTGGTGCCATTTGCACATATATGCCCCAAGTAGTGCCTCTCACACAGTGCCCACAGTAGTGCTTCTCAAACACAATGCTCCCAGTATTGCCTCTCACACACAATGCTTCCGTAGTGCCATTTACACAGTGTTCCCAGTAGTGCAATTTACACACAATGTCCCCAGTGGTGCCATTTACACAGTGTTCCCAGTAGTGCCATTTACACACAATGTACCCAGTGGTGCCAGTTACACACAATGTGCCCAGTGGTGCCAGTTACACACAATATCCCCAGTGGTGCCAGTTACACACAATGTCCCCAGTGGTGCCAGTTACACACAATGTCCCCAGTGGTGCCATTTACACACAATGTCCCCAGTGGTGCCAGTTACACACAATGTGCCCAGTGGTGCCAGTTACACACAATGTGCCCAGTGGTGCCATTTACACAGTGTTCCCAGTAGTGCCATTTACACACAATGTCCCCAGTGGTGCCAGTTACACACAATGTCCCCAGTGGTGCCAGTTACACACAATGTCCACAGTGGTGCCATTTACACAGTGTTCCCAGTAGTGCCATTTACACAGTGTTCCCAGTAGTGCCATTTACGTATAATATCCCCATTGGTGCCATTTGCACATATATGCCCCAAGTAGTGCCTCTCACACAGTGCCCACAGTAGTGCTTCTCAAACACAATGCTCCCAGTATTGCCTCTCACACACAATGCTTCCGTAGTGCCATTTACACAGTGCTCCCAGTAGTGCCATTTACACACAATGTCCCCAGTGGTGCCATTTACACACAATGTCCCCAGTGGTGCCAGTTACACACAATGTGCCCAGTGGTGCCAGTTACACACAATGTGCCCAGTGGTGCCATTTACACAGTGTTCCCAGTAGTGCCATTTACACACAATGTCCCCAGTGGTGCCAGTTACACACAATGTCCCCAGTGGTGCCAGTTACACACAATGTGCCCAGTGGTGCCAGTTACACACAATGTCCCCAGTGGTGCCATTTACACAGTGTTCCCAGTAGTGCCATTTACACACAATGTCCCCAGTGGTGCCAGTTACACACAATGTCCACAGTGGTGGTGCCATTTACACAGTGTTCCCAGTAGTGCCATTTACACAGTGTTCCCAGTAGTGCCATTTACGTATAATATCCCCATTGGTGCCATTTGCACATATATGCCCCAAGTAGTGCCTCTCACACAGTGCCCACAGTAGTGCTTCTCAAACACAATGCTCCCAGTATTGCCTCTCACACACAATGCTTCCGTAGTGCCATTTACACAGTGTTTCCAGTAGTGCCATTTACACACAATGTCCCCAGTGGTGCCAGTTACACACAATGTCCCCAGTGGTGCCATTTACACAGTGTTCCCAGTAGTGCCATTTACACACAATGTCCCCAGTGGTGCCAGTTACACACAATGTCCCCAGTGGTGCCAGTTACACACAATGTCCCTAGTGGTGCCATTTACACACAATGTCCCCAGTGGTGCCATTTACACACAATGTCCCCAGTGGTGCCAGTTACACACCATGTCCCCAGTGGTGCCAGTTACACACCATGTCCCCAGTGGTGCCAGTTACACACAATGTCCCCAGTGGTGCCAGTTACACACAATGTCCCCAGTGGTGCCAGTTACACAAAATGTCCTCAGTGGTGCCAGTTACACACAATGGGCCAGATGTATCAAGCTTCAAAAAGAGATAAAGTGGAGAGTTATAAACAACCAGCCAATCAGCTCCTATCTGTCATGTTACAGGTTGGGTTTGAAAAATGACAGGAAGGAGCTGATTGGCTGGTTGTTTATAACTCTCCACTTTATCACTTTTTGAAGCTTGATACATCTGGCCCAATGTCCCCAGTGGTGCCAGTTACACACCATGTCCCCAGTGGTGCCAGTTACACACCATGTCCCCAGTGGTGCCAGTTACACACCATGTCCCCAGTGGTGCCAGTTACACACCATGTCCCCAGTGGTGCCAGTTACACACCATGTCCCCAGTGGTGCCAGTTACACACCATGTCCCCAGTGGTGCCAGTTACACACCATGTCCCCAGTGGTGCCAGTTACACACCATGTCCCCAGTGGTGCCAGTTACACACCATGTCCCCAGTGGTGCCAGTTACACACCATGTCCCCAGTGGTGCCAGTTACACACAATGTCCCCAGTGGTGCCAGTTACACACAATGTCCCCAGTGGTGCCAGTTACACACAATGTCCCCAGTGGTGCCAGTTACACACAGTGCCGATTTTAGTGCCTCTCACAAGCTAAGATATTTCAAATATGGCGCCAGCTCATGTGCCAATTGGAGCTTGTGGTCCAGTAGCCAATCCACTAACCTACATCTAAATATATGTTGCCGATCCTCCCTGACACCATCCGCGTTGCCAATCCTCCCCATCACCACTTGGGGAGGATCAGGGACGCTCATCGAGGTTGGCTGCGCTCGGCCGCTCATGTGTTCTCCATCTCTAAGTGGCCACAAACAGCCGAAGCCGGCAGCAGCAGCCCCAGGGGAGCAGGGCCTGCTGCAGAAGGCAGCGACTGTCCCTTCTGTGGCAATTATTTCTGGGGCAGGACAAACCTGCCCTGTAGCTTTCCAATGACATATCACAATGCATGAAAACAACAGAAATAGCATGGACCCTTATGACAGCACCCTAAAGGGGTTGTCTAATTAAACCCATCTTCAAATTTAGGTTGTCCCTTAAGATAAGTCAGTGTGCAAAGTTTGATGACGATTAGTTAAAGCGTTTGAGAGTTATCGTGGAACACACACACATTGTTTCATTATACTTAATGTAGGTAATATAACTGTCTTGCATTAGACATGTTTGGTAGCTACAGTGCTGGTGCAAGGCACCGGAGCGTCCCAGGCAGGGGTGGGGGGGGGGATGCGGCCACATCGTCTCGCTCACGGGGGGGGGGGGGGTTGTTGGAGGGAGATGCGGCATGTGTAATACAGCATCTGTCTCCAGGGGGGTCAGTGCGACCGCTATAAATGGGCGGGCTCCCGGGGCGGGGGTAGGCTCACTCACCTGCTCCCAGGACAGTGCTTTCCTCCTGCTCTCCACGCGCCGGCGGGAGTCGGGACCATTCCTGCTGCTGCTGCTCCTCCAGGCAGCTCATTACCACCCTCCAGTGGCCGGCGCCCTAGGCAAATGCCTAAAGCTGCCTAGTGGTGGCACAGGCCCTGGGTAGCTACATGCTTTGTTATATAGTCCCAGTTATATGCTTACAGAATTGTGAGTGCTTTGTTTCTTCATGAACCTTATATAATTACCACATCATACAGGGTACAGGCATTATTACATGGTTAGCTTTAACTAGGTCATTTTTTTTTTCCCTACAAGATTATTATTTTTTTTTTTACTTTTTACAGTCATCCGAATTACAGGCACTTAAAGCTGTAAATTAGTGCATGAAACTTTATACACTATTTAATAGGCAGAAAAGTTTAATTTGCCATTAGGCAAACTGATTACTGTTCTGCTGTAGTAATGTTTCAGCTAGCAGCAGATTAAAATTTGATTGATAGCACTGAGAGCTAGATTAAATCAACGCTGGAACTTTATTTCATTTTTTTTTTAAGTAATCTTATTTATTAGAGGCACAGGGCAGTCACTTAAAGTGGTGACATCTCACTGGGGCCCGCTGCTTGGGGACGGATATTGGCCCTTATGCTGGTTCACTCGCAAAGGCAAATTACTTCTCAAAACCATGTGCACTGCAGGGGGGCAGATGTAACATGTGCAGAGAGAATTAGATTTGGGTGGGGTATTTTGTTTCTGTGCAGGGTAAATACTGGCTGCTTTATTTTTACACTGCAATGCAGATCTCACTTTGAAGTAAAACCCCACCCAAATCTAATTCTCTCTGCACATGTTACATCTGCCCCCCCCCCCCCCCCCCCCCGCAGTGAACATGATTTTGTCCATTTAAGAAGGAATTTACCTTTGCGAGTGAACCAGAATATGGGCCAATGGGGCAGATGTACAGTATTATAGCGGCGCTTATCGCGACGCTATAATACTTTGGCTTCGCCTCATTAGCGATGCAAAGCAGGAAGGGACATTGACAAGATGTATTAACATCTTGTCTGCCGAAGTTGGGGAGCAATAACTCCCCCCTCCTGCGATGTCCCCTCCTGGAGATAGCGCAACAGTTTACTCTGACGCGCTGTCTCCTGTCCCCCGGCCGGCCGGACTGGGCATGCGCGGGATCTCGCTACTCAAGCGAGATCCCCAGCGCAGCCCAGAGCTAACAGCAGGGACAGCACTGTCCCTGCTGTTTAGATAGGGCTTCGCCAGCCTGCTGCTGGCATAGCCAAAACTAGCATCTGGCGGAACAGTCAGCGATGCTGACCATTCATACACTCGGCCTACTATCATTTAGATAACTGCACCAATACCTGTCATTTAACCTGTCATTTACCGCACGCTGGCTCCATCGTACATGGGGGAGAAGCGGTATCAGTGCACACAACGTGCGCTGATACCCCTTCTCCCCCATAACGAATGGTCATACATCTGCCCTATTGTTATAAAGGTTGATTTTGAAGGAAAAAACTTTAATGGTCTTGTGTAGACTAATGCTGACCTTATACTAGACCAACTTCATTCAACTAGTTGGTTGGATGGAATAAATATCTGGGAGCAAATGTAATTTGTAATTCAGTAATCTGCTTCCAAAATCTGGAAACTGACAAACTCTGTCATTCATACCAGGGGGGGGGGGGATGTAATAGGATGAGAGATTCAGAAAGTGAGAGGTTTGGTAAGAAATCTCCAGTTTTTTTTAAAGCCACAACCATTTACAATTCAACATCAAACTGGCTTTGCAGTGTAAATGATTGCCGCTTTAAAGAAACTGGAGATTTCTTACCAAATCTCTCACTTTCTGAATCTCACATCCTATTACATTTCTCCCCAGGTGCTGTAGTTGGATCTGTTTGATTTACAGTATTTAGGGTAAATTAACTAAGATGGGAGTTCTACTGAAGATGGGATGTTGCAACCAATTGGATTCTATCTATTACCATCTAGAAGGTGCTAAATAAATAAGTATAATCTGATTATTTGCTACCAGCCATTGCGTTGAACCTGACATGCTGTAGTGCGCCTCTTTGGCAAGCGAGGAATTTTCTGTGGCATAACTAGAAATTTAGCGCCCCCCTGCCAAATACATTTCTGGTGCTCCTTCCCCATACATTTTTTTTTTTTAACCTAAATCCTTGTTGCCTGGGGTTACATGCTCGTTTCCATAATTTTTTATTATTCACTACCAGTGTTTTTTTTTTGCTAGTTACCAGGGGCAATATAAATATACTATATATATATATATATATATATATATATATATATATATATATATATATATACGCCAGGTAGTCGACCGTCTCTCCAGCATCTGTCTCCTCCAAGGCGGCGGCCATTTTTGAAGGGACATTTTCAGCTGAAGGATGGCCAGACTCATTGAGGTCTGCATGAACCCCCACAGCCCCGCCTCCCCCAAGCCGCTGCTTGGGCTGCAGTGCCATTGTTACGTCACTGAGTTTACTTTAAACACAGTCGTTTGTCATCTGTTTAATAAGAAAAGCGAATGAGACTTTTAGCTGTATTCCATTTACTCTCAGCTAAATTCATGTTACACAACAGTAATCAATATGGAACCGGCGAGGGTCCGTGTCATCTGTTCTCACAGATACATGGCGTGCCTTAAGGTTTCATTAATATCCATGCAATCCTTTGATAGAATTAGTTCTCTCGTCCTAATGAGCCGGCATAAATATTTTAGCAATGCAATTACTTGCTGTACAGAATTATTCTTCCACGTGTCTCTGGGCTGATAGAAATGTTGAATGGAAATCATTTCCCGAGTGGCGGCAGCGGATCCTGGGATGCGCAGGGGGGCGGATGCCATGTTTCACACGAGGAAGCAGCCATTATTTTACCCTTTTTTTTCCCTCTTTAATCAGTGAGGGAAGTTGATAAATGCTTCTTCCCATCACGGGATGGCTTTATTGATTAAAGATGTATTTTGCATGGTAATTGTCTGAGGACTGTAACACTGCAGCTTGTTGGGCCATCTTGTATTTTTATTCTCAGGCATATTTTAATGTTTTTTTCTATTGTCTGTGATTGGCTGTAGGAGCCAGTGTTGGGGCCCTGGTTCTGACATTTCCCCCCTGATGGTGGCCCTGTGTGACAGCATAGCCGGGTCATGTATGTGCATGTGTGCAGTCGTGTTACTAGGTGTAATAATATATGAAAAGCAAAGTGTGTGTGTGTGTGTGTGTGTGTGAGGGGCTGGGAAGAGGGTATTAAGGGAATAAGGGGCAACAGGGCGACACTTTGCCTAGGGCACTAGAAACCTTGCACCAGCGCTGCATAGTATCCCTCATCATATACAGTATATCTATATAATATCCCTCATGACTGACATAGTCTGTCCCTCATCACTGACATAGTCTGTCCCTCATCACTGACATAGTCTGTCCCTCATCCCTGACATAGTCTGTCCCTCATCACTGACATAGTCTGTCCCTCATCACTGACATAGTCTGTCCCTCATCACTGACATAGTCTGTCCCTCATCACTGACATAGTCTGTCCCTCATCACTGACATAGTCTGTCCCTCATCACTGACATAGTCTGTCCCTCATCACTGACATAGTCTGTCCCTCATCACTGACATAGTCTGTCCCTCATCCCTGACATAGTCTGTCCCTCATCCCTGACATAGTCTGTCCCTCATCACTGACATAGGCCCTTATTCTGGTTGGTGCGGCCAGAGCCGCACACGGGGCTCTGGCCGCACAAACCAATCCCCGCCCACCCTACGGATCGCCACGGCCGTCCGTACACGGACGGCTGGCGATCCGCATAAAAATGGTGGAGGCGTACGCCTCCACCATGGTGGGAGCTGCCCCCTGCATTCGATGGTCGTCGACCATCGAAGGCAGGTCCGCACGCCGCGGCAGCTCCCGCAAGCTGAGACCACACGGACAATCGTCCGTGTGGTAGCTTGTATGGGGGCTGAAAGCTGACATCCGGCGACGTCAGCTTTCCGCCCCCATGAGTTGCGTCATGCCCTCATTACCATGCATACGCCCCGCGTTTGCATGGGAACGCCCATGAAACGCGGGGCGTACACATAGGGAAATGAGGGGATGAAGCCCCTCACGCCCCTATACGCCCCCTTTGCGGCGGACGAAATCCGTCTGCGGCGAAGGGGGCTGCACATGCGCAGATTGACCTCTGCGCATGTGCAGAGTAAAAACATCGGCGGTACGGCCGCACGCGGGCCGTACCGATCCGATTAGAATAAGGGCCATAGTCTGTCCCTCATCACTGACATAGTCTGTCCCTCATCACTGACATAGTCTGTCCCTCATCACTGACATAGTCTGTCCCTCATCACTGACATAGTCTGTCCCTCATCACTGACATAGTCTGTCCCTCATCACTGACATAGTCTGTCCCTCATCACTGACATAGTCTGTCCCTCATCACTGACATAGTCTGTCCCTCATCACTGACATAGTCTGTCCCTCATCACTGACATAGTCTGTCCCTCATCACTGACATAGTCTGTCCCTCTTCATATACTGTATATATATATATATATATATATATATATATATATATATATATATATAATTATACAACCATTGCCCCTTCCCCAACATAACTCAGCTTGTTCCTTTCTATGTATTACATACTTGCCCACTACCGGGAACAGCCAAGAAGATCCTGAATAAAGGGTGATGCTCACGGCCGCATGGAATAGTGGGCAAGTCTCCTGGAGCTTGCCGCCATCTGTCCACAGCCTCACACATAATGAGCGATACTGGGTCTGGAGAGCTGATGACATCACACCCATCAGCCCACCTACTGTCTCCCAGCCTGACCCCCCCCCCCCCCCCCTTTCACAATTTAGCCAACCGGCGTACAGCCTGGATGATGGCACATAAAACCCATCAATGAATAATACCACACACACACATTATGTATCTTACTGTATCTATAAACCATTTTATTTTGGTAAATGTGAGTTTGCAGATGCCGATCAGTCTCCTGTGGGCAGCGATGTGAGATGCTGCAGGAGCAATGTGACGGGAGGCACTGCTAATATGACGCCGGGGCAGCGAGATACAGTAACATGAGAGACATCACTGAAGCACTGCTGAGGTGCTGCTGGGGCAGTGAGGTGAGAGGCACCGCTGAGATGTATCATGGGCGATGCTGAGATGTTGCAGTCAGATGATGCTGCTTGGTGGAGTCTTGCTTGGTGACGCAGACGCTCTGATCTTGACCCTTTGCTGATGTAGCTGGCAGATGGACGAGCCGCAGGTGGAGGTAGGAGTGTTTTACATTCATCCTTAAAACATGCCGGCTGGTATTTGATCCCCATACCTGTGCAGGAACTTGTAGCCGCAGTAGATGCTCAGGCAAATAAATATAATGTAGACTGCCCCGGAAATCAGGAGCCACTTCAGCAATCCATACACAAAGTTCTGGACAATTCCACGTGTCTGGCGCTGTTCCTTGTGGCGTACCTCATGCTGTTCTTGGAGGTGCCTGTGATGATGCTCCTGATCACTCCCATGATGTCTCTCTGGATGGCGCCCATGGTGATGTTCCTGGTGGCGCACATAATGCCGAATCGGATGGCGCCCATGGTGATGTTCCTGGTGGCGCACATAATGCCGAATCTGATGGCGTCCATGATGAAGCTCCTGATGTTCATGAGTCTTCTCATTAAGTGGTTCCATGGCGGCTTCGTCCGTTGGGCCTTGTGTCCGTCCTGCTGGGAGAGGCCTGGCATAGAGCTCCCCAGGTACCAGGAGGAATATCAATATAATAATAATGCAGGAACTCATGGTCCTGGAATAAATCGCGGTTCAACTGAACAATAAGTAACAGAGAACGAAAAGCTGCTGAACTAACCGAAGGTTAAGTGAGCAATGACTGGCAGTGGAACACTCACAGGGTTCCAGAGTTCCAAAGCCTGTGATGTCACTATGATGTCACAATCAAGTCCGCATGATGTCACAATCACCTTAAACACATTAAATATAGCTGTGCCAGGGAGCTGCTTGGAGTCTGTAGGCCAGTGTAGCTGCTTTATAAAGGAGACACATGCAGATAACCTAGTTATTAATACATGATTTATTCATTAGCGTTCTACACAATTACATACATATTTTGGTAGTGTGTTGTGCAATATATACCTTACAAGTAAAACATTATTTACATTTGCTGGAATATGAGCAGATTCTAACTCAGTGGCGTAAGTTCATCCCAGTTGCCCGGAGGCAAGATAAATGTTGGTGCCCCCCTCCCCATGCCGTAAGGCCCCTTACACAATGTGCCACAAAGAAATGTCACTTACACATTGTGCCACACAGTAATGCCCCTAACATTTTATGCCAAACAGTAATTCCCCTTACAAAAGGTGCGTCACAATGGCAGCGCTCACCCTGTCACCAATCTCTCAATGTATAAGATTACTTACATATAGCCGACTCCTTCATATGTCATCGGTGCCCCCTCCCCCTTGGCTTAACATACCATATTGTAGACTCAAAGGCACAGCGGCCAGAGGAAAGGGAAGAGGTAGCCAGTAGAGGTTGGCCACAGGCTGCCGATTGATGCTGCGGACAGCAAGGAAAGTGCCCACGACTGAGATTCAGCACTGCCCAACCGAACATATAATAAGTGTTGTAGGGATGCATTGGTCGATTGTCTCCGCAGCTGCACTGAGCCCCTACTCCACTTGACCAGTCCTTGAGAGACGGCCCTGGTACAGGTAGTAACAACCTAGTAGGTGCCCAGTAAAAGGAGGAAATTGTGTCAGTGACTGGTTCCATCCCCAGGGTATCCTGCACTCTGAAAGGCGGCATCAGTCACATGATACTAGATACAGTCTGTGGGTCTGGGGATGGGGCTATTTAAAAAAAATATATTGCTATGTACTCTGAGGTAACCTTAGATGTGCGTGTGCATTCGGAAGGAATACGGTGACATCAGCTGCCCGCCCCCAGTGCCCACGTTACCGGGTTATATCCATGGGAATGGCTAGAGTTTTCATGGAAACGCCCATTAAATGCTGGGCATTCCCATGGGTGCGCCTATCTGCCGTCGCCCCCGCCCACATTGTTGGTGCGTGCACGCGACAAACAGTCTGTTCGCCATGGCCGCACGCACCCGGCACATGCGCAGAAATGCGACTGCACGTGCACCAAACATCAGTCTCGGTCGGAATGTCTGGTCCATGAGAACAGACCAGAATAACCCCCACAGTGTATGCAAACCAACGGTAGATGACATTACACACAGCATAACATTCCCACCTGTGTGCACATTCCACTAGTGACTCATGATATATAAGTGTATACCACCATAGGGGTTGGGATCATTTGGTCCACAGCATGATGGTCGACAACACTATTAGGTCGACATTGGAAAATGACGACATGGGAAAATGTCGACATGTTTCTACCTCGAAAGGTCCTTAGTTCGACAGGTCGTTAGTTTGACAGGTCATTAGTTCGAAAATGCCTAGGTCGACAGTCAAAAGGTCAACACAGTCAAAATGTCAACACAGTCAACATAGACACAGTTTAAAGTGCACCGCATCCCCTCGCATCGCTCTCTGCGCTCGCAATGCGTCGGGCACACTATGTTATTCTCCCACCACGCCCTAGTGGATGGTAGGGTATGAAATACTGCCTGTCGGCACATGTCGGCTCAAAAAACAGTGAAAAACCCCATGTCGACCATTTGACTGCCGAACTAATGACCTGTCGAACTAACGACCTTTTCCTATGTCGACCTAGACCCATGTCGAACTAATGACTGTCGACCATCATGCTGTAGACCAAATTACCGTATCTCCACCTTAGCGCACAACAAAAACGCCATCACGGATTTTTACATCAATAATGTTTTTACTTCAGTGTTTTGGGAGCACATAAATACACGTTTTCCTGATGACGCGGATGGTGCTCCCCAAAACATTGTAGAAAAAGCATTATTGAAAATCCCTGTTGTCCACTATGGAGGTATACACTTGGAATATACAGTATATATATTTATGTCCCCAAAGTGTCAACCCCAGGCCTTACCCCCTATAGAAATGTCATGGTGGCAAGGTGCTATTCTAGCCATGGTGGCAGGTGACAGTCACTGTACTCACAGCTTTGCCTTTTGCCTCCGGCTTAGCTCGCACCGACGCTGTTCCCGATACAGACAGCTTCTGCAGCCGGGTCATGTATGTGCATGTGTGCAGCCGTGTTACTAGGTGTAATAATATATGATAAGCATTGTGTGTGTGTGTGAGGGGCTGGGAAGAGGGTATTGGGGGATCAGAGGCAACAGGGCGACACTTTGCCTAGGGCACTAGAAACCTTGTACCAGCGCTGCATAGTATCCCTCATCATATACAGTATATCTATATAATATCCCTCATGACTGACATAGTCTGTCCCTCATCACTGACATAGTCTGTCCCTCATCACTGACATAGTCTGTCCCTCATCACTGACATAGTCTGTCCCTCATCACTGACATAGTCTGTCCCTCATCACTGACATAGTCTATCCCTCATCACTGACATAGTATGTCCCTCATCACTGACATAGTCTGTCCCTCATCACTGACATAGTCTGTCCCTCATCACTGACATAGTCTGTCCCTCATCACTGACATAGTCTGTCCCTCATCACTGACATAGTCTGTCCCTCATCACTGACATAGTCTGTCCCTCATCACTGACATAGTCTGTCCCTCATCCCTGACATAGTCTGTCCCTCATCACTGACATAGTCTGTCCCTCATCACTGACATAGTCTGTCCCTCATCACTGACATAGTCTGTCCCTCATCACTGACATAGTCTGTCCCTCATCACTGACATAGTCTGTCCCTCATCACTGACATAGTCTGTCCCTCATCACTGACATAGTCTGTCCCTCATCACTGACATAGTCTGTCCCTCATCACTGACATAGTCTGTCCCTCATCACTGACATAGTCTGTCCCTCATCACTGACATAGTCTGTCCCTCATCACTGACATAGTCTGTCCCTCATCACTGACATGGTCTGTCCCTCATCACTGACATGGTCTGTCCCTCATGACTGACATAGTCTGTCCCTCATGACTGACATAGTCTGTCCCTCATGACTGACATAGTCTGTCCCTCATGACTGACATAGTCTGTCCCTCATCACTGACATAGTCTGTCCCTCATCACTGACATAGTCTGTCCCTCATCACTGACATAGTCTGTCCCTCATCACTGACATAGTCTGTCCCTCATCACTGACATAGTCTGTCCCTCATCACTGACATAGTCTGTCCCTCATCACTGACATAGTCTGTCCCTCATCACTGACATAGTCTGTCCCTCATCACTGACATAGTCTGTCCCTCATCACTGACATAGTCTGTCCCTCATCCCTGACATAGTCTGTCCCTCATCCCTGACATAGTCTGTCCCTCATCCCTGACATAGTCTGTCCCTCATCCCTGACATAGTCTGTCCCTCATCCCTGACATAGTCTGTCCCTCATCACTGACATAGTATGTCCCTCATCACTGACATAGTCTGTCCCTCATCACTGACATAGTCTGTCCCTCATCACTGACATAGTCTGTCCCTCATCACTGACATAGTCTGTCCCTCATCACTGACATAGTCTGTCCCTCATCACTGACATAGTCTGTCCCTCATCCCTGACATAGTCTGTCCCTCATCCCTGACATAGTCTGTCCCTCATCCCTGACATAGTCTGTCCCTCATCCCTGACATAGTCTGTCCCTCATCACTGACATAGTCTGTCCCTCATCACTGACATAGTCTGTCCCTCATCACTGACATAGTCTGTCCCTCATCACTGACATAGTCTGTCCCTCATCACTGACATAGTCTGTCCCTCATCACTGACATAGTCTGTCCCTCATCACTGACATAGTCTGTCCCTCATCACTGACATAGTCTGTCCCTCATCACTGACATAGTCTGTCCCTCATCACTGACATAGTCTGTCCCTCATCACTGACATAGTCTGTCCCTCATCACTGACATAGTCTGTCCCTCATCACTGACATAGTCTGTCCCTCATCACTGACATAGTCTGTCCCTCATCCCTGACATAGTCTGTCCCTCATCCCTGACATAGTCTGTCCCTCATCCCTGACATGGTCTGTCCCTCATCACTGACATGGTCTGTCCCTCATCACTGACATGGTCTGTCCCTCATCACTGACATGGTCTGTCCCTCATCACTGACATGGTCTGTCCCTCATCACTGACATGGTCTGTCCCTCATCACTGACATGGTCTGTCCCTCATCACTGACATGGTCTGTCCCTCATCACTGACATGGTCTGTCCCTCATCACTGACATGGTCTGTCCCTCATCACTGACATGGTCTGTCCCTCATCACTGACATGGTCTGTCCCTCATCACTGACATGGTCTGTCCCTCATCACTGACATGGTCTGTCCCTCATCACTGACATGGTCTGTCCCTCATCACTGACATGGTCTGTCCCTCATCACTGACATGGTCTGTCCCTCATCACTGACATGGTCTGTCCCTCATCACTGACATGGTCTGTCCCTCATCACTGACATGGTCTGTCCCTCATCACTGACATGGTCTGTCCCTCATCACTGACATGGTCTGTCCCTCATCACTGACATGGTCTGTCCCTCATCACTGACATGGTCTGTCCCTCATCACTGACATGGTCTGTCCCTCATCACTGACATGGTCTGTCCCTCATCCCTGACATGGTCTGTCCCTCATCCCTGACATAGTCTGTCCCTCATCCCTGACATAGTCTGTCCCTCATCCCTGACATAGTCTGTCCCTCATCCCTGACATAGTCTGTCCCTCATCCCTGACATAGTCTGTCCCTCATCCCTGACATAGTCTGTCCCTCATCCCTGACATAGTCTGTCCCTCATCACTGACATAGTCTGTCCCTCATCACTGACATAGTCTGTCCCTCATCACTGACATAGTCTGTCCCTCATCACTGACATAGTCTGTCCCTCATCACTGACATAGTCTGTCCCTCATCACTGACATAGTCTGTCCCTCATCACTGACATAGTCTGTCCCTCATCCCTGACATAGTCTGTCCCTCATCCCTGACATAGTCTGTCCCTCATCACTGACATAGTCTGTCCCTCATCACTGACATAGTCTGTCCCTCATCACTGACATAGTCTGTCCCTCATCACTGACATAGTCTGTCCCTCATCACTGACATAGTCTGTCCCTCATCACTGACATAGTCTGTCCCTCATCACTGACATAGTCTGTCCCTCATCACTGACATAGTCTGTCCCTCATCACTGACATAGTCTGTCCCTCATCACTGACATAGTCTGTCCCTCATCCCTGACATAGTCTGTCCCTCATCACTGACTTAGTCTGTCCCTCATCCCTGACATAGTCTGTCCCTCATCACTGACATAGTCTGTCCCTCATCACTGACATAGTCTGTCCCTCATCACTGACTTAGTCTGTCCCTCATCACTGACTTAGTCTGTCCCTCTTCATATATATATATATATATATATATATATATATATATATATATATATATATATAATTATACAACCATTGCCCCTTCCCCAACATAACTCAGCTTGTTCCTTTCTATGTATTACATACTTGCCCACTACCGGGAACAGCCAAGAAGATCCTGAATAAAGGGTGATGCTCACGGCCGCATGGAAGAGTGGGCAAGTCTCCTGGAGCTTGCCGCCATCTGTCCACAGCCTCACACATAATGAGCGATACTGGGTCTGGACAGCTGATGACATCACACCCATCAGCCCACCTACTGTCTCCCAGCCTGACACCCCCCCCCCCCCCCCCTTTCACAATTTAGCCAACCGGCGTACAGCCTGGATGATGGCACATAAAACCCATCAATGAATAATACCACACACACACACATTATGTATCTTACTGTATCTATAAACCATTTTATTTTGGTAAATGTGAGTTTGCAGATGCCGATCAGTCTCCTGTGGGCAGCGATGTGAGATGCTGCAGGAGCAATGTGACGGGAGGCACTGCTAATATGCTGCCGGGGCAGCGAGATACAGTAACGTGAGAGACATCACTGAAGCACTGCTGAGGTGCTGCCGGAGCAGTGAGGTGAGAGGCACCGCTGAGATGTATCATGGGCGATGCTGAGATTCTGCAGTCAGATGATGCTGCTTGGTGTAGTCTTGCTTGGTGACGCAGACGCTCTGATCTTGACCCTTTGCTGATGTATCTGGCAGATGGACGAGCCGCAGGTGGACGTAGGAGTGTCTTACATTCATCCTTAAAACATGCCGGCTGGTATTTGATCTCCGTACCTGTGCAGGAACTTGTAGCCGCAGTAGATGCTCAGGCAAATAAATATAATGTAGACTGCCCCGGAAATCAGGAGCCACTTCAGCAATCCATACACAAAGTTCTGGACAATTCCACGTGTCTGGCGCTGTTCCTTGGTGCGTACCTCATGCTGTTCCCGGGGGCGCCCGTGATGATGCTCCTGATAACGCCCATGATGTCTCTCTGAATGGCGCCCATGGTGATGTTCCTGGTGGCGCACATAATGCCGAATCTGATGGCGCCCATGGTGATGTTCCTGGTGGCGCACATAATGCCGAATCTGATGGCGTCCATGATGAAGTCCCTGATGTTCATGAGTCTTCTCATTAAGTTGTTCCACGGCGGCTTCGTCCATTGGGCCTTGTGTCCGTCCTGCTGGGAGAGGCCTGGCATAGAGCTCCCCAGGTACCAGGAGGAATATCAATAACATAATAATGCAGGAACTCATGGTCCTGGAATAAATCGCGGTTCAACTGAACAATAAGTAACAGAGAACAAAAAGCTGCTGAACTAACCGAAGGTTAAGTGAGCAATGACTGGCAGTGGAACACTCACAGGGTTCCAGAGTTCCAAAGCCTGTGATGTCACTATGATGTCACAATCAAGTCCGCATGATGTCACAATCACCTTAAACACATTAAATATAGCTGTGCCAGGGAGCTGCTTGGAGACTGTAGGCCAGTGTAGCTGCTTTATAAAGGAGACACATGCAGATAACCTAGTTATTAATACATGATTTATTCATTAGCGTTCTACACAATTACATACATATTTTGGTAGTGTGTTGTGCAATATATACCTTACACGTAAAACATTATTTACATTTGCTGGAATATGAGCAGATTCTAACTCAGTGGCGTAAGTTCATCCCAGTTGCCCGGAGGCAAGATAAATGTTGGTGCCCCCCTCCCCATGCCGTAAAGCCCCTTACACAATGTGCCACAAAGGAATGTCACTTACACATTGTGCCACACAGTAATGCCCCTAACATTTTATGCCAAACAGTAATTCCCCTTACAAAAGGTGCGTCACAATGGCAGCGCTCACCCTGTCACCAATCTCTCAATGTATAAGATTACTTACATATAGCCGACTCCTTCATATGTCATCGGTGCCCCCTCCCCCTTGGCTTAACATACCATATTGTAGACTCAAAGGCACAGCGGTCAGAGGAAAGGGAAGAGGTAGCCAGTAGAGGTTGGCCACAGGCTGCCGATTGATGATGCGGACAGCAAGGAAAGTGCCCACGACTGAGATTCAGCACTGCCCAACGGAACATATAATAAGTGTTGTAGGGATGCATTGGTCCATTGTTTCCGCAGCTGCACTGAGCCCCTACTCCACTTGACCAGTCCTTGAGAGACGGCCCTGGTACAGGTAGTAACAACCTAGTAGGTGCCCAGTAAAAGGAGGAAATTGTGTCAGTGACTGGTTCCATCCCCAGGGTATCCTGCACTCTGAAAGGCGGAATCAGTCACATGATACTAGATACAGTCTGTGGGTCTGGGGCTATTTAAAAAAAATTATATTGCTATGTACTCTGAGGTAACCTTAGATTTGCGTGGGCATTCGGATGGAATACGGTGACATCAGCTGCCCGCCCCCAGTGCCCACGTTACCAGGTTATATCCATGGGAATGGCTAGAGTTTTCATGGAAACGCCCATTAAATGCTGGGCATTCCCATGGGTGCGCCTATCTGCCGTCGCCCCCGCCCACATTGTTGGTGCGTGCACGCGACAAACAGTCTGTTCGCCATGGCCGCACGCACCCGGCACATGCGCAGAAATGCGACTGCACGTGCACCAAACATCAGTCTCGGTCGGAATGTCTGGTCCATGAGAACAGACCAGAATAACCCCCACAGTGTATGCAAACCAACGGTAGATGACATTACACACAGCATAACATTCCCACCTGTGTGCACATTCCACTAGTGACTCATAATATATAAGTGTATACCACCATAGGGGTTGGGATCATTTGGTCCACAGCATGATGGTCGACAACACTATTAGGTCGACATTGGAAAATGACGACATGGGAAAATGTCGACATGTTTCTAGGTCGAAAGGTCATTAGTTCCACAGGTCGTTAGTTTGACAGGTCATTAGTTCGAAAATGTCTAGGTTGACAGTCAAAAGGTCGACATAGGGTTTTTGACTGTTTTTTTTTACCTGGATGTCAACACAGTCAACATAGACACAGTTTAAAGTGCACCGCATCCCCTCGCATCGCTTTCTGCGCTCGCAATGCGTCGGGCACACTATGTTATTCTCCCACCACGCCCTAGTGGATGGTGGGGCATGAAATACTGCCTGTCGGCAGTCGGCTCAAAAAACAGTGAAAAACCCCATGTCGACCTTTTGACTGTCGAACTAATGACCTGTCGAACTAACGACCTTTTCCTATGTCGACCTAGACCCATGTCGAACTAATGACTGTCGACCATCATGCTGTAGACCAAATTACCGTATCCCCACCATAGCGCACAACAAAAATGCCATCACGGATTTTTACATCAATAATGTTTTTACTTCAGTGTTTTGGGAGCACATAAATACACGTTTTCCCTGATGATGTGGATGGTGCTCCCCAAAACATTGTAGAAAAAGCATTATTAAAAATCCCTGTTATGCCATTTCTGTTGTCCACTATGGAGGTATACACTTGGAATATACAGTATATATATTTATGTCCCCAAAGTGTCAACCCCAGGCCTTACCCCCTATAGAAATGTCATGGTGGCAAGGTGCTATTCTAGCCATGGTGGCAGGTGACAGTCACTGTACTCACAGCTTTGCCTTTTGCCTCCTGCTTAGCTCACACCGACACTGTTCCCGATACAGACAGCTTCTGCAGCAGTGTCTTCTGCCCTGCTTCCTGCTCCTAAGGCACTTGCTCAGGTGGCCGGGGATGTAAGCTGGGTGACGGGGAGGAGCGGGCTGCCACTGCTAAATGAAGTGCTCCGCCGGGTGCCAATGCTGGGGCACCGATGCTAAATAACGTGCGCCGCTGTTTACAGTAAAGGCGCCGCCAGGCAGCTCCTTGTCAAACGGCAAGAGAAGGAAACTGGACCGACGGGACTCGGGAGACAATGGAGCCAGGTACCCCCCTTTAAGGCTGGAGCCCGGCGGCAGCTGACTCCATTGCCTCTGGGAGTTCCGTCACTGGTCTTACTACTCTACTCATCAGAACCTTGTGCTTAATTGAATCGGATTCACTAAGAGCCTGATTCAAACCTGTTCGATTTGCTGCATACACTCGCAGCCTAGCGAACAGGTCCGCGTTGCCCGGCGCCACACCGAACACAGCACCCCCCGTACCGCCCACGCCCCCTCAATAGCATGTGAGCAGATGTGTATGAGAATATCTTCTTGTATGCGGCCAAAGGGGAGAGAAATCAGTCGATGGTAGCCAACCACCATCGGACCTGGGCCCCTAGGTGATGTTGCGCGGAACTATCACATCTGCTTTTTTGAATCGCTCCCAGAACTGATCGTGCGACAATACAACACAATCTCTGACAGAGGAGCTCTCTGATGAATCAGGAGTATCCCTTGGTGTGGGACACAGTTGACACCAACATGATGTATATTCTCCGCGATATTACCGACGGCAACATACACTTCCGAGGTGCGGTCTTCCCTAATGAATCTGCTTGTATTTCAAGTTAAGGACAGAAGCAGTGTGAAAAAAATCTACATTACACTAATAATCCCCCCCCCCCCCAGTGTATTAAGAGCGACAATATCTAAAAACAGGAGGGGTTATATGATACCGTCATGCTTTGGAACGCAGCTTAATGATATCCTAATTAGTGGCCTCCTTGTCTTGCAGATTCTCGGCGCTTTTTATTTCAAGGTCTTCACTCCAAAACACCCAGTGGGTGGCGGTATGCAAGACTTTGTAGGGAAAATGTTGATTTTATTCCAGTTTCCATGACGATGACTGCGGCTTTGATGATGAGGCTCCTGTCAAAGCAGGGAGAAGAGACGAGAGGCGATGTTGCATTGAAACAGCTGCCAAGCCTCATGCCGCCGTGTGAATGTGTGTGAGGGGAGGGGGCACAACAAGTGTTAAGCGAGTACAACTATCACTTAATGAGGAAATAATCCCTTCAAGGTGTTCTGCGTCATAACTGCAAATGATTTCACCTTCTCACTGAGGCTTTATACCAAAAAACACAAATAACATCCATTAAAATCCTTCTCCACCACGTACACAGAAGTGGACATCAAAATTGCCCTATGGAGCAAAATTATAAAGCATTTATTTTGCTACGCGCAGGTATATGGGGCTAATGAACACTTAATTTCTGCGCTACTGCTTAAAGCACCAGTGTTCCTCTTCTGCAGACTATGAAGGCGGCCATTTTTGTGGGATGGACTCCTTTAAATTAGATTGCAACCCAGCTTTTCACTAGGAACCTGTCATGTGCCTGTCTGGTTTTGCAGTGACTAGACAATGTTATTTGTCAAAGCTTTAAGAGGTATAACATACCAACCAATCAGCTCCTGTTTTTTTTCAAACACAGCCTGTAACCTTATAGTTAGAAGCCTATTGGTTCTTTCTCTATCCACTTTATCCAATCATTGAGCAACCCCCCCCCTCCCCATACACAGTACATGCCCAATCACCATGCTGTGCAAAAAACTCCCACGATGCATCTGTTTGCTTTACAGTTATCACTTAGTGAGCCGATCAAAGTAATGTGAAAGTGCTTCATGTTCTGTAACCACCTGGGGGCGCCACTGTTCTTCTACTGGCAATCCTTGCCTGATATTTTAAACTACCAAACAATAGGGCAGCTCACACTCTCATTAGTAGAAAACAAATTAATAAATCTCTAATGTACTAAGAGAAACGTTTAAGATTTGATGATTTTTCACTGAATATTAAGTGAAAAATAAAGTTTAAACGATCTCCTCTTTTTCTTTAGAAATAGGATGTACTGCGGATAACTGCTGCTTATATAAATGGCCGTGCATATTGATTCAGAGCATTGCACTGTGTATTCACAAGTGCCCTGTGAGTGATCAATCAGCCGTCCATGTTTAATGCCAGGCACAGCTGTGATCCCAATTCTTCAGCTTATTGATCAGAGCAATGATTGCCTTATAAATCTTGTCAGCAAGTAACATATGGCTACCAAGGAATTTAGCAAGCAGCTGGGGAACAATCCAGCATTGTACAAAAGTGACCATTTAATCTGTTCTGTTTTTGATAATTTTATATGGTACTTGTTTCCTAGCACAGAACCCCAAGATTTTGATCGAAGTGCATCTGATCGCATCGCATGCAATATAGCGGCATACGATGCATGCGATGCGATTCGATTTTTAATTGTACAGGCACCCAGATGGGTACTTATAATGTTAAATGCACCCCCATTGTCAACGGCACCCCCACTATAAATGCCAACCCGAAGCGTGGCGAGCGCAGCGGTATGCGTCCTCCGACCTTTTCATACCCCCATTATCCACGTCGGCGTGGAGTTGATTTTAGATAGTGTGGCGAGCCACCGAGCCCGAAGCGTGGCGAGCGCACACGGATTACGTAACATGTATTCAGCGTCCCCTTGTGGGGGTCGATGCGCTCGCCACGTTTCGGACTCGGTGGCTCACCACACTTTCTAAAATCAACTCCACACTGACTTGGATAGTAGGGGTATGAAAAGGTCGGAGGACGCGTACCGCTGCGCTCGCCACGCTTCGGGTTGGCGTTGATGGTAAGGGTGCCGTTGACAATGGGGGTGCATTTAACATTGTACGCACACATCAGGGTGCTTGTACAATTAAAAATCACATCACATTGCATCGCATTGCATGCCGTTTTGCTGGTATGCGATGCTATACAATATTTAATTGTACAAGCACTTGTTAATTTCAAGTACGGCATGCGATGGGTGCCGTGCTAGGAAACAAGTACCTTTTATATTTCTGTAGATAAAAACTAATTGCCAACTGTCTCTGTCCCATTCTGAAGTTCCAACTGTATTTACCAACTGTACAATGAGGGTTTTTGGGGAGAAAGTACCCTTGGTATACAGTCACTAGGTCTACAACAACTTGTTCGACGTGCATGAAGGTTGATAGGGTTATTAGGTCGACATTTATGAATGTCAACATGACTAAAGGTCAACAGGGTGAATAGGTCGACATGGGGAAGTTCGACAGTCAAAAGGTCGACGTGTTGTTGTTTTTTTTAGCTGACATCTGCCAACATGTGCCGACAGGCGCTATTTCATGCCCTACCATCCACTAGGGCATGGTGGGAGAATAGTATAGTGTGCTGAGGGCAGCGTTGCACTTTTTCAGTGTCCATGTCAACTGTCCACATTCAGGACAAAGAAAAAGTGAAAATTCCGTGTCGACCTAACCCCATTTCGACTTTCATACATGTCGACCTAGTGGTGTCGACCTAATGCTTGTCCACCTAGTTGCTGTTTATCCAATGATCCATACCCGTACCCATGTTTCCTCCCTTATTTATTTTGGTGTGTGCTTACACATGGCGGATGTGATTATTCGCACCCACATGCTGCTCGGCCTTGATAGTGTGCACCATGCGAGCCTATATTTTGTATACACAGTACCCACGCACATTTGCAGGTGCGCTAATAACGGCAAATGGGTCCCACTGCTCAGCCTTAGGGGATGGCCCATCGGCCATTGTTTTAAAATCATCGATGGTATGTGCCTAATGTCAAATATTGTTTTACTTTTATTTTTTTAATCAATCGGGGTAAAAAAATATATATATTTTTTAATGTTTTTGTCCCCAACAGTGCAGGGATACGGAGCATAGTCTACCCCTGACACCTGCAAAGTCCCACCCCAATGCAGTGAAACGCCTCCCAATTTCAAACAAACTCCAGCTTTTTTTTTTTAAGCCCAAATTCAGGACCCTTGTGAATCATAGAGTGTATTCATTCATAACATTTACTATAGGGCCCTTATTCAGATCTGATCGCAGTACAAATTTATTCGCAAAATGGGCAAAACCATGTGCACTGCAGATGAGGCAGATGTAACATGTGCAGAGAGAGTGTTACATTTGGGGGAGGGGGGGTGTTGAAACAGAAATCTTGGCAAATAGGCATGGGTAAAAAAAACTGCAGTTAGAACGGCCGGTAATTCGCTAATAATTGAAGATTTTTCAGCTGGCAGAAATTTGGCCCGGGTTTGATTACCCCCATAATATGAACTTGGGACACTGTATAGTATGTCATTAAGTTCTGATTATGTACACATACTAAAGGTCACATTCTAAGTAAAAGGACACATTTTAATACTTGCAAGGTGGTGGAGGTCTCCATTTTCACTCTAGGCAGGCACCACACAGACCTGCTTATCATGTCCCTTTCCACTTCAGCCATCAAAGTTCAGAAAGTCTCCTCATCTGAACAGCATTGCAGCACATACAGCTGAGGCTCAGGAGGTTGGAGAATTTCAGCACATACAGTTGAGGCTCCGGAGGTTGGAGAATTGCAGCACATACAGCTGAGGCTCAGGAGTTTGGAGAATTGCAGCACATACAGCTGAGGCTCAGGATGTTGGAGAATTGCAGCACATACAGCTGAGGATCAGGAGTTTGGAGAATTGCACCACATACAGCTGAGGCTCAGGAGGTTGGAGAATTGCAGCACATACAGCTGAGGCTCAGGATGTTGGAGAATTTCAGCACATACAGCTGAGGCTCAGGAGTTTGGAGAATTGCAGCACATACAGCTGAGGCTCAGGATGTTGGAGAATTGCAGCACATATAGCTGAGGATCAGGAGTTTGGAGAATTGCAGCACATACAGCTGAGGCTCAGGAGTTTGGAAAATTGCAGCACATATAGCTGAGGCTCAGGAGGTTGGAGAATTGCAGCACATACAGCTGAGGCGCAGGAGGTTGGAGAATTGCAGCACATACAGCTGAGGCGCTGGAGGTTGGAGAATTGCAGCACATATAGCTGAGGATCAGGAGTTTGGAGAATTTCAGCACATACAGCTGAGGGTCAGGATGTTGGAGAATTTCAGCACATATAGCTGAGGGTCAGGATGTTGGAGAATTGCAGCACATACAGCTGAGGCGCTGGAGGTTGGAGAATTGCAGCACATACAGCTGAGGATCAGGAGTTTGGAGAATTGCAGCACATACAGCTGAGGCTCAGGATGTTGGAGAATGCAGCACATACAGCTGAGATGCAGGAGGTTGGAGAATTGCCGATGCTGAACTAAAATTGGTTGGGTTGGAAGACTTCCCAGCTTCCCCGGCAGATTGCTTAACCCTATCCTCCCCCTCCCACAGCCTAACCCTATCCTCTCGCTCCCACAGCCTTACCGTATCCTCCCACAGCCTAACCCTATCCTCCCCCTCCACACAGCCTAACCCTATCCTCCTAGTGCCTAACACTAATCTCCCTCCCTACCTGCAGCCCTAACCCTACAACCCTTCCCTTCTGCAGCCTTAGTCTATCCACCCCTACTGCAGCCTAACTCTCACTGCAGCCTAAATTTAACTCATCCCACCCACAGCCATCCCACCCCCCCCTCCAGCAGCCTAACACTGACCCTCCCCTCCTCCAACCTAAATCTGACTCTGACCATCCACAGCCTTACCATAAACCTCCACCTCCCCTCCTGCAGCCTAACCCTAACTTTTCCCATCCCGCCGCCTTACCCCAACCCTCCCCTCCTGCAACCTATCCTTACTCTTCCCATTCCGCATCGTAACCTTACCCCAACAGCGTTGTCAGGATTCACTCATTGGTCTTCTGACTGCTGATATCTTGAACATGCGGATGCCAACTACATCCCGTGTAATTGTAGCATTTTTGTACAGTGACCGGCTTCTGAACATTTCATAAACCTGCAGTATATACTGTATTTCTGAACACAGATTTGTTTTCTATGCATAAAGGTGCCGTTACTTAGAATACAGGTGCTCCCCTAAGGTTACACGCTGATACGGGATTTATGCAGCTTCCAAACTACGCAGAGATTGTTTTCATTTCCAAAAATGTCTCACTAATTTATTTCTGTTCCTGAAATAAAAAATTGGGACCAAAAAGAATGTGAAGAACGGTGAACGAGTCCTACCAGGAAACAAATCACCGGGCAATCTGATTTGTTATGTTTTAATGTCAGCGACTCGTGTTCACGTGTTACCGGTTGTGTGAATTATTCTGCAGCCTTCCCCCGGGCAGCGGCGGAATTTTGCTCCTCATCATATGTGAAGCACGATACCAGACGCATTACTTTAACTGTTTGTTATTTTCATTTTCCTACTGAGCGTCAGCATGAAAGACTTACGACAGCGCTGCACTCAGTATTTTGTTATAAAAGAGTAATGGCGCATGTTAAATGTCTGTGTAGGCTTTCTCTTCCTCTAAGTGTGTGATTTACCACCGTATTATGGCCTGAAACGTTCAGTATTCTTTGTTCGGCCTTCGTTCGCAGTAGAAGTCAAATTTTTTTTTCTTTCTTTAATGAAAGTGATGTCACTGTTTTGAGGTCATCACCGAAGCAATCGCCGGATATACAATACACCTCCCCTGAGGCTTTTTTAAAGAAATGAAAAGAAAATGGTCAAACACTAGAGATCCATTTTATCATCTGTTATTTAGACAATGCGCAAATATTCCGCTGTTACAGAGCTAGCAGTACTCACCACTACACCAACTAGGCGGAATACCTGGCTATTTGATTATGTGTCCAAAATCATGAAATTAAAAACCACCAATATTTTTGTTTTAAGTCCATATCGATGACCAGGGTTTTTTTTAATGATAAATTAATATTATATAATATTGTTCCTTGATTTGTTTGTTCATGCTACTATTAATGAGCATTCTGATCCATGTTATTGACTATCTTGGTAACCACAGTCACATGGAACATAATGTAATGAGCAGAGAAGCTTTGGAATACACCCTTGAGCTCTATTTTTACTGTGAACTGCTCTCTCACTTTCTCCCCCCTCTCGCTTTATATTACATACTGTGCGCAGCAGATTGACTGGAGACAATGATTTGTAGCTGAGGAAAGGGATGATTAGTCATTCTTAAGAGGTAGTTAATTTGCTATTTCAACAGAAAAAAATCTATGCAGGATTGCTACGTTAAACATTTCCAATTTTTACTTAAAATACTGCTGAGTGCAGACGTTTGGTTGGGCAGAATCAATCATGACGTGACATGCAGGTTTGTATGTGGGAAGCTTTTTATTACAGTTATATGCTCCTCTGCAGGTCTGAAACATGGGCCCATACAAATAATAGGGCAAAAGCTAAATTGCCACAAAAAAAAAAAATGGTTCAAAAACTATTCTAGCATTTTTTTCACCATTGGCACAATGGATCCCAGAGATCTGCTTATTAAGATCAATGCAAAATAAACATTTGCAATCACTATAATAGAAAGCCAATGCTTAATGGGACACACATATTCACCCATCCAAGGCATAGCTATTCCACATCAGTAATCGGCAGTCAACAAATCCATTTCAAAAAGAAGAAAGGAAGTGGCGCTGGTATTGATGAAATAATCACAAAATATTTAATATTATTTAAAACAACATTGCATGTGGCAATTGTGTACAAAATTACCATGAAAAATATAAAATAAAAAAATTACATAAATAACAATAAAAAATGTAACAATAACTGGACCAGAGGCTGGAAGATATGGACCCAATATGTATAGTTAGGAAGGGAATTGAGTGGCTGAGAAATTCAGATTGCCCTGTGGGCTGATAGTTACCACTGGTGGTCGTTGTCATCAAGTTCCAAAAACTTGTAATGGTCCTCAAATTGATGCGACTGTGGGACCTCGGATGGTCCGAACCCCAATGTGTGTGATGGGGTGGGCAGCTGTTAAGTGGCCGCAAGGTGTCTCTCACGTCGCTAGAGGCTCCAATAGAAAGGGGTGACCATATGCAGGTGTCCTCAGGGTTGGTAACTTTTAAGACCGACTGGTCAGTGATCTCAGTTGTGGGAGACCAACCTTGATTCCTGCTTGAGATTGTGGTTTATGTGGTGCCAGCAGTGGTATACCGCAGATGCAGGATGTTCGAGGATTAAATGGCTCTCAGGGTGGAAAAGAGCAGCCCAAGGTGTAGGGAATCCAAGTGATGGGTCCAAAAGGGGTCAGCTTGTCCTGGTCCAGGTTAAAACCTGACGCGTTTCGCTGCTTGTAGAGGTGCAGCTTTTTCAAAGGTAGGTACAAGTCAAGTCAACCAGAATAAGGGCCTTTATCTCAGACTGACCCAAACAAACAATTACCCATAAACTTCGGTCTAAAGCAAGATATGCAAACTTTAGTTCTTTGCGTCATCCATATTTAGAAAGTTGTAAATAATGACCGTGCCATCAGAGTCTTCTTGTAGATTTCATGTACATTACATACGTGTCTTTGGCCTCTTTTACTTTTGTCTTGTATTACCCTTGGATTTAAGCCTTGCTCCTGCTCATATTGGCCCTATAATCTTGTTTTCAGAGGTAATGGGACCAGGGCATAGAACTCTATAATGAATATAGATGTTCTGCATCTGACTTTGCATCAGGTGTGTCAGTCTTACTATCAAACGTGATGTGTTTTTTTCCACCGAATCATATGAAGTGGTCTGCATGTGGTAGAGAGCGGTTTCCTGTGGGAATCCGTGCCACGCATACAGCCTGATTGATTAGTGAGGAAGGAATCATGCTGCCGTAATGTATAAACCTTATGTATAAAGAACATCTTTATTGGGAGAACATGGGCACATACCGTAAAACATTTCCCGAGTGTCACCTCAGCAGTACTGTAGTGTACACCTGGAATTGTTCATGTATATGCTGCAACCTCGTCTCCTAGCAGATATGGGGGTCTGTGTATCATTGCGCAGTGATAACAGATTCCAACAGCTCTGGTTCCATCTGCGTTTTGCCAAGTTTCAGCGGCTTACAATTGAACTTTCAACAAGGAAATGTTTAACATGGTTCTCCAGTAGCAACATATAAATAAATAAATATCTGCTGATTTTGTTGTTCTATTAAAAATATACTTTATATAAATAAATAGATAAGTTTTTTTTTTTTTTAAATTATAAATACTGCTATAACCATTAGGAATATTGCCGTGGTACATGCTGTAAATTTGGTAGTATTTACAAATGTCTCTAGGCCAGGAGTGGCCAAACCGGTCCTCGAGCTCTACCAATGGTCCTCGTTTTCCAAGTAACTAGCTGGTGCACAGTGTCACATTTCCCAGTCTCCCTAGCTGGTGCACAGCTGTAGTCATTACTAACTGTCCCATTTCCCAGACTCCCTAGCTGGTGCACAGCTGTAGTCATTACTAACTGTCCCATTTCCCAGACTCCCTAGCTGGTGCACAGCTGTAGTCATTATTAACTGTCACATTTTAACACCTGCTGCATTCATTCCTACTATAGATCCACAGGTGGCCTGAGACACATAAACTATTGGTAGATCTTGGGGACAGGTTTGGCCACGTGTGCTCTAGGCCATCGATTTGTTCTGGGACCGCATCAGACAATAAAAATGATTACAGGACCCCCACAAAGTACCACAGAATGGTCGCCCCATGTGGTCATCAGCAGTTCCTCCGCTCCCCAATGTGGATATCTGCATGTAGATAAGGGATCCTGGGGTGCAGCTTCTGATTGCAGCTGGGCTGAGCAGGAGAGGCAGAGCACCTGAGCGGGGGCGGAGTTGCCTGATGACTCCCCAGATCTCTAAGCCAGTGGAGTCTGAAGTAACAGACAATTCAGCTGATTTTTCCAGACTCCTTGGATTACTGGCTGAGAGATCAGAGGGGCCAGAAACCTTACGGTTAGCGTCATGTCGTTTTTGATCCCATGCTGAGAAGGTCAGGACCCACTTTGTGGTCATGTCTGACAGTTTGAGAACCACTGATGTAATCTATCCATCCAGTGGTTTTAGGAGTGGTGGTATGATACATTTATAGTGGGACTCCTGACACCTGGACAGATCTTGACAATCATATAGAGTACACAGAGCTGTACTGTCTGCACAAAAAGACAAATCAGGATGTTTGCCATATTGTATTTATTTTTCTCTTCCATTTCTTATGCCGCAGAGCTAAATCTGCTGCCTTTTCTCATTGCCGTCGTGTTTTGCTGTTTGGGTTTCTCTGCTTTTACAACCCTCACTAAAGAAAGCAAATCCGTGCTACATCTGACATTGGGTGGACAACAGGCTGCAGGATTCCCAACACAGTTATGAATACAATAAACATTAACATTGGCATCAAATATTTATTTGTCTTTATGGTAACTGAGCGGCTGCGTACCCCGGATCAGTCCCCCACCGGTAGTGTTTGCCGTAGTCGGATTTCTATTAAATATATAATACCCAGAGATGCAGCCAGCGCAATTCTTTCTGCTCCTTCTGTAATTACATTTACTATATAGGCTTATAGTGTGCATCAAAATGACCTGCAGCATGTGTGCTGGTGTAATAATATAATAGGCATTGAGATACAAGAATAAAATATCCCTGATTGGCTTATTCCTTCATTTGTAGGGAATCTGGACTGATGTACAGTGATACAAAGCGTCAGAAGCGTATACTGTATAAGTATGTGCTGCAATAGATCCACATTGTATAATAACGCATGGGGTGACCCTGGTCATTATCAGCTGTATGTCAGGGTGTTACAGATAATCGTTTTGTCACTTTCTCTAGAAATCTGTAAGAGCTTATTTGTATTGATTGACCCTAATGTTACTGTGTGTAATAAAGGGTGGGGGGATACAGCAGTAGGCAAGGGGGTTTTATTGATTTATGATCGCAAGCTCTAAAATACAGAGACACACAATTTCTTGTTCGATGACATACCAGAGATATCTCATCAGAATTGTAAAGGAGCACCACGGATCTGATCACCCACCATATCGGAATATGTATAGGATCAAAGGAATGGCTTCAAACCGTTGAAGACAAAGAACCCGGCCAATCAGTGAGCACTGATATCTCTGTTCATTTGATGACTTAGTTACCCAGCGCTTTCTGGGGCTGTCAAAGTTTTTAGGAGATCAGGTGTAATGGTAATTATTCGGGTCGCGTATCTACTAGGTGGATTGAAAGAGGCTTCATTCTACAAATCTTTGTTTTTGAGTGGACAACCGGACATACAGTGTTGAGTATGGGAGAGTGTATAGGAGGGATTTTGGGCTTTCATTAAAATATTCCTTTATTAGCTAATTTGAAGCCTTAGGTTCAAGTAGATAGCTTAATTGAGCTCTGGAGTGCGTTCCAATGATGGTGAGGTGCACAAGAGTGTGGAAAGAGGATATTATTGGCCAGTAGAGGACAGGAGAGAGAAGTGAGGTTGGAGAGGTGAGGCCGAGGCCTCTGGAGGTTTGAGATAGACTCTGTTGGGGAAAGGAAGCTTGTTTAGCGACCAGTAGAGATGGGCGGCAGGGCAGCGGAAGCTATGTTACATTTAATAATAATAATAATAATAATGATATTTGTATAGCACTTTTCTCCTAATAATAGTCAAAGTGCTTTAACATTGTCTTTACAGCTCAAAATACAAAGCAAGCTTAACAGTAGATATCAGTAAAATGCTTGAGTAAATAGTTACGTCTTTAGTCTAATTTTAAAGGATTCTATATGGGGGCATCTCGCACTGTTCGAGGAAGAGAGTTCCATAGAGTTGGAGCAACAAAGTTTAAAGCTCGACCCCCAGATGAATTAAGGGAAATTCTGGGTACTGTTAGTAGTCCTTCTTCAGGGGATTGTAGTAATCGAGTAGGACAGTAAGGAATCAGCAGCTGCTGCAGGTACCCTGGGCCCTGGTCATGTAGGGCCTTGAAAGTGAGTAAGCCAATCTTGAAAACAATTTGCCATCTTATAGGCAGCCAGTGAAGGGAGTAGAGAATGGGAGTTATGTGGCCGGAGCGGAGCTGGTTAGTTAATAGTCTGGAGGCTGCATGTTGTACCAGCTGCAAGCGGTGCAATTCTTTTGATGGGAGACCCAGGTAGAGAGCATTGCGGTAGTCTAGGCGCGATGCTATAAATGCTTGTATGACTTCTGAGGGAATTAAGTGCTTGATTCTGGCTATATTCCATAGATGATAGAATGAGGATTTGATTGTGGCTGACACCTGATGTTTAAGTGTCAGCCGGTGCGAGCGGGCATGGTGAACTGACAGTTCGCCATCCCGTTCGCACCTACCAGTGCGGGTGGTGGCGACCGGCTGCCCCTATAGGAACGCCCAGCGTTTCATGGGTGTTCCCATGAAAATGATGGGAGTTCACCTGGAAATTAGGCAGTCGCGGCTGCCAGGGGCAGGTAGCTGATGTCACCTGATTTTAGCTGCCCGCCCTCTTTCCATACTGAGAGCACGCAAAGCTAAGACACCAGAAAGTGTCTAAGTTTTGTGCACTCCTTCAAAAGATTTGTCCCCCTCACCCAAGGCTGTGAATGGATGCAGCCATGCGGGGAAACTTGACGTGCGAGGGGGGTGGCAGCTGGGCGAACGGCGGCCATTATTAAATCTACACGGAATGCTGCAAAATTGGCAGCATTGTGTGTGGAGCATAATAAGGTCCCTAGTCCTGTAGATGCTACAAAGGATCTGGAAGCTGAATGTGGGAAGAGAAGTGAGGGATAAGTCGGATGATAACCAGGTAGTGACCAATGCGACGGATAGAGGAGAGAGTAGTTCCCACATGATGTTTTGCCGTTAATGACACTGTAAACAAATATTTTTTTTAAATTATTCTTGTTGCAACAATTGAGGACAAATAGCTGGCTCCTAACTGGCATTGGGGCAGATGTATTAAACCTTAACAAGAGATAAATTCAAGTGTGATAAAGGGGCAGATGTATTAAGCCTGGAGAAGAGATAAACTGGAGTTAAAGTGGAGATAACATGAAAGAGATAACGCACCAGCCAATCAGCTGTGTTTGAAATATGACAGTTGGGATCTGATTGGCTGGTGCGTTATCTCCTTCCACTTTATCTCCAGTTTATCTCTTCCCCAGGCTTAATACATCTGCCCCAAGGAGAGATAAACGTCCAGCCAATCAGCTCCTTACTGACTTTTTTCAAACATAGGCTGTAACATGGCAGTTGGCAGGTGATTGGCTGGGTGTTTATTATCTGGGTGTTTATGTCTCCTTATCACCCTTGCATTTATCTCTTGTTAAGGCTTAATACATCTGCCCCAGTGTGAGATCCACCTTCCCAGGTGTATAGTACATGACTGATTAATGAACCTTCAGCTCTTACTGAACAAATCAACAATCAATCTATTTAAAAGAAGGAGGTGGGCTTTGCCCCAAATATAGGACAGTGGCTGAGCTCCAGCATTCTGTCATTGTTGTGACTAGATTATTCCACGCTTGTTCCCTGTCGGGATTACCTTATTCCTCGTGTTGCAGCCTGCACGGAGAACCTGTCTGTATCTATATTGCGCTGTATGAAGCCTCCTCCCTTTGATTACAGTGTAGTTCACAAAAACTGACTAAACCTGCAGTTGACAGATATTCCAATGAATCATTTCAATCTTAGTGACAGCGTTTGTTTGAGAATAAAAAGGTTGTTGGGCTGCAGCGAAGCAAAATAAATACTGTCTGTGAGTGGGTAGTAAATAGGATCTTCTACACAAGCGCATTTGTTCTCGGTAGTAAAATTGGAAGCTGAAACGCTGATATGATCAATGGGGCGTTTGCGCTTATTTTCTTACTGACAGACAAAGTGTTGTCAGTGCCAACCCCCTTTTCGGCCACCTCCTGGGTGAAATAAAAGTCACTTTTATCCAGGGCTATGGAGTCGGTAGATAAATGGCCCGACTCTGACCCCGACTCCGACTCCTCATACGGCTGACCCCGACTCCTCGACTCCTCTGTATTAATATGCGAATGTATTTGATACATTCCTTGAAGGAAAGAAAGGCAACATACATATTATTACTACAGAAACTAGAGGCTGTGAAGCCAACAGTCTACTGTATTGAACAGTTTAAGCAAAGGACAAACACAATGTTTGTCCGTTGGTTTGCTTGCTCGTCACCGTTCAATTCAAGGACACAAGGAACGATTTCTTTACCGAATCGTTACTGGCGCCGAAAAATGGTGCCTGTACATCAATATGAACCAGCGTAAGGAATGGCTTAGCCAAGGTAAACAAACGACCCCGCGCATGAAACAAGATCTTCATCCGCGTAAAAAGATGTTGCGTATGGTGGGAGAGCTTGGTTGAATGAATTTTTCGAGGTATTGAAAACCTTATTGAACGTTTGAAATAAGTTGTAAACTACAAGGGAGAGTATATTTATAAGTATTGGTGCTCCGAATTGTGCGTTGCGTGCCATATAGTGAAGCACATGAAAAGCATGGTTTTTCATGGTCACTTAACGTGTTCGTTTTGCGGTTACGTGAGGCACTGCATGCATTGGTCTTTATTCTTACAGTAGAGAAGTCATTAATTATAATTTTCGGAGTCAGAGTTGGAGTCGGTGCATTGTTTGCCGACCCCGACCCCAGGTACTCGAATTTTGCTCCGACTCCTCGGCTCCGACTCCAACTCCGACTCCAAAGCCCTGCTTTTATCACTGACTTTTATTTCGGAAGGGGAGAGAAATAATTTGATTGTCGTCGACACCATTTTTAATGTCATTTTTTTAAATATTTAACCATGTGTCAGCCAAATGGGTGGAAACGTGTACCCTTGCTCCACTACCGTTGTACTTGGTACAGGTTACCATTCCCAATCGTACATGTGAATGGGGGTATGAATCATATGGTCAAGGTCGACAGGTCATTAGGTCTCTCTGTAAAGCGCTGCAGAATATGTGTGCGCTATATAAGAAACTGTTAATTAATAAATAATAAATAAATCTATTGAAAGTGTTGAGATATTGTTAGTGTTAATGACATAATAAAAAAGAAGAAAAAAAAAGAAGGTGTGCCAGCGCTGGCTGTAATCAAATATGCTAGTACACGGCTCTCAAAAAGTATACAATTTATTAATAACAATAAACAAAATTATAATAAAAACAATTAATAATAATTAAAAACACTACAATGAGTCGCTCTAGAACCATAAGAAGTCCATAGTGCACATTTAGAAGAGGTATCCCAGGGGATATTTTGAGGATATATTTCAAATGGCTGTTATGCTCATAAGATGTTAAAATGAGTATAGCTGTATATTACCATTCCAATTAAGTCTGGTCCAGTGATTGCCAGAATCCGTGACTTTATGTCCTTAGGTTGTCCTATAGTTTCAAGGACTCAGGATGTCCCAATAAACGAATGTCCTCTGTAGTAGTTGCTGGATAATTAGGGAGCAGGCTGTGTCCCATATATTCTTAGGTCCAGAACGATTTTTGGAGGTTCATCGATGGGAGAGTGGACTTGTCACTTGGTGGATGGAAGGTATGGGTGGAGACAGCATAGACTCAAGGCTCAACGCGTTTCCCCGGAATCTCTGGCTTCATCAGGAGCAGATGTATACTTTTTGAGAGCCGTGTACTAGCATATTTGATTACAGCCAGCGCTGGCACACCTTCTTTTTTATTTCCATATATATTTGGGTCTGACAAACCCTGTGCCAGCTGCTGTCGATAGCGCACCACACAAATCTTCTTTTTTCCCAATTGCTTAATGACATAATAAGTTTCTTGTAAAGAATAATACATTGGCCTGATTTCACCCTATTCGGCGACTGGGCCAAATCTTGGGTGAAATCGGCCCAAATGTCATGTGCATCGTGTGCGGGTCGGAGGTCAAGCCAGCAGAACATAAATCGATGTATCGCGGACGATTCGGTCCATATATGTGTGGCAGAGGTGCTGCATCGCTGGCACACACATCTGCAAGTCTGGGCGGCGGGCAGGAGATAAAAAAAAAAAAAATTAAATATTCAAAATAATGTGCTGCCGCTGATTGTCTCAGAGAGCTGTAAAAAAAAAAAAGTACATCAAGTGCCAAATTGCATGTGAGCCTCCCGGGGGGATAAGATGTGACTTCTCCTATCGGAGAAGTAGCATAGTGTATGTGGGGGGCCTTCATATTACAGGTGGCCATACACTGCTACAATGTTTTGCAGCAGGGTGTGGCCATCCCATCCACCTTTAGCCGCCCAGGACCTTTCTTCTGCATGTGATGTATCGGATACAACCCCGCCGTCGGGATGGGGTCTGAGTCAGATGTCCCGGGAGCGCGCATCAGGTCAGAGCGGATATCAAAATCTGATCTGGGCCGTTGTATCTGATTTCTCAGCCCGATCCGTAGGAATTGGGTAAAAACATCCCTAAATCCGACAAGTGATCCATCAATGATATAATAACTCTTAAGGTGTGAACAAACGTCCCAAACCGATTCAGCATATTATACTTAAATAATAAAATAAAACACAAATAAATGGTGGAGTATTTCAGCTGTGTATCTTCCCTGTAATTCTAGACAATGTGATTTATTTCTGTGCAAATACATCAAAATCATCTGTGAATTTGCTTAATGCGACCCGTCCCCATCTCATGGCCGTAAAACACAGGATTGCAATTTAAAAAAAATGTTTCTCCTCCACCCGGCGCTTTTACCCAACAGGAACTTGCTGTGTGATTTTCTAGAGCACGTCGGCAGAAATCAGTATAAATTCCGCCTGACGAGAGTGTAATGCGTCAGTCCTTTACAGACAATTAAGAATGTAAGCCGTAAAGAGTGATGAGGCACAGCGTAATGTTCAGTGTGAGATTCATACACACAGCCCAGACACAAGTTACCACAAGGTGAACTGAAGGACATGAGGAATACTGTTGGCTATGTCTGCTGAGAGTAAGTTTGGGCCATGACCATTCATCTTGGCTCCAGTCCATTTAAAGCCCATTTAAAACACCGCCTCCTCTGTATCATGTGACTACTTACACCAGCTAACTTCGCTGTTCATGCCGCCACAAAGGAGCACAGAACCGTCCCCGCCGCCCGACCAACTGTGACGACCTGAACAGTAAAGTTTTTGTTCAACGTTTCTCCACCTGTTATAACTACAGATGAAACCATTAATATCCCTTCAAACGTTTAAACTGTCAAAGTTGGGAGGCTTTTTAGGTGACCGCAAGGGTCTCTTAAAAAAAAAAAAAAAAAACCCTGTAAAACTGTCAACACCACAAGACTGTCAACACCACACTGTCAAGACCATAAGACTGTCAACACCACGCTTGGCACCTTGGTCGCAGTTTATAGGGTAGTGACAGGTCTCCCCCAGCACTTATGGAGTCTCCTACCCTCCAATACTTGTGTGCTGGTTAGTAAGGCTCACATCAATGCAAGTGTTGTTGACTCCGTTCTGTGAGCAGGATATACCTGCTGACGGACCCAAAAAGTCCGGATTGAGAAACGTTTTGTAGACTTAATACACTCCCACGTAGGCAAAATAGATAGTTTTGACTAGAAGTTTGGAACATTCCTTGGACATCCCTTCTGTACAATGTAACAATTGGGACTATTCTGTATGAATCAAAAGAGATTTAAACGTATACTTACATAATGATCGCTTCTGCTTTAGGTGATGCTCCAAATTCTGCTTTCAATGCATAGGGATGCCAGAAAAATAAATGAGCAGTACAACAGAACAGACACAAAAAGAAACCAATAAATGAAGCTGTGTTTTTGTTGTTCCATAATTAATATCCCTTTCACATCGCACTTTTAAAACAGTATATTGCCGTTTTTCTTCCATTTTAAAACGTTTAAGGCTGCAATGTGAAAGTGCAAAGTTGATTTACCGGTTAAAGTTAACCGGTATTTCAACACGGTTAAAAAGTAGAGTCCTACACGGTTCAAAGCCGTTTTTTAGGCAGTGTGAATGGCTCTATTTCAATGGCTTGAAACGTGTCCCTTGGGGGTTAAACGGGTTGAATGTTTGAATGGTATTAAATGATTTTTAAAACGGTTTTCACCTGCAATGTGAAAGGTCTCAAGGCTCAGACCCGTTTTAAAGTCCCATTTAAGAATACCGTGTCATTACCCATTTCTGCAATGTGAAAGCAGTATTAAGGTATTACTGAAACCGCAGCGATGGTTTTCCCACAAGGCACCTGAGGCCAGACAATAATGTTGTCATTATGGGCGCCCTTAAACCCCAAATCCGCCCTAGTACCCAAGGGGATATGGTCGCTAGGCCGACACTATGTAGGCTGCCATTCAATATTGATAGGGCTTACATCGACACATGACATAGGTAGACATGGCTATGGTAGAGCAGGGGTGGGAAGCCTCCAGCCCGTGGGCCATAACCCCCCCCCCCCCCTCCCCAGTAGCCAGTGTCAGTGGCCCGCCCAGAGGACAGAAGTACAGAGGAGTTCTCGTGAGAACTACGGACTTCCTGTACTTCCTCTTAATCTGCAGCAGCCGGAGACTGTGAGTCCTATTCAGCAGCAGCCGCCGGACTGTGGGCCGCCTGTTGCAGCAGGACAATAAGTATGGCCCCCCCGAAGGATTTTTTTAAGCATGCAAACTGCCCTTGTCATAAAAAAGGTTCCCCACCCCTGCACTAGGGTGTGGGGGTAGAATATAATAGTGAGGCGGTACACTGATACTGTGTCCATGTCAAAATTTGGGATAAATCTGGGGTATAGATTATGATTGTCAAATCCCATTCCATTCCGTAAAATCACTTGTTAACCGAAAGTAGGCAAGAAAGTTGCACAAAGTTTTTTTTTTTTTGTTGGTTTCCTGTGAGCCGCATACAGTAACACACCATTAACAATAGCACGTCTTGTCTGGGGGGCACATGTCAGCTATGATTCCACAGCGTGTCAGCTGTTTCATTTCACCAGGGAAGTAGATATTATTTTTTGACATTCAAAGAGTTTCTTTAGCAATCCAGGTGCAGATCGGAGCCTTCTTTCAGCACTGGAGCCGCCGGCAGCCCGACTCTTTGCTTGTTGATAAAAGAATAACACCAGCCGCCGGTGAAACTGGTTCCTGTGTATATGAATAGAGAATTGCAGGTGTACAATGTGCAGGGGCGTTAAGTAGACTTCTCCTGTGTCTCAGAAGCTGATGCCTGGAAATGTTTTATTGTACATAATAATAATAATGGACTTGGAGAACCCTACGGGGACATAAAGAGGAAATCCTACCTGGACTCTGCATTTAAATTGATGGATTGTACACGCTTTGGTACAGGCTTCCTATCATAGTAATGGCAGGAAACCTCTGCACATCACCTAACTACAAAGCTGTGTATTTTGTCTATTAACTGTAATGAGAGGCATAAACTATACATGTACAACATTATGCATGACTATGGTGTAATACATAGTACGGTATGGATCCATAGGATCCTAATGTCTTGGCGGTTTCCCCTAAACTCTGTGTGTAAGAACACAACATTCTATGTGAGAAGAACAGGACAGAGTGGGATTGTCTATGTCATATAGGGGGGGCTGGCCATATATTCAGGGGTGTGCAATGTATCAAGCTGTCCCATATCGGATTCACTCTAAATATTCAGCTGGACATTGGGACACGCCCCCCAACTGCTGGGTAAATGTGCTCCCAAATTTGGTGGTGGTTGTCCATCCAAAGTGGGTTGTTGGGAAGGATCCTCGCCTCTTCCTGGGGAATATGAATGGGGGAGATGAATTGGAGCACACGACAACGTCAATGCCTGTGCACCCCCGTTCACACTATGGAGGAGGCAGCGCTGCCTTCTCCCCCGCCCCCGATGAAGCTCCGCCGCTGTCTGACGTCAGCGACCCATGTGGAAATCCCAGGTGCAGCCCTGCATTTGCGGTCTGAAAGGGGTATAACACAACTCATGCACATGTTGTAGGGCAGTGTTTTCCAGCTTCAGTCTTCCAGGTGAAAAAAGAAAGAAGGGTGGTGGAGCGCTATACCTAATAATAACACACGTTGATAAATTGGGTATTATATTAAAATAAAGACAAATTTAATATATGACATATATAATAACACTAGTACAAAAATTATAAAAATATGCACAAATTAAAATGCTACGGACAATGAAATAATTGATTATTACCACTTGTTCCTATTAAGGATCCCTTTAGGCTGATCTGACTAGGTCTCCCATTTTGTAATCCAAGTGACTGGTATTGTGGGTGTCCATATACCTGCAGAAGTCCCGAGATGTAATTCCTGAGGATGTCTATCAGGTAACCTGTAGGTACAGGTGGGGTCTCCAGAGATTGAGCAGGTGGTGGTGTCCCTTGATAGTACAGTCCAGTATTGGAAACAGATATATTTATGGGGTCCAAGAGAATGTCCGGTGGGGATCTGGTTCAAGTGGATTGTGGGTAGAGATGTCCAATGTCCAGTAGCAAACAGCAACTGACGCATTTCGTTGTTATCTAACAACTTTTTCAAAGGACCTTTAAAAAAGTTGTTAGATAACAACGAAACGCATCAGTTGCTGTTTGCTAGTGTTTAGTTAAGATGACCTCACTCAGATGCATCGATATTGATACCGTTATCCAGAACTTAGCCAGATTCCAACTAGTGGGGTCAATCTTAAAAAAATGAGTGTTTATGGAGGATTACAACATTGATTATGTATTTGGGGCTATGTTTTAAGGGGATACATATGATATCGCAGAGGTGGGGTTACTGGCAGCCAAAAGACCAACCCCCGGCATCCCTAAATGGAGAACCCAAACGGTCTCCAAAATACCCCTTTTCCACTAGACACGCCGGGCCACATCTGAAATTTTGTACCCGGGTGCTACCTGGCTTGCAAACCCTTTCCCACTAGTCTCCTAACCTGTCATAATGCTGGTGGGTGATGAGCAGCTAGCTCTACATCCCATCCCTCAAGCGCCTGTACTGTTCATCTACTGTAGGTGAACAAACTCTTTTTTATATCAGTCTTCCAGGTGCCTGTTGTCTGAGGATGAGCACAGTACACTGCCTTGTAGTTATTCTGGATCCCTCCCTCTCCACACATTACGCACCTCTCACAGTCCTGCTGTGTCCATATATAAAAATCTATCCAGAAAAAGACAATCTAAATGCTACTAAGACCCTCATCCATTCACAGTGTGTACTACTGTAATCTCCTTTCTGGATTCCCTGTAAACGCTTCTGTCTTTCTCTTCAATCTATCCTCAATGCTGCTGCATCTTCCTTTTCCAAGCGTGTCCACCTACCTTCTCTATGAGCCCTACACTGACTCATCTTCCGAATCTAATTCAAGCTTCTTACACTCAAAAAACCCTCACCCATTTCCAGGGCTGGATTAAAGGGGGGCGGGCGGGCACGGGGGGTAAATACATGCATTGCATCAACCACTGAAGGTTGACATAGCTTAGGATGACACATGAAAGAGGTGGACGTGGCTAAGGTCGACAGGGTTGGAAGGTCGACACAAGCATTAAGTTGACAGTCAAAAAGTTGACATGAGTTTTTCACTTTCTTTTTTTTAACCGACATGTGGCGACAGGCAGTATTTCATGCCCTTCCATCCACTATGGCGTGGTGAGAGAATAAAATAGTGGAAGCATGGCGGGGCGCAGTGGCACACTTTGACGGTGACCATGTCGACATCTGGAACAAAAACAAACGTGAAAAACTCACGTTGACTGTCGACCTAGCCATTACTGACCTAATGCTTGTCGACCTTCCAACCATGTCGACCCAATGACCAAATTCCCAGTGTGCGGGGGCCTTTCGTGCGAATCATGTGAGATTTCATAGCCAAGGCCAGAACTAGGTGAGCATTTCATTTGTACTTTTCTAGACTTTCTAGAGCTTTGGGGATCTGTGATTGTGTAGTGACACGTTTTCCCCCAGCAATGTTTATTCAACACATGAAAAAAACCAACTCGGCAATGCCTACACCTCCGATATTGCCTATAGGATGACTTGTTTCTGCTGGCAGAGACCGTCGCAGCTTTATCACGGACATTCTCTGCATAATGACATGTTTGTGTGAGGGGCGTGAACAGAACAGACACATGTCAAGGCGTCAAACTTTTTCTGACTTGTTAAAGTTCTCACAGTTGTCGGAGAGCTCCGTGCTGCAGCCACAGCGTCCGCTCTTACCAAGTTATCCTATAGAATAATAACTTCACGTACAATACCTGGAGCCCCGGTGATTCCCAGCCATTAATGGTAAGAGCTGGGGATTGACATATACGGAATTCTGTGATTCAACAATTCTGTAGCACGTTCGTTTACGTTTCCACCTAGAACTTAGAAGTTCAGTGAATGATTTGTCATTCTTTCTTGGGCTTGTTCGCAGCTTTTTTACTCCATGATGATTTATTTCATAGGGTTTTTGTACTCTGTGATCAACTTGGGGGCTGCTTGGGGTTTCTTGGTAGCAGTACAGATCCGAAATGGTGAGAAAGCAGCAGCGCTGAAAGGTGTAGGTGCAGCAGGCCCGTGACCTTGCTGTGTATTGGGAATGATGGAAAAAGTACATTTGGTGGAAGAGGGGAAAGCCTGATGAATTTAGATACCGGCTGATACAGTATAACCAGTGCTGATGAATTACCGCAGTCACTAGCAGTATACAGTATTGTATAATATGTTGTTTATGCTGTGTTTTTGGGGGGTGTTTTGCTGTGCCACAATTGTTTTCTTTTGTTGCTTTATTGTAGATATTTAAGTTCATTTACGTAAAAGTAATGTGTTTGGATGGCGGTAGGGGTGGAACTGGCTAATGACTAGTTGAGTGTTGGCCACCTGCTTACCCCTGATAGCGTTTTTTAAGGATTGTCTTATGGGGCTTTAACGGTGCTTGTCTTTGGTATGGGTTTATGGGGTCAACCTGCATTGTGTTGTCCACTGAAGGTCGACACCTGAAATAGTTGACATGGGTGAGTTTGACATGGTCAGAAGATCAACACAAGCATTAGGTCGACAATGGGAAGGTCAACAGTCAAAGGATCGGCATTTTTTTTTTACTGTTTTCTGTCCTAAATGTCGACACAGTCGGCATGGGCACTGTCTAAGTGTACCGCGTCTCCTTGCATAGCTCGTTGCGCTCGCCATGCTTTGGGCACACAATTTTATTTTCCCACCGCGTCATAGTGGATGGTAGGGCATGAAATACCGCCTGTTGGCACATGTCGGTTAAAAAAAAAAAAAATGAATGTAGACATTTTGACTGTCGACTTTCCCATTGTCGACTTATTGCTTGTGTCGGCATTATGACCCTGTCAACCTTACCGATGTAGACCTATTTCAGGTGTCGTTCTAAGGCCTGTCGACCTTCAGTGGTCGACACAATTCATGTCGACCTTAATAAGGTCCCCATGTTTTATGGTTATCATGGTACAGCTTAGGCTACATAATCATAGATTGTGTCTTCTGTTATTGGTTTATAAAGACCTAGCACCAGTAGGATTCTGGGTAAGAGAATCCGTTTCTCATCCTGTAACCCGTTAGTGAGTTAAACCCTAGTGGGTATAAATGTATATACACCGGGTACAGATGTAACCATGCTCATCTTTGCCGGATCGCCACCTCGCGCTTGTCCCATATTTGCGCCTGCGGCGTGGAATGGCCACACTGTGATATCGCCTCTCATTGCATTTCTATGAGCCACGGGAGTAGCATCTGGATTGCACCAATCGCCATGGGAGTAGCAAGTGGCGATTGGTGCAACAACGATAAGCGTGGCTACATCTTTATAACACGTTTCTGACAGCTTCTCTGCTGGTGCTGCAGAGGAACACACACACTAGAACGATTTTTGGCCGATTGTCCGATTTCCGACCGATCGTCCGATATATCGGCCGATTATCGGTAAAAATCGGCCGAGGTAGAGGTTGATTTTGACCCCAGAGGTCGCGAGGTTCTTAGATTTTTAACAAGTTACATTTGGTTACTAATGCTTTGACTAATGTGGGACAATTGGCTGATGGGAAAGGTGCATGTACAGTAAGCATGTTACCTACAGTTTAATCGTTCACTCCATGTTCACTTAACATAGACTTTTCCGAAGGGGCTGTACGTTTACATCGCAGCCCAGAAGGCATACACACTTCACGGATATACACCTTTATGATGGTGGACGTTATGCCTTGCCTGAGGATACAAATACAATCCTATAGACATACGTATCCAAGTTTGGTATATACCAACATCTCCCTCCACAACACATGCGGCCAATGACATACAGTGCATCAATAATTTGGTGCACCGTGATCTGCTTCATCTGTAGCAGTATTTTACTTCCAGGAATCCTTTATTGGGGTTTGTTATGTCCTCCCGTGACTAGTCCGCAATTAACCCATTATCCCTTTTATTCATAGTTGAATTTATTTGTTTTAGCAGCTGGATTCCTGCCCTTTGGCTGTTACATTATATTAATTTAGGAATACATAGCAGGCACACTGCAAACTTAGCAGCCACTACCATGGTAACGGATGTGTACATCTGGTGACTTATTTAAAAGTAATTTTAGTGTTCAGACAACGCTGTCTCTCGATATGTGTTTTTATTCACCATATCTACATAAAAGTGTAAGCCAGTCTTTACATTGCTTTAGGTTAAACGAGGGCTGATTAGGCATGAGGGCATTTAGGAGCCTGTGAATTTAGTGATTGTCTCAATAAAGTTTTGTGACTCTATAGATTACTCATTGAAGCTTAGGGTAGTTGTTAGATTGGTCAGCCATTAGGTAGCCAGGGGGTGGTAGCTTGTGCAGGGGTATATTAGGAGGAGTCAGATGCTGCTGCTTCCTCTTTGAGTCTGGAATCCCACCCTCCCTTCCCATGCTCTCCTAATTGCTACCTGGCCTGTCGGCTATCACCTTTGACATTATGGCTGGTGAGTCCTGCCTCAGGGGGATGTTGGCCACTTCCTGGAAGTGTACTCGCCATGCCATAGAAGGGGCGGTAAGATCGCCACAGCCAGGCTGTGCCGTGAATAGATGGGGGTGTTTCATCGCCCAGGTTATAAGTTGGGGCGTTGTAGTCGCCACCATTATTAACACCTTTTGACTGGAGCTGGTCTCCAAGCGCTTTCCTGGCCATCCCTTTACAATAGGGTCATACCAGTTAATAAATACCCATGACATTTTAACTTATGCAGTTGTTGTTCCTGTCGTTATTTTAGGATAAGATGTGTCCGTGTGATTTCTAGGGGTAATATAGAGTTAAGGTTAAATGTTAATCATTATGATTCAATAGGCGCCGTAATGCATTGAGAATCCCTATACTAATACAATTAGAAATTAGCTATATAAAATAAGTTGCTGTAGATATTGGTTTGTACCTGGCATTACCCGTGAACTGCTGTTATCTAGCGATTAGTTAAGATGACCTCACTCAGATGCATCGATATTGATACCGTTATCCAGAACTTAGCCAGATTCCAACTCACGGGGTCAATCTTAAAAAAATGAGTGTTTATGGAGGATTACAACATTGATTATGTATTTGGGGCTATGTTTTAAGGGGATACATACGATATCGCAGAGGTGAGGTTACTGGCAGTCAAAAGACCAACCCCCGGTATCCCTAAATGGAGAACCCAAACGGTCTCCATAATACCCCTTTTTCCACTAGACACGCCGGGCCACATCTGAAATTTTGTACCCGGGTGCTACCTGGCTTGCAAACCCTTTCCCACTAGTCTCCTAACCTGTCATAATGCTGGTGGGTGATGTCATTGGGAGGCGGTGCCGGGAGATGAGAGCATCTCCTATTGGCGGCTTTTACATTGCAGTGAACGGTACCTGGGTCACAACTACCCGGGTTACCCGTTTTCACTGCCGGGAGCATCCTGGGTCCAACCCTGGATATTATTCATTGAGACATATTTAAAGTAGCAAAAAAATAAAACTAGTTGATGCGTGTCCTCGCACAAAATCCCGGGTTATTTTTGCTAGTGGAGTATAAGTGACTTAACTCTCTCCCCTACCCCTTAAACCCTCCCTGCATGTAGCCTAAACCTATCCCTCCCCCCACAGCTTAACTCTACCCCCCCCCCCCCCCCCTGCAGCCTAACCCTTATTACCCACTGGTGCCTAAATCCCCTCCTTCCCCGGCCTAACCCAGCATCCTCATCCATATCAAAGCTCCAGCCCAACGTTCTGATGGCAGTTGGGATTCCGTTGCCGGAATTCAGTTAGCCGCCAATATAACTGCATCTCATTTTAAAAGGGTACCTTTCTATGAGGACTGCGACAATGCAAGGTTATGCTGCATTATGCAATGGCCATTTTTGGGAGGAGATTGCCAGTATTCAGTCTGCATTGTATCTATACATTTACATTTCTAGAAAGCATTGGAACAGGGGCAGCAGTCGTCACGTCCTTCTGCTGTGCGGACTGGTTGGGACAGGACAGGGAACAGATCAGTTCTTTCTCTTTATACACTATGACGACTTCTCTCGGTGAAGTCACCAGCGAACACCCTTGAATCGCCCAAGGCCTTCCGGGTGGCAGGATCTCATGCAATATATCGCATGTGGTCCTTTTGCATGCAATATATCGCATGCGACCCCACGCATCACATTGGCAGGTGAATTGTCATAGTGTATGGGTATACTGTCAATATTTTGACTCATATCAGGTCGACATGCATTGCGTCAACCACATAAAAGAGATGGACATGGTCGACAGGGTTGTATAGTTTTATTGGCGGCTAATGGAATTCCGGCAATGGAATCCCAACTGCCATCAGAACCTTGGGCTAGAGCTTTGATATGGATGAGGATCCCGGGGAAGGAGGGGGGTTTAGGCACCAGTGGGAAATAAGGGTTAGGCTGCGGGGGGGGGGGGGTTAGGGTTAGGCTGTGGGAGGAGGGGTAGGTTTAGGCTTCAAGCAGGGAGGGTTTAAGGGGTAGGGGGAGTGAGTTAAGTCACTTATACTACACTAGCAAAAATAACCCGGGATTTTGCGCGAGGACACGCATCAACCAGTTTTGGGAGGAGATCGCCATTATTCAGAAATAGACCCATAATCACAGAGGCGGAACTACCATGGTTGCAGCAACAGCATTGCATCGGGACCCCTAATGACAAAGGTGCCCACTGCTGTGTGGCATATTGTGAATTTGAGTTTGGGTGGAGGGCAAGTTTTATTGTTTTTCCAACTGGGCTCACCACCCACAAGTTCCACCAATGCATACACATATCCGTTCCAAAAATGCATTGCCATAGTGATTATTTCCTTCACATCAATTCTATTCTTTAAACCACAGTATAAGAGATCTGTCTCCATCTACCCCCAAAACCTCTGAAGGGCTGTAAAAGTGAGTGGAAGCTGTTTACACATGCACAAAGCTATATAAAAATGACAAATTGTCATCTGACGAGTTATACTTTCAAGTTCCAGTAATCGCTGCACTTGAAATTCTGTTTGATGTGAAGCAGGTAACTCTTATGTTGCTTCGGGGCGAGAGAATTGTCAGGTGCCGTGCACAGGCGAATGGGTAGTGAGCAGCCTCTGCACTCGCCGGTAAGCAGGAGATTATTCTGTAAACTACCACCATTATACCACAAGATATTTAGGGATAAGTTCTTTAATGCTCCTCTTGAGTCCTCTCACTGAATAGACAGCGATATCTACATTCAGGGCTGAGACTCACCAGTGTCTTCCAGACAAATGAATTTAGATTAAAGGCTGCACACGTACCACAGAGAGATTTATTGAGTGAAACTGACTCAAATGACTCTCAGCCAATGGAGCTGTAAAAAGACCATTTATGATGAGCGTTATCATGCAAGGAAAGGAGCCAGGTTATTTCCCAAGAGGTGGATGGAAACAATAGAATTACAGTTCCGCCTATAACATAAATGTGGGGGGGGGTTATTGCAAGATTACAGCCAATCCCTTATTTGTAATGCAAAAATGTTCTTTAAAAAAAAGTGTTTATTATTAGTTACTGCTCAGTTCCCCTGAATATGCAGTTTATCATATATATATATATATATATATATATATATATATATATATATATATATATATATATATATATGATGTCATCACTGAAAGTAATTTTTGCAGGGACACTAATCTGTTTCAAACTTGCTTGATATGGAGAGAGACAGATTGGAGGTAGGAGCAGATAGGGACTGGGGGTGGGGCGGAGAGTTTGTGGGATAAAAACTGTTACAGCTCAAAGTGAAAGTACATTGAAGAAGCTGTTTTTTGGTCAGACTTTTATCCAGTATAGGATAATTATTAAGCCTGCTCAGAGCAAAACCTTCTGTGTTTGTGCATGTGTGAGAAAGAGATGTAGTTTCATTCTCTGCTGTGACAGTGTTTTGGAGACTCACAGACTCTAGATTTATATATATATATATATATATATATATATATATATATATATGTGTGGCAGATGTCCGGCACTCACACGAACCAAATGCAGCTGCTCCTGGTAGCCTTGCCAAATGATAAATATGCTCCACTTGCTCCAAACGGAGCTGCGGCCGGCACTCAAGGAGACTTGTAGAAATAAGTAGATGCGACCGCACATTGGTGTCGCATCTACTTATTTCTACAAGTCTCCTTGAGTGCCGGCCGCAGCTCCGTTTGGAGCAAGTGGAGCATATATATATATTTTTTTTCAACCGTTTTACCTTGTGGCGCACTAAACTAAATAAGATTTTATAATTGCCAAGGCACACCATGAGATCCCCACAGGGCAAAACACATTGGACCCCACAGGGAAAAACTAAACCTATTGGCCTCCATATAAAAAACAACCACAGTGGTCCCCACAGGTAACAAAAATTTAATACATAGGCTCTTTACATGAACAGAAGAGACCAGTAAATAACAGTTGGACTGGTGGTGGCTGTAAGCTGGTTTGGGCATCCCTAGATTTGGGGCGCACTTCAGAACAGCTCAAGGCACACTAGTGTGCCACGGCACAGTGGTTGAAAAACACTGATGTAGATGATAGACCATTCAGTATATAGTTCCCAAGAGTTGTACAATTCAGAGGCTGTTTATCATCTATCTATATCTATCTATATCTATCTATCTATATATATATATATATATATATATATATATATATATATATATATATATGTGTAGTGTCCGTGAGTCTCCAAAAACGCTGCCATCTGCTGTCAGAGAGTGAAACTACATCTCTTTATCACACATGCACAAACACAGAAGGTAGCAGACTAGCTAAATCTTATGTGCAACCGTCAATGCGGCAGGGAGTGAGGTCTGAGGGAGCAGGGCCCTGGTGCGGCAGGCGGGCACCGGAGAGCAGGATCCAGGGTAGCGGCGGGAGAATAGAAAAAATCCTATTCAAAAGATGCGCTCAGCCAATCAGCACCCACCCAGTCTTTTCATTAGGCCTTTTTCTATTCTCCCGCCACTCATCACTACCCTGCACCCTGCTCTCCTGCCGCTACCCCACCTACAGCTCCCCGGGTTACATGTGCTAAATCACATCCGATATATCACATGTAAAAAATCACACATCAAGTGCCAACTCTTATCAAGCTCTCCCGGGTGAGCTCAGGGGAAGTTGGTGCTGACTTGTACTTAGGACAGGTTGACCTAATGTACGGGGGCCATTCGATAAGGGACCGCATGCAGCCTCAGATGCTGTACCTTGTCCATTGGCTAGCCCGCGTATGATACATCACATGCCGTCACTTAGCATACAATCTCATTTTAGGGTTACCACCTCATCCCTTTAATTCCGGACACATATTAATTACACAGGTTCTGTGGCTGGCTGACTTCAAGACTCATTTCACCTGGTTTTAAACTGCCACAGAACCTGTGTAATTAATATGTCCGGAATTAAAGGGATGAGGTGGTAACCCTATCCCATTTACCGCTGCGGGATACGATGTCGCCTTATTACAGCAGTGACAATCTCTGGATCCGCACGGGTCCGCACATCAGGTTGGAAGCTGAAGTAAAAGACATACAATTTGACACTTTTCACACAATTTATTGGCCGGATTCATCAAAATCATGTGAAAATTACAGTTACCTAGGTGTAGATGTATGAAGCAGCGATAAAGGAGGAGAAGTGAGCCAGAGGAGAAGTGGCCCATGGCAACCAATCAGCACTGAAGTAACATCTATAATTTGCATAATATAACATTATACAGAGCAGCTGATTGGTTGCCATTGGCCACTTCTCCTCTGGCTCACTTCTCCTCCTTTATCGCTGCTTCATACATCTACCCCACAGTTACATAGTAGGCTGAATAAAGACATCCATCAAGTTCATTCAAGTTGGCTTTATGGCCCAAACCGCACTAGTACTGTATAGAGGCCTTTACACCTCTGGTGGAAGGTACGTGTTTTTCCTAATATTAACCAAGCTATCATTCTATCTACTGAAAAGTTCTAATATGCGTTTTACATTTCTCCTTCTATATAACACATACCAGAGTAAAATACATACATATGTGTTAAGCTGCGGCCCATTTCATGTTTCCTTTTGGTTGCACCAGTGAATCTGGCCGCAGTTTGCCCCCCTGAATAAATATATCACACTCACTGGATGTCTGACAGGCTATAGTGTTATTTTGGGCATTGCAGAGGGTAATTACAGGTTTTAAATTCAGCAAACACAGAAAATATGTATTCACCCAACAACATTGTCTTATTTCTGCGAGACATCAGTTTCACTCAATTACTCCCAGCGGAAAACATTTCCATAATTTGACACGCGTTCTACAATCTGAGGTCAGTTCCACAAGCCGCCTCCATTAAGGTCACCAATAATACAGTATTTCTCTAATGATATTACAGCACTCTGCTGATATGTATGCAGTAATCAAACTATAATAACACTCTCCTAGCATTTCCTTTCTTAAGAATCCGGCACCGTCTAACGATCTTGTGCTTCTTTTGCATGCATTACCTGTTTTTTGGATATTTTGTGATCTTTAATGAGGTTGCAGAGAGAACAGATCCATTCTTCCCGGGCTAATGCAGCATTGTAATAGCGATGCGTAGCAGGCCGTATAAAGGTGAACACAAGGAGAATCAGACTCTATTAATAAAGTAGATCTTTAATCCACATAAAAGCAGGGCTATTATTGAAGGCTTCTAAAGCTTTGTGCGGATCGCTTTCCACGCGGGGACGGAGGCCTGTTGGATGAGTCTTGTAATGAGCTATACTTTGACTTTTGTCAGTGGTCCCGATTGTACTCTACAGCGTGTATTAAAATAGAGTGTTCAGAGGCCAGTGGAAACTGTTTTTTTTTTTTTTTTTTAATTAGGGTACACGAAGATCTAAGAAACTGTAAGCCGCGTAAAAGTTCTTATTTTCTCTTTAAAGTTTCGTGTTTGGGAAAAACTTTCCGTGAACAATTGCCAAAGGTGCCAACATTTCAAATGTCCTTAGAGATACAATAATTGAAGTTGCAATCTTAAACTAAACGTAATGCAGGCTATAAGAAAATATGTTGGTAATTACGGTGTCTTCTTGGGGTGTGCCCGGCAGCCACAGGGATTCTGGTCTGCCCCCGGTGACTAGTGTTTGCAGGTTAATGTCGCACTGTAGCACCCAATGCCTGTCACTGATGATGAGACGGCAATTTTGTTAAAAACCGGTGCCGCCCTTTTCCCCTTGTGATGCCTCTGATTACAGGATCTACAGTATCTCACACTGGTCTCCTTTAAAACCAGTCTATGGGCCAGATGTATCAAATTACAAAAAGTGATAAAATGGAAAGTGATAAACAGCCAGCCAGTTGCTACCTGTCATGTTACAGACTGGTTTTGAAAAATGACAGATAGAAGCTGATTGGCTGGTTGTTTATCACTTTCCACTTGATCACTCAAGCTTGATCTGGCCCCATGTCACCTGACAAACAGGCAGAGCTGTTGTCGATGTCCCTCCCACTGCTTGTTATTGGTGCTTACACTAGGGAATGTGCATCAACAGCCAGTGTGTTTTTGCTATCCGTCTGTCTATCTATTGATAGATTTCTGAGTGCCGCCTTCCTTGTTACTGTATGTATATTGGGCTCCGATCTTAGAGGGGGAGGGGTCTTATTATCATGGACATCTATTCCCAGTGTAAATAAATGTGTCTAATATCTTCATAAGTCAAATGTCCGTTTTTATAGTGCTACATTGAAATAGCTTCTGTCTTAGACATATTTTATATTTTGGCGCTTTTTAGTTTATCATAAGATGTAAATGCAGTCGTTTTGATTTGCTGCTATTTATTTTGATATAACATGAAAAGCTCTACGCAATTCAAACTTATTTAAAATGTTCGGTATTGTTGCCAACAATGTAAATTATCTGGATTTAGATCTGGATAGTGATTTATAGTCAAATATGTTTATTGCAAAATATTTATAGAACTTTTTTTGTGTTTATTTGGTTGTATTTTTAAGTGTATTAAATAGTGTAATATGCGATGAATGCATTGCTAAGTTATAATTAGGATGCGATTAGTGATTAATTAGGTAGAATAGAATTTCCTTGCCTTATTAGTGTGAGTTATCAAAACTAGGGAGGCTTCATTTATGGCTTTCAGAAAGAACACGTATTTATGCTGTAATAAGTAGGGTTTTTTTATGATGGGACAGGGAATTATTAGCTGTACTGAATATTTTTTTACTTAATTTAAAAAATCAGTAGATGAAGTCATTTTCTCTAAATTACATTCACTGCGCTGGTGTCTCATCACCAACTCACCATTAGAAATGTACATAAATAACAAAAACATTACTCTGCGCTTATGTTTTACTATTTAATATGCTGAATTTGCAGAACATGGAATTGCATTTTTTTCTTGTTCCGCAACAATTTCAAACTTCCTCAGTGAACAATAACGTCCTCCATTTAAGCGTTTCTCTCTACGCGGTATATTCTAATTATAGAGTCATTTTTACCAGACCGTTTTAAAATAAGTCATTGTAAACCGGTTCTGTTGCATTCTACTGACTATTAAACTGGAAAACAGATGTAATTTTAATCAGAGAAAGTAAATAAATCACGAAAAAATGTAATAGGTGTACCTTTATCACCACCTATTTTTATATCGGGTGTCACGTTGATGTCTGAGTGTGGTAGGACAGTCTTGAAAATCCCTTTTTGCATGGTAAAAGATGTTCCAGTCCGTGGATATTCTCCCCAATAGTCACATTTTTGTCAGGCCTAATTATGCAAAGTGGATGGCGCTCTGTCTGACAGTTACCGTAGTAGTGCGAAGACTTTCCTCATACACATCGTAAATCTCTTAACTTCTCCAACACATTACTCTAGCATATGTTAAACTGTAATCTTAAAACAGTCTCCTCGCTCCACCAGCACTGTTCTTAATTACTGTATCATCATATTATATAAAAGGCTAAATTCTCCTCACCTTTTTGAGGCGAAGAACCGCCAGTGACAAATAGAGGCCACTCATCAAACCAAATTACTCCTTGACACAGTGTCACTTCCTGGATATGGACAGAGAGCTGTAAAGACAGAAATTGGAGGTAGGAGCAATCATTTTGACGGGCTTTTACCTAGTGTTACATAATACTCCTTTACAGCCATATTTGCACACGCAATGCTCCCCTATTTGTAAGTATACCCCCCTCCATATAATGGAATTCTCAGTCTCTAGGGTATTATGGGTAAAATGTTAGGGCTGGTTTAAGGGTTTGGGTTAAGGGTTATGCTAAGGGAGAGGTTTGGAAAGAGGGTTGAGTTAGATTTGTTAGGGTATTAGGACCACAAATTTTGGTATTAGGGTTAATGATTAGGGAAAGGGTGGGGATAGGGATGCTGTACATCCCGTTTTTTGTTGGATGGTTCCATATCCGGCCTACAGTATGTGCCCCAGCTCCCAGGAATAGTGGTGTAGAGATGTTTTAGTTGTCCCTGGCTCCAACCTACGGCAGCATTAGGAACCTGTATAAGGACACCTAATCACTGCAGGTGTTGCATACATTCAGATTGGAACTTACTGGTTTAGGGAAGAGAGAGGCCATATCGCCAGTGAAGACAGGTGCTCTATAACCAAAAATTTGGCTTTTCTCTGTGTAATAAAGTATAATAAATAGGCTTAATGATAACTACAGACAACCATTTAAACCGCAGTCTCATTATAAAAGAAAATTATTTTCTTTCATCCAGTAGTAGAAGAATTGTATACGTCATTGTTCCCTGTTGTGTTCTGTGTACTGGACAGGATAATACAACCTCTTGGCAATTGTGTGTTTGTCACTTTTGCCCAACAGGCATCTTCTTTAATAAACGGTCAACAGTCGTTTGACACCTGAATTGTTGTCCCGTTCCACAAATGAGATTACGGCCTGGAGTACTAATATGCTGTATTTTACGTTTATTATTAGGAAGCCGACTAAACAAGGACCTGCGGCACTACCTAAACCAGAGGTTCCAGAAAGCGTCTCCCGACCACGAACTGCAGCAAATCATTCGAGATAACCTTTACCGCCATGCAGTGCCTTGTGAGTAACGCGTCTTCAGATATTTACAACCGTTTTCATTGTTCATGGCGGCAAAATAACTGAGGTGTAATGGTTCTGGCAAATGGTCCTGCAGAGCTTGCAATTATATTGTGTTGAAGTATGCAAATGTGGTGTTGTCGTATATTAATATACTAGAAGTCACTTTGTCCAGAGGAATACTACTAGAATCATGAGCAGAGAAATCAGAATCATTTGTAGTAATCATGTATTGCTTGTAGACCCCATGCTAAGATTCCAGAATATTGTGTATCGGCACCTATTTCAGCAATTTGCTTTGCTATAATGTCATGTCTGCTGGGTGTGTTTGGGAAGAGCTGACTGATATCACATGTCTACTCCGTTACAAGCCTATCACAGGCATAGTACAAATATACATTATATACCGCACATTGACAGTGCACCTTCTTTTTCTGCAGTAGTATTTTATGTGACGCTACCGGTCTTGGTTAATACAGAATGAGAATCCCTTATCCAATAATGCTTGGGACCAGAAGCATTTTGGATAAAGGATTATTTTGTATTTCAGAATATTTTCATATTTCAATGAGGTATCTTGGGGTGTCTTGCATTTATGTTGTATAAACACATCAAACACATGAAATGCACACAAATATATTTTCTATGCTATCTCAGGCACTGAAGCTGAATGCCAATCAATAATTTTCTTGCACATATTTAGTGCCAGTTACATATCATGTTCCTAGTAGTGCCCGCTACATATCATGTCTACAGTAGTGCCCATTACATATCATGTCCCCAGTAGTGCCAGTTACATATCATGTCCGCAGTAGTGCCAGTTGCAGATGTCCCCAGTAATGCCAATTACATATGATGTCCTCTGTTGTGCCAGTAACATATCATGTCCCCAGAAGTGCCAGTAACATATCATGTCCCCAGTAGTGCCAGTAACAGATGTCCCCAGTAGTGCCAATTACATATCATGTCCCCAGTAATGCCAGGTACATATCATGTCCCCAGTAGGGCCAGGTACATATCATGTCCCTAGTAGTGCCAGGTACATATCATGTCCCCAGTAGTGCCAGGTACATATCATGCCCCCACTGGTGCCAGGTACATATCATGTCCCCAGTAGTGCCAGGTACATATCATGTCCCCAGTAGTGCCAGGTACATATCATGTCCCCAGTTGTGCCAGTTACATATCATGTCCCCAGTTGTGCCAGTTACATATCATGTCCCCAGTAGTGCCAGTTACAGATGTCCACAGTACAGTATGTGCCAGTTACAGATCATGTCCCCAGTAGTGTCAGTTACATATGTCCCCAGTAGTGCCAGTTACATATCATGTCCCCAGTAGTGCCAGTTACAGATCATGTCCCCAGTAGTGCCAGTTACAGATCACATCCCCAGTAGTGCCCGCTACATATCATGTCTACAGTAGTGCCCATTACATATCATGTCCCCAGTAGTGCCAGTTACATATCATGTCCGCAGTAGTGCCAGTTGCAGATGTCCCCAGTAATGCCAATTACATATGATGTCCTCTGTTGTGCCAGTAACATATCATGTCCCCAGAAGTGCCAGTTACATATTATGTCCGCAGTAGTGCCAGTAACAGATGTCCCCAGTAGTGCCAATTACATATCATTTCCCCAGTAATGCCAGGTACATATCATGTCCCTAGTAGTGCCAGGTACATATCATGTCCCTAGTAGTGCCAGGTACATATCATGTCCCCAGTAGTGCCAGGTACATATCATGCCCCCACTGGTGCCAGGTACATATCATGTCCCCAGTAGTGCCAGGTACATATCATGTCCCCAGTAGTGCCAGGTACATATCATGTCCCCAGTTGTGCCAGTTACATATCATGTCCCCAGTTGTGCCAGTTACATATCATGTCCCCAGTAGTGCCAGTTACAGATGTCCACAGTACAGTATGTGCCAGTTACAGATCATGTCCCCAGAAGTGCCAGTTACATATGTCCCCAGTAGTGCCAGTTACATATCATGTCCCCAGTAGTGCCAGTTACAGATCATGTCCCCAGTAGTGCCAGTTACAGATCACATCCCCAGTAGTGCCAGTTACAGATCACATCACCATTAATGCCACTTACATATCATGTCCCCAGTATTGCCAGTTACAGATGTCGCCAGTAGTGCTAGTTACATGTCATGTCCCCAGTAGTGCTAGTTACATATCACGTCGCCAGTAGTGACAATTACATATCATGTCCCCAGTAGTGCTAGTTACAGATCATGTCCCCAGTAGTGATAGTTACAGATGTCCCCAGTAGTGACAGTTACATATCATGTCCCCAGTAGTGCCAGTTACAGATGTCCCCAGTAGGTTTTTAGGGGGAAAAGGTAGATTTTGGAAACTGGTTTTCAGAATAATTTAGATAATTGATGTTTGGATAAGGGATAATCAACCTGTATGTGAATGTGTGATATTTTCTACTGTTGTGCAGTATTTTTTGTTATGGACCTTTTCTGATGAGATTTGGTTTAGTAAGTAAGGTGTAAAGGAAATTGAAAGGTGTCCTTACTTGTACAGTACCAGCGGTATGGTGAATTGTGTAGCCGTAAGTCTACCCCAGAGATGTGCCACAGTGAGCAATGTCCAGCACCAAGGGGGAAATTAAATAAAGAATAAAAAAAAATTGTAATTATAAGGAGCGCATAATATCATACACCAGACTATATCATTCATTAGAAAACTATAGGTTTTTGCATTTTATAACACCCACTTATGCCAATCACCATTCCCTCAATCCTACAGCCAAGCACAAGCACTAGACAGCACAACCATTAGATCATCCACAGCCACAAAGTGGCAAAATAATTGTGTACAGTGGAACAATGCAGTGTGTGGGTGTTGGAAGTGCAGATCAGGCCTCATTGCTGATGTTGGCCCACCAGAAATCTTCCCTGCTGCCCCTATGGCCAATCCACCCCTGCTGACTGGTGTGCTGTTAGGAGTTTGAATGATGCATTTTATATTGAATTGAGTCAGCCTTGTGCTGCCCCCTGCTGTACAATACAGCAACTAGTCGATGGTGAGCCCACAATTTCCATTTCCCTCCCACCTGTAATATGCTACGAACTAGTAATTTAAACATTTTGTGTTGGGGTCATGATGCTGACAGTGCGACACATTGGGTAGGATTGCCCACTGTGTAACTCTCCTGGAGGAACATAACCGAAAGATAGAGTGTTGACAATTATGCTTTTACACTGTATATTCATAATGTCATAAAGTAGTTTATAGCAAAATGCAGGAATTTCATAGGCAAACCCTAGAAAAGAATGTTTTAGAAAAACACCTTGTGCTAAAAGTATGGGCCCTTGAGTTGCAATGTTCTGGCAATTTTGTAGCAGTATTTACATGGCACTTTAATGGGAAAAAAAATTGCTTCTTTAAAACCCACGGTAAAATCTTTGAAAAATTTGCTCTTTTAGCATATTGAAGGCTATTCTGAAGGCTACTGCATTTGGCCTCTAGTCTGTATCTTTACTTACAGCCACTGGAGGGCGGCATTTCGGAGCAGATCCCCCCTCCTTTGATGGACACCCCCCCCCCCCACGAGGTCCAACTCACACAAGCTCACACCAATCCGCCCAACCCCCCCCCCCCCCCCCCCCAACTCGGGGGCGGCGGCCACTTCACACACACACCCGGACTCTGCCGTCGCATCACTTCTCACACACTCTCTCTCTTTCTCCCTCTCTTTCTCTCTCTCTCTTCCTGACACAAGAATCAGACGAGGAAGGCGGAAGTGAGTTGCTACTTTTGGTCGTGAAGGCTGGAACTGAACCACAAGTACAAAAGTCCCTCTAACTCCTCTTGTTCTAACTTACAAGTTCAAACAATGATAATTTCCTATCACGTCGTTCAGCCAAGCCGCACTTAGCCTTTGTGTCCCATCCATCATGTACCTTTCTACCGAGAGTAGACGTAGACGCTTCATAAAATGATGGACGTGTTACATATTGTTCTGTGCTAAACAAGGACAATAGCCGTTTGATTTAATATCCTTTTATTTTATTTTTTTAAATCTTTACAGGACTACAGGACTGTGTCTCTGATATTCCATAAAAAAATAAAACGTCGATAGTAAATTCATCACATCCTGTGGCAGGTGACCAAAACCCCAACCACCCCGCCACATGTCGTCCCACAACCAATGTCTGCTTTCCTCAAGTCCTTGTAACAAACAAATCACAAGTAGTGGGACCTCTCTGAATTTATTATGCAGATTTATTATGTACCCGCTGGGAAAAAAGACTTGAGTATTATTACTGAGACGGTGAATTAGGACAGAGGAGTCTGAGTGATGTACGGTCCCAAGGAAATTTATCTCCCTCGTAACTGCTGCTTAAATTGAGAAACGGAGGAAGTGTGGCTTGGACTTGGTACAGCCTGTACAGGATGATTTGTAAGAGAATAAAGAGGGCTCTTCTTAGAGGGGTCGAACATAAAATTTGAATGTACATTTTTAATACAGTGAACAAATGTTATTGTGTCTCTGCATTATGCCGCGTTGCAGTAAACCTATGGTTAAAGGATGGTTCTGCCTTGTATTGTATCTGTTCCACTTCCCTCATATAACCATTATTAGCTGGTATGGGTACATCCCCAATGCAGCATTGTATTTTACTTGTACCGGTTCCACACGGAGCTCTGACTCAGGATATTGCTGTGGCAACCTGGCTCCTGGTTTGATGTGAAAGGGTCAACTCGAGTTGTATTACCTGGGAATTCGACCCTGGTCATGACCACCAGAGTTGAGCCCGGCCTTGACCCAGGTAGCCTGCAGTATGAATGGTGCCCCCAGATCACTTTAAAAGAACACAGAGAGCTGTAAAAGGGACTACTCCGCAATAAACCAAGACCAGGCTACAGCGAGAACATGGTTTCCAGCACGTGTGACGTGGCTTGAAACCGTATTCAATCATACCTTCCCTCTCAGCATGGAGGCTATAAGTTATTTTAACTAATTAATGGAAGTGAAACGTTCTGTTCTTTTCATGAAGCCATCTGCTTGTTTTCCCCCACATTAATGATATCAATGTATCAGAACAAGGGCTATGTGCTAGGTTATATTACTATTACTTTATCCCCCCCATAATGCAGAGGCGAACACACAGCAGTGATTCCAGTGTGAGCAGGATGACTGTGGCAGATTGGACAACCTTATTGCCTTCCTAATTGCACACATTAAAAATACATGTCGGACAGCTATAAATTACTGATCGTATAAGGTGTGCAGGCTGGAAACCAATAAAACAAATGAATCTTAAAGAAAAGCGATATCTTATTTATAAAGGCTTATTTCCCCTTTTATTGGGCAGTAAAGCATATGGGCAGGAATCTGTTGGATTAACCGGCACGGTTTGTCTTCTACATTCGTAATAACGCTGCCTATTAAGTCACTAGCAATCAATTCATGACTGATATTCATGAGTCCTGGGGAGTATGATCAAACCTACCATCCACAGAGTAAGTGGGGGGGATTCAATACTCCGCAATGGTATACTGCAGCCAACAACCTCGCCTAAACGCCTTCCCGCTACAGAGGTCGGGGGTAATATTGGGCTACTGTAATGCTGGAGGATGTGTGCAGCTAAATATCACAGTGACACATTGCCGTGAATTAACTTTCCCAAGAAGAGTACTACTCGTCTACATATGAAGCCTTCCCAATAGGAGATTGTGGAGGGGGAGGGCCAAGTAGCAAGGGGTGGGGCAATGCCGTTCACTGAATCATGGCTCCTCCTCCCCTGTCCATTGACTGCACTCTCAGAGATTTTGATAGGCACGGACACTGGGGGCTCATTATCAAATGATGGGTGAGCTTCCAACATCATCGGGCAATACAATGGTAACTATCATTGCAATATACTACCCATTTGATGGATGAACCATCATGTATTGAGACACCCAGCCAGGATGTATTTTTCAGGACTATATTCAGCTCTGATTTATCATCAGACGGCTATAGCTTCCATATCGGTAGAAGATAATGAACTTCATAAAGATGCCACCAAATGGAGAAAAAAATACTAGCATTGAACAAAAAAAAAATCAGTGGTTGTGAATCCTAGACTATCGCTGTTCATTCCCAAACTGAGGGAGATTATATGGTAATAGTGCACAGTTATCCGTGAATAATGACACAATGGCCCTTATTCAGATCTGATCGCAGTACAAATTTGTTCTCAAACTGGTCAAAACCATGTGCACTGCAGGTGGGGCAGATGTAATATGTGCATAATTTGGGTGGGGTGTGTTGAAACTGAAATCTAAATTGCGGTGTAAAAACAATGCAGCCAGTATTTACCCTGCATAGAAACAAAATAACTCACCCAAATCTAACTCTCTCTGCACATGTTACATCTGCCCCACCTGCAGTGCACATGGTTTTGGCCATTTTGAGAACAAATTTGTACTGCGATCAGATCTGAATAGGGGCCAATGTTTTATCATGTACAGTATATCCTGAGACATGTTTCTGCATTCAAGCAATTGTATATACGGAGTTCTTTACTAGTCATGGTGATGACCAATGGTACTGGGGCATTTCTACTATTTGGGGGGTCACACTGGTCTTGGCAAATTTATATGCCTACTAATAAGCCCGCTCTAAGCAAATGGTTCGAAAGCTAGTCTGCTACCTTGTGATTGCCTCTGTGTTTGTGTGGGATACGTTCATTTGGTCTACAGCAAGTTGGTCAACAATTCAACTATACTATGTAAAGTGCTGCGGAATATGTATGCGCTATATAAGCAACTGTTGATAAATTAATAAATAAATATAGATAATTACACTTGATATATAAGAAATATATCCATCTTAACGTTGGAACACAAATTACCAACTGATATTTTCTTCAACATTTACAATATTTAATTAAAACCCACCCTGTTGATTTCATTTCAGTGATTGCAGATTGTTCAGTAAGGCTTTATACTCCTTTAGCCACCAGTAATGATTTAGATAAGAGAAGAATTCTCAGGCTTGCTATAAAACACACATAGGTTGTCAGGATTCGATGTAGATGGTTTGCTGATGACCAGATAGCAGTCCAATTAGCACTTGGAAAATACACTGTTTAACTTTTAATCGCAAACGAACGGCCTCATAGCTCCACTTAATATCCTTACAATTAAAAAAGTGTTGCAGGAACTGTATTGTTTACCTAAAAGCCGTATAATAGACCAAGCTATAATGAAGAATCGATGGTAAACAATCTGTGCAAGTGTAAGAAGCAGAGTGGACAGGTTCCAAAATTATACAGTGGTTGTATGACTGTAATCATGTTATAACTGGGGAAGATGGAGATACTGCAATATTCTGTATAGGTAATTATGTTATATAACTCCTGGATGCTTGCTGCTACTCTCCTGGCATTTACAAATACAGAGATATTAATTAACTGGCCTGTAGGTCAAAGCTGCACGTTTGGAGACCGGTTCCTAGGCAGGATCTTCTGACAGGATGCAGTGTGACAAATACCCGACACAGTGTGTAAGGAAGTGTGGATGGATGAGGATGTGTTAGGAAATCCCTAAGAAACTACCTTTGCAGCTAGATGCAATTGGGGGTCATTCAGACCTGCTTCTGATTTAATTTGTAGAGCTGCCTGTGCTACTATGGCTTGTAAAATGCTCTACTGGTTTGATGGTGGACGATACCAGTCCACAGCCAAGTGCCTTTTAGTCCTTCAAAATGAGAGCTGTGACCAATCTAATTTCACTCCCTCCTCGTTGGCCGTCGGCGACTAGTCTTGACCACCTGCTTCAAGCAACTGTCATTACGGGACACCCGGCTTTTACAACATTGTAATTGCGGGAGATCACACCCATTTATCTGGTCCTCACCAACAAGAAAAGACAGAATAGAAAAAGACATGATTGGGTTAATTTACTAAGATTGGAGCTCTATTGAACATGAGATGTAGGAACCAATCAGAATCAACTTCTTATTTATTTAAACACCTTCTAGAAGATAATAGATATAATCTGATTGGGTGTACATAGCAACATCCCATCTGTAACAGAACTCCCATCTTAGTAAATAAACCCCGTTTGTTTCCCAATCTATATCACATGCTGTTTCTCAGGCGAGTAGATCTCATATTCTTGGACAGACAATGCCAGGTGTTAATTTCCACCTTGATTTTTTTCAACTTTCTTCCCGCACCGGCAGTTGGCGTTTTGATGACTCCATCCTTTTACATCAACTTACGTTTACTGAAATCCGCACGTCACTCTGATTATTTCAAACGTAACTACTCTGAGGATTTCCCCTCATTTAGAAATCCGAAGGATCCTGGCGGTAATTACTGGGTTAGGGTTAGACACTATAAGGGAGTGGGGGCGGTTCTCAATCCTGCCCTATATTTACGATAGTCAGAAATATTGGCAGGACCTATTCAATCCCGGACAGGACTCAACATTGCCGTTTTCAACTTTGTTCAAAAGTCAAATCTGCATTGTCGAATTAGCTGCCTTTTTTTGAGAATAAAAGATGTGAATTCTCCGATCAACAGCTTTTTTGGGGCTTTTGAAATGTTTACGAAAAAAACAGGGAAAAATATAGAATAGGTTAACTGCTAATTTGACCTATTCTAGGGTTTGAATACTCTCTCAGGGGGAGTTCATGTTTGGGGCTGAGTGGTAGTAGGGTGGGAATGGGGGGTGGATTAAGGGTAGAAATTTGGTTAGGGGTAGTGTTAAAATACCGGGATTGTTGGTATGCGGCTGTCGCATCGTGACCATCTGGATTTTCAGTGATAGGATTCTATCCCCAACCCGCCGGGAGACTGAAATACTAGCTCCTAACTGGATTCTGCTGCTGAGGACCTATAATGCACTAGTACTCACTCTGCAATTGGCATTTAATGATACCTTCATTGTTTTCCTCATTCCCCATCTCCCCAGTGTCCCCTAGCCCTACAACGTACGCAACAGTAAAAGCATCTTAAATTGGGCTTTGAATAATTGCTATAAATAAAGACCCATGGCTTATTAATACACAAATGAATGCTTATTCCGTATGTCAATTCTGTGCATTTGTTAGACGTTCTCTATATTGAATGAATTGTTTTTGTTAGAAAATAGGACATGCTGTGTTTTCACATTTTCCAAAGCACCATTAAGGTTGTAACGAAGTGGTGTGTGAACTGCACCATTAAAAATAATTGGTTCCTTTTTCTCTGCACCTTTTTATGTGTTAGCATTGGCACGGTAAGCTCTTTCAAATAAGGTAGACAAGTACCTAGGAAAACATGACCTGGCCCCTTGGCTTCCGCTTCACCCAAAAAGGTTTGAAGCGAAATCCTGGAATGGATGTAGCGGCGGTAAGAATTCATGTTTGTTTGCTTGCCGGGCGCCCTACGCACACCGCTGGATCATATATATGTCATACACAGTGTGCAGAATGTTGTGTGTACCCAAGGGAGAGGTGCATCAAACCTCCCGAAGAGAACAGTGAAGAACCAATCACTATCTAGGTTCTACTCAATAATTGATAGCTAGAAGTTTATTGGTTGCCATGGGCATCTTCTCCCTTTTGTCTTGTTTAGAATGTTTGATACCTCTCCCTTCATTTGTGAAGTGGTCACAAAGGGAGCGATTGTGTGGCTGCAGCCTAATACACAGTATAAAGCTAATTAAGTAACAAAAAGGAATCTAGTCTACCTACAGCACGGACCGGCAGATCCCGCTCCTCCGCTCTTACCTGGTTAAGGCAATTCATATTCTTGGCAGCGACAGATCCATCCCCATTAGATACACAGCACCTCTGGCAGATATATTGTTGCGGTGGGAATGGAATATTAATATAGCCAAACAAGAATGGATTAGTCTGCACCGTAAGTACTATGGCGTACACTCCCGCCTGTTTAATACTCAGCATAATGATAGGAGGCCACTTAATGAGGCCTCTGGGCTCTGGTGTTTTGGAGATCACACGCCCAGAGATGGGATACGGCAGCTACACTCAGAGATGTATTATGTGGTAACAGAATCACTATGTGCAACAGTCAGAGCTCAATAGGATGCGGCTTAAAGCATTATTCATTTCAGTGGGTGACGTCTCGTGCGCAGCGGAATATGATATAGCTAGGTAAATGACAGAAGAAGCTGATTGGCTGGATACATCACCCCTTCGTTCTCTAAGTTTTCTGAGGTTTTCATGTAATTTAAGGTCCATAAACCCTGGGTGACTATGCCCAGCGTGTATGGACAGCGATGATCGTGTTCATCGCTGGGGGGAAAGCCGCTCAGTGCATACACACTGCGCGGCTTTCCCCCTGCCCGGCGCCATCAGCTGGGAGAGGGCGGCTTTGCATAGCACAGCGCTATGCAAAGCCGTCCTCAAAGCCGCTCATCTGCTGGTAATACTGTACCAACAGATGAACGGCTTTCCCGGCGATGATGCGGGAGCGTGCATCACCGCTCATCGCTGCGGCATACACACTGGGCGGCTTTGAGCTGAAAGCCCCTGAAACAGGCTGTTTTGAGCGACTTTCAGCTCAAAGTCGCCAGTGTGTATGGGCCTTTAGGGGCTGGTTCAGGATCTCTTGTAGCAATCCGAATTCAGCCATGATGGTCGTGGGTTTTCGTGTGCGCTTTTCTCCACATGTGCAATCCCCAGCTCCGAATGACTTTGGCGAGTTCCACACTCGTCGGGTCGTTCGTTACGGGAGGTGGGGGACAGGGGCGGAAATGGAGCTGGAGCAGGAAAACGCAGTTGCTTGCCGGGAGTGGGCAGCTGACATCACATGACATTAGCACCCGCTCCCCTGTTTGGCGGACACTGAGGGAAATAAGTCAGCTCAGACTGACCTTTATTTCAGAAGGGGAGAGAAATTATTCAATGGTCGGTGACCATCGACTGATTTCTCTCCACTTTGGCCGAATGCAAGGGGATGTGTTTGCGTAAATCCTCCTGCATGGTACCAAGGGGATATGGCGGCAAGGGGGGGTGTACGGCTGTGCGGAGGGTGACGCTTCAGGACGAACAACCGCTGCTTTCTGAATCAGGCCCTTAGTTTTTAAAAATGCCCCAAAACTAGACTATAATGAGATTCAGTAAGCACGGCAGAAGAAAGGCAGCGCTCAGGGACAGACAACTGTTAGTGCATAGATAATGGGCTCAGCACTACAGTGTTTCCTCTGCAAAGGTATAACACCCGGAACATTGTGTAACCTTGACGTCATAGACCAGCAAATTCATAATGCCCCTCATTAGGCTATGTGCTCATTGGCTAACGCTAGAGTGGTGTTTTCCCAACTCTGTCCTCAAGACACCCCAACAATCCAGGTTTTAATCATAGGCATACTGAGCACATGAGACTCAATCAGTGCCTCAGTTATCCGGACTGCTTGAAGGCTATAGGCTGGGAAACCCTGCACCTGACAGATTCGCATACAGATGGAGAACCTCTCGTTAGAGCTGCTCCTGGCAAGTCTATCGCCAATCGCCGATGTTCACCCGTAGCTGCCCACACCCCCCTTAACCCTGCCCATCTCCTTGAAGCAGAGACGGGCAGGGATTCCACCACCCACCGAGTGAAGGGGACGCGAGTGCGTGTGAAATGCTTGCGCGCCCCCTTCAGATGCAGCGCCTCTCCGCCAGCTATGGGAATCTGGCGATTCCCTGGGCTGGCTGAGAGTCGCTACATCTGTATGATGATCCACAGCAAGGTGGACACAGCTAGGATGGCTATTGCTATAGGTATCAGGGATACATACGGACAACCATAGGTGCCGATTCTGTGGGTGCTCAAGGGCACGGAAATTGATGCGCACCCACGGGTCCGAGTCCCGCTGCTGGGCTGCCAGATTAATTTGATAATTTGCGGCTGCAGCACCCACGTTGCAGGACCCACCACCTGGGAGACAGTATGCCGGGAAGAGTGTATTCTGTCCGCGGAGTACCTGCACTGTGGGGGCATTTATGTACCTGCACTGTGGGGGCATTTATGTACCTGCACTGTGGGGGCATTTATGTATGTGGAACTCTGTTGCCGTAATTTGAATATTGGAGATAACTGTGCTCCGTAATATAAATTGGTATTATTTTGTGGCCACACCTCTTCCCCATGAAGCCACTCCTCTATATTTTTGGCTTGAGCACCCACCAGCAAAAACATAAATCGGCACCTATGTGGACAACTGGCATCCTCCTACCTCCCCTCGCCATCAAACTACCTCCCATTTCCCCCTCCCCACCCATAACCCTCCCTGCTAGTGACTAACCCACCCACCTCTAGCCTAACCCCGACCACCCCTTCTAAGTGCCAAACCCACCTCCCTGCAGCCTAACCCTGTTATATGCCCCCCCCCCTCCCCCCCCTTCCCTGATGTAATGCTGAATGCATCCCAGGTATCCCAGATCTGTACAGTAAATACAGGCACTGCCCTGTACTGTGCATGGCACACCTACATTATTGCAGGCTGCCTTTCAGGTGGCTGGAAACAAAGGTTGGATTGTGTATATAGCCTTAACATAATTCTTGTTCCTCTGGTTATCCCACTAGGAGTTATTGTGCCATTTCTCTTTATTAGTTTATAAATGCACCAAATGTTAAAAGCAACATAGGATATTTTATTCCATAAATAAGTCAGGTACATTTTTAACCAACATTTTTTGTTACGGCCCTTCTTCAGATCAGTTTCTCCTTTTCAATATCTCACTGGAATTTGAAAAAAATATATTTTTTTTTGGTCGCACAGACAGCTCTTAAGGCTTCTGGTCACAATGGAGGAAGGAGGGCGTTTGCAGGTCTCACATTATAGCGGGGTGTCCAACACATATATATGTCTGATAGATTTCCCAGAGGTCCTGACCTGTATTTTTGTGGGTTGCTGTATCACTTTCATGCATCTGGGTCCATCTCTTCAGGAACCAGTGCTGTGAAGTAGCAGTGCTTCATCCCTCCTGTGTGTCTTAGAGAATACTCCGCATGTGTCTGGAATAGGTCCTCGGCTGTTTTGTCGGTGCTAGTGAAACACCAAAAGAAATTGCTGAACACGTTTTATAACGAGGATGAAACGCGTACAGCTCTTCTGGAGATCATATGTTCCCATATTCTGTGTTTTGCCTTCTTGGCCAAGTGCTGTAAAAGCTGTAACTGTAACAAACTCCACACAAGGCAGCCGCGCGGATCTGTTCCACTGTATTTTATTATTTATTAACAGTTTCTTTATATCGCAGCAAATTCTGTTGCGCTTTACAATTGGCAAGTGATAAAACACACTGGATAGTTACAGACAGCCAAAAAGGTAGGAAGGCCCTGCTTGCAAGCTTACAATCTGTAATGTTCAGAGTTATCAGAATATTTGTTTGTTCTCAAAATCGGTCCTCAGGACCCCACACAGTACCTGTTTTGCAGGTCTCCTCACAGAATCAAGTGAAATAATTAGTTCGGCCTGTGGAACTTTTAAAATGTGTCCATCAGTAATGAGTGCACCTGTGGGTCGACCTGGAAACCCGAACTGCGTGGGGTCCTGAGGACCGAGTTTGAGAACCACCGTGTTAGAGCATTGACATAAAAAATGACTCAGTTTGGCTCTTTACGGAAAGTCCATTTCGTATATATTTAAATATGTATATAATATAAATATATTTATATTTGAGAGAGAGAAAATAAAAGCCAACTTATTTTAGTTTAATATTATTATTATTATTACAATTTATTGATACAGTGCCACTAGTGGTGCCCAGCACTGTACTTCTGTTAACAATAGGACAGTACAGGATACACAGAACAAGGTAACAATTAGCACTATTGGTAATTCTGGGGAATGTCCGTTCCAATTGTAAAGCGCAACTGAATATATTGCGCTACATGTAAATAAATCGCTAAATGTAAATAAATCAGTCAGGTCACATGGACGTGGAGGAATTAAGAAATAAAAAAAAGAACACAAATATGATAAAACTAATTTCTCATGGGTCTCAAAAAGTTAGATGGAATTTAGCTGATGTCTGTACCATCTACCAATGTACAGATTTGTGGGGTCTGCAGGGATACCCCATTATACCAGAGGCAGGGCCTTAAGTCTTAAGTTGCAAATTAGATTATATATATATATACTAGGTGATTCATCGCGCCCTACGGGCGCTCTTCACACCGGCGTAAGGGGCTACGCCCCTTAATTTGTGAACATTTGTATTGTGAGAAATATGGTTAGAATTGTATGAAAGATGCCCTGTATTGCAGCTTCTGGCAGTGGGTGAGGGTCCAGCGTGGCAGCACAGGAGTACCGGACGGTGGCCCTGAGTCAGTGTCTCCTCCTACTGGGTGGGAGTTAGGGTGCATGAGAGCAGGAGGCTGGGATATGAGGCATGATAGGGTTATGTGGGCAACACAGCGTCAGCGATTACCCAGTGGTGGAAGTTACGGTTCAGGAGAGCAGGAAGCTGGGTAGTGATAGGGGTGTGTGGGCATACGGGGGACTAAAGAGGGTGGTGGACACTGTGCAGCTTCTGCCAGTGGGTGAGGGTCCAGCGTGGCAGCACAGAAATACAGGAGTCAGTGTCTCCTCCGACTGGGTGGGAGTTAGGGTGCATGAGAGCAGGAGGCTGGGCGGTAAAGCATGATAGGGGAATGTGGGCAACACAGGGTGAGCGGGTCTCCACTGGCGGAAGTTACGGGGCAGGAGAACAGGAGGCAGGGCAGTGTCCTCCCACATTGATGGCAAAAGTATTCAACATCGGCCATAAACCATCGATTATTTGAAAATCATTGATGGTCGATGGGCATCCCTAGTACTGGAGGAGGGTGGGGGACAGTATGCAGCTCCCGGCAGTGGGTGAGCGTCTCCTCCCACTGGGAGTGAGCGTGCATGAGAGCAGGAGGCTGTATAATAGTGGTATGTGGGCAAGACATTGATAAAAGTTGTGGCGCTGGTGCAGAGGGCAGTGGGGAAACCTGCAGTGCGGCAGCCAGGGCCGGATTTCCCACCTAGGGGCGGTACCTGCTTGTGGTGGTACAGGATCCCCCATTGTCACAGGGGTACGTGAAATGCGGGGGCCGCGGTGGTCCGCTGGGGGGTGGAATTGCCGAAAGGGGGTCTGGGGGGTCTGCAAATTGCGGGAGGGGGGGTGGTGTGTGGGGATCCGCGGTTAGCGGGAGGGGGCGGGGGTCCGTAAATCGTGGGCGGGGGCGCTTGAATCGTGGGAAGGGGGGTCCGCAAATTGCGGGAGGGGGGTTGTCGGGGTTAGTGAATTGCGGGAGGGGGGGTTGCGGAGGTCCGTGAATTGCGGGAGGGGCGCGTGGGGTGCCGTGAGTCAAGGGGGGGTGGGGCGGGGGTCCGTGAATCACGGGAGGGGTCATGAATCGCAGGAGGGGGGGGGGTCGTGGGGGGGCTGCGAATCGCAGGAGGGGGGGTGTGGGGGGTTGCCATGAATTGCATGAGGGGGGCGTGAATCAAGGGAGGATGGGCGCAGGGGGGTGGTGCGGGGGTCCGTGAATCGCGGGAGGGGGCATGAATCGCGGGAGGGGGGGTCATGGGGGGTTCCGAATCGCAGGAAGGGGGGTATGGGGGGTGCCGTGAATTGCGTGAGGGGGCATGAATCGCGGGAGGGGGGGTCCCCGAATGTGTGAATTACGGGGCGGTCGCAAATCGCGAGAGGTGCCGAGGGGGCCCGCAAATCGCGGGAGGGGGGCGCTACGGGGGGTTTCGTGAATCGCGGGGGGGGGGTCGTGGGGGGTTGCGAATCGCAGGAAGGGGGGTGTGGGGGGTGCCGTGAATTGCGTGAGGGGGGCATGAATCGCGGGAGGTGGGGTCCCCGAATGTGTGAATTAGGGGGCGGTCGCAAATCGCGAGAAGTGCCGAGGGGGGCCCGCAAATCGCGGGAGGGGGGCGCTACGGGGGGTTCCGTGAATCGCGGGAGGGGGCGGCGCGAATTGCGGGAGGGGGGTCGCAAATCACAGTAGGGGGGGGGTGCCGTGAATCGCGGGAGGGGGGTCGCGGGGGGCCCTTTTAATGCCGGGAGGGAGGGTCGCAGGGGTCCCGCGAATCGCGGGAGGGGAGGATGCAGGGGTCCTGCGAATCGCGGGAGGGGGCTCGCGGGAGGGAGGGGTCGCTGGGGTCCCGCGATTTGCGGGAGGGTCGCGGGGGTCCCGCGTTTCGCGGGAGGGGGTGGTCGCAGAGGTCCAGCGAATCGCGGGAGGGGGTGGTCGGGTCTGGGACGGATATTAGACAGCACTTACATTGACAGCCATTACATCGACACCATTAGTTCGACAGCTCAATAGGTCAACATGGTTTTAGGTCGACATACCATTAGGTCGACATGTCATTATGTCGACAGCTCCTTAGGTCGACAGCTCATTAGGTCGACAGCTCATTAGGTTGACATGTTTTTAGGTCGACACTGCCATTAGGTCGACATAGTCTATGTCGACAGTCAAAAGGTCGACATGGGTTTTTTCACTTTTTTGGCCAAAATGTCGACACAGTCGACATGGACACAGTTTGAAGTGTACCGCAGCCGCTTGCTATGCTTCGGGCACGGTGCCTCGCTGCGCTCGGCACACTATTTTATTCTCCCACCACGCCCTAGTGGATAGTAGGGCATGAAATACCGCCTGTCGGCACATGTCGGCTCGATAAACAGTGAAAAAACCCATGTCGACCTTTTGACTGTCGACATAGACACTGTCGACCTAATGGCAGTGTCGACCTAAAAACATGTCGACCTAATGAGCTGTCGACCTAATGAGCTGTCGACATAATGACATGTCGACCTAATGGTATGTCGACCTAAAACCATGTCGACCTATTGAGCTGTCGAACTAATGGTGTCGATGTAATGGCTGTCGATGTAAGTGCTGTCTAACAATAGTCCGGATACCGGGGTGGTCGCGGGGGTCCCGCGAATCGCAAGAGGGGGGTCGCGGGGGTCCCCCGAATCGCGGGAGGGGGGGTTCGCGGGGGTCCCGCGAATCACGGGAGGGGGGGTCGCGGGGGTCCCGCGACTCGCGGGAGGGTGGAAAGCGGGGGTCCCGTGAATCGCGGGAGGGGGGGTGCGGGGTCCCGCGAATGGCGGGAGGGGGGGTCACGGGGGTCCCGCGAATGGCGGGAGGGGGGGTCGCGGGGGTCCCGCGAATCGCGGGAGGGGGGGTCGCGGGGGTCCCGCGAATCGCGGGAGGGGGGTCGCGGCATACTTGCCTACTTTTATCTTCACCTTTCCGGGAGAAGCCCGGAGAGGCAACACATCAGGGGGGCGGGAGCAAGGCTGACAGCACTTGGCCCCGCCCCCCATGACGAAAACCTCCGTGATTCGCGGGCCGAGAGGGAGGGGGCGTGGCTTAAATGCCGCGAAATGACGCGAAATGCCGCGATCGCGTCATTTAAGCCCCGCCCCCTCCCCGCGTACCCGCGATTTCATGTAATTTTAACCAGCGGGCAAGGATGGAGCGGGGCAAATCCCAGAATGCGGGAGACTTGCCCACCTTCCCGGGGGGCCGGGAGAAGGACCCGATTTCCGGGAGGCTCCCGGCCATTCCGGGAGGGTAGGCAAGCCTGGGTCGCGGGGGTCCCGCGATTCGCGGGAGGGGGGGTCGCGGGGGGGTCCCGCGAATCGCGGGAGGGGGGGTCGCGAATCGCGGGAGGGGGGGGGGTCGCGGGGGGTCCCGCGAATCGCGGGAGGGGGGGTCGTGGGGGGGCCCGCGAATCGCGGGAGGGGGGTCCTGGCAGAGGGTAGGGATGTGCAGGAGTAATGGTGGATGGTGGCTGTGAAGTAATGGTGGATGGTGGGCGTGTACTGTAGCCCTGGCTGGGCGGGGGGAGGTGATGTCAAGGGGGTGGAACGTCAGACACATGAAAGTGAAACTGTTCTACACAGGAACGTTCTCCACAGGGGTTGAGTGACAGATCTGGCTAAATATATAAGAGATATATATATATACAGTTCCTGGTTGTGTGACATATCAGTGATCCAGTCTCCTTCCAGACATGGCTAATGCGTCTATAGGGAAACAGAGTCGGTTTTTCCACAAGGCAACGTAGACGCCTGGCTAGGGCCCGGCAGGTCCCAGGGGCCCCGTAATGATACCCTGACCATCCATTGATTTTCTTTGCTAGGATAATAAACATGTGGACACACAAAATGGTCACATCCACTGTATGTGGGCAGTCAGATTACTGTGAATGTGACACAGGTATTACGCCGACTTCCAAAACCCCTACAGCCCGATTCAGATTTGTACACAACGCCGATGTTCACGCAGCTGAGCATTTATCGGTAGACTGTGCATGCACCAAGGTACTCTATCGGGATACGGTCATTGGGTCACCAGCATGATCGTAGACAATCATTAGGTTTACACCATTAGATCGACATGACTTAACGTAGACATGCAGGAAAGTTGACAGCGTCATTAGGTCGACATGGTTTATTTTTTACAGTTTTTTTAGAAAAAAAATGTGCCGACAGGCGGTATTCATGCCCTACCATCCACTAGGGCGTGGTGGGAGAATAAAATAGTGTGCCGAGCGCAGCAAGTCACTGTGCCTGAAGCATGGCGAGCGGACGCGGTGCTACGTTTTAGTGTTTATGTTGACTGTGATGACGTTCCGGTTAAAAAAAAAAAAATGTGGACTTTTTCAATGTCAACCTTACCCATGTCCACCTAATGACCCTGTCGACCTTACCCATGTCAATCTAATGACCCTGTTTACCTAAAGTCATGTCTACCGTCCTGCATGTTGACCTTAACTCATGTCGACCTAAATGCATGTAGACCTCATGTTTGTCTACCATAATGCTGGTGACAATGATCCATACCTACTCTATCAATGCCGGCTGTAGTCAGCAGCAACAATATAGTGCTATGGATTGTTGGAGGGATCGGGCCCAAACCGGTATCTTGCCTAGTGCCCCATGACGTCGAAATTCCCCTCTGTGCAGAAGCCACTGCTTGGAAAAGTTTTGGAAGCCTGCATTGCTCTGCTTTTGTGTTTTACTTGTGTGCAACACTGAGAACACTTTAGCATAAACCTGTATTACATATAGAAATGGGTTGTGAAACTGCGCACTAAGTGCGAATGTGCGGGGTTAGCTGCTGAAAATATGCAGATGATCAGTCTGCAGAGGTTGAGAATAAGTTTGGGAATTTTGGCGCTCTACCCCTAAGTGAAGGATGAAAAGAGAGATGGGCTTGATCTCAAAAGTATTTTTATTGTGCAAAAAACGGCAAGGTAATGTGGCGGTGAAATACACTGATAAAAATCAGATATACACAGTGAGGTCAAGGTTTGCACGTTTAGAGATAAAAAGTTTGTGCTTGAGAGTCTGTGTCACAGTGCTGTAACACTTGATGCGGGTTCTAGACTGTCAGGGCTGGACTGTGCCGGAAGCAGCCCTGACAGTCTAGAACCCGCATCAAGTGTTACAGCACTGTGACACAGACTCTCAAGCACAAACTTTTTATCTCTAAACGTGCAAACCTTGACCTCACTGTGTATATCTGATTTTTATCAGTGTATTTCACCGCCACATTACCTTGCCGTTTTTTGCACAATAAAAATACTTTTGAGATCAAGCCCATCTCTCTTTTCATCCTTCACTTAGGGGTAGAGCGCCGAAATTCCCAAACTGTATTACATATAGTATGTGCCCTGTAAACCAGTAGTTATGTAACGGGTAAAAGTTCCCACTATGTGGTCACAGAACATCTGGCCAGGCAATATAATGTAAAATGCATCATTTTATTTTAAAATATCTCATGTACAACTAGGATTTGAGCATTTAATATTACTGATGTTTAGAAAAATGCACCAACGCTTTACAAATGCGCCTTATCCCATTACATGTTTGGGACATTTACAGTACTTCTAAATCCACACTTCGCTATTAGAGGCCCGTGTCTAGTCTTGTAGATGCTGACTAGCCACACTTTGCTAATATGAAAGTCACACGTCTCCCGTGACCCATGAGATGTATGTCATTAGTATGTACAATGAGTCAAGTTCACAGGAAGGTCAGGAGTCACGGCCTGCGCAGGCAGCTGGGCCTCCGTCCACTCCTTCCATGCCCAAGAGAGTGGGGAGTGTTCTAGTCTAGAAGACCTCATACATTGGGTGTAGTGCATGCCTATGTAACTGGCCACATTTATATGTGCTGTGTGTATCCCTGACATAATCCTTCTATGGGGTCCCCGTGAGACTTATTGCCAAAGATGATGTAAGCCATAGGCTACACCCAAACAGTTTTGTTTTTCTTAATTCATAAAGCATAAACTTGTGCTGACCGCAGCTTCACAATAGGAGGTGTGGTCACTCAATACCGCCCTCTAGTGGATGGAGGCCTTAATAAAGAAGAGCCCTTCCCATATACAGTATAATTAGAATTTGTCTTACCAACGTGCTCTTTGCTAGGGGTTATGTGCTTGTTGCCCTGGTTTTGTTTGTTACAAGGGTTTACATATGCTCGTTGCCAGTGGCTTTCTTGCTCATTGCCAAGGTTTTTCTTGGCAATGAGAGATATTAAGCCAAAATTGCTCAGCGACCATATTGTGTTGGGACACGGGACATGAAACACATGAAGCCCCGCCCCCAGTTTCCGATTGGCCCATGGGCTAGACAGTCAAACAAAATGGATCGATAGGTAAAACCATCAATGGACATACAATCCACAGTATGCTGACATCGATGACCATTTGTGCCACCAACATCGATGGCAACGATGGCCAACCCTACCAACCTGCGGCTACATAATCATAGAAAATGAAAGTATATTTGGTGTTACCAAGCAATCACTTGAACAATGTATCTCTCAGACATGGCGTGCTCAATAATATAGCCCAAGTATTAATAGAATAATGATCGTTACTATGCTGAGTATATCATGCTAGTGAGCAGTTGCTCTTCTTGTGCAACCTTCATTTAATTTATTCAACGTAGTCTATTCTGACAAGAATCATAACTCGATTATCAGCAATATCAGCAATTCAGTGACAGCAGCTAATTAAAATTTTAGCATTTAGAATAATTATTGTAAATAATAAAATTAATTTCTGTCTTCATATTTCCAATGACTAATATGTCCGTGAAACAATAATTCTAATACTATATGTCACATTATAGTTATTAAAAAAACAGCATATGGCCACCACACTTTTAATGTCCTCAGTGTAGGCAGACATTTTATGGGAGGAGCCAATTCTATGAGATATCTGATGGCGACACTTTTGCGCTCAGAACTACTGACATCATAGCGGAGGACGATGGAAAAAAGTGCAAAATGTCCAGGCGGCAGTACTTCAAATAGACTGAATACATCTCCGAGGCATGAGGCAGCAAATTAAAGCGGCAATCTGTAAATGGAATCGTTAACGATATAGTGGGTAAACACTAGATGATATAATTTACTAAAATCACCCAACTCCTGGCATGAGGTGCAAAATCTGTACGTTTTCTAAGAACTACTGACATCCCTGAGGTATGAGGCGCAGAAAGGAAATTACAACACGTCATTGTGTTAATGTGACATCCCTGAGGTATGAGGCACAAACATTAAATCTCAATCGGTACTTGTGTATTATCACGGCGCCCACTACTCTATTAGCGTACAGGGCTATTCTGCGTAGGGAAATCGCATTGCATCGCATGCCGTGTACAATGCTGTACGACGTGTACAATGTGATGCGATGCGATTAAATCAAAGTGCCACTTAGGGTGGCTCCCCACTATCCACTCCCCCCCACACACTATCCACGTGTGTCGTCCTTCCCCCCCCCCACTATCCACATAATCCCGAAGAGCGTCGACGGAACGCGTCCTCCGAATTTTTTCATACCCCCACTATCCACCTCGGTGTAGAGTTTATTTTATATAGTGTGGCGAGCCACCAAGCCCGAAGCGTGGCGAGCACATGTGGTATACCTGTGCCGTAATCCGGGTCCCCTCATTGGGCTCGCCACGCTTCGGGCTCGGTGGCTCGCTGTCCTCGCCACACTATATAAGAAGAAAAAGGGTACTTGTGTAGTATCACGGCTCCCACGATGTGCATCGTATATGAAAAAATCGCATCGCATGCCATCGCATGCGATGCAAAGAGATGCCATTTTTCACAGAAATCATTGACATGTGTTAAAATCATGTTAAATGCACCCCAAAGGGCATTTGTTATGCTGCTTTCAGACCGCATCTCTGGCTTTGACCCTGTATTTGGAAACGTTTCCAAAAACGGGTCTGCCAGATAAAACCCCTTTCACACCGCAGCACTTAAACGGCCGATTTTTTGACACTGGCAGACCCGTTTTTGGAAACTTTCCAAATACAGGGTCAAAGCCAGTGCAGCCTTCAGCCCTCCCCTCCGTGCAGCTCCCCCCCCCTCACGCGTGTCGACCGAGATTGTGTCGACGCCCCCGCGCATGTCGACGCCCCCACGCGTGTCGACCCCCCCCCGTGTCGACTTACCCCGTGCCGGTACCTCCGTTGTGGATCCCGGCACTGCAGCTCAGTATGCTCGGAAAGCACTTATGAAAAAAGTGTCTTCCAGAAAATGGCTGCCCCATAGGAAACCCTGTTTAAAAAAACTGTCTTTCGTATGGGGGCAGCCATTTTCTGAAAGACACTTTTTTCATAAGTGCTTTCCGAGCATACTGAGCTGCAGTGCCGGGAACCACAACGGAGATACCGGCACGGGGTAAGTCGACACGGGGGGGGGCTCCAGTGCTGTGAATACTTAATTAGCGCTCATTAAGTATTCACTGTGCTGAATTTAGGACCCAGCTCATTGGCTGGGTCCTAAATACCGTTTCAGAACCGATTTTGAGCCTAAAATACCGGTTCTGAAACGGGTAGGACCCTGCATTTTAACCGGTTAGAAAAAAGTTTTTTTCTAACCGGTTAAGTGGTCCTGCACCTTTCAGACCGCACACATTACCGTTTTAAAACGGTAAAAAAACGGCAATATACCGTTTTTAAAGTGCGGTCTGAAAGGGGCATTACTGTAGCACCCCCACTATGAACGCCAACCCGAAGCGTGGCGAGCCCGCGAGGGGCGGCGGTACGCGTCCTACGACCTTTTCATACCCCCACTATCCACGTCGGCGTGGAGTTGAGAACAGAAAGTGTGGTGAGCGCAGCGAGCCACCGAGCCCGAAGCGTGGCGAGGGGACGCGGATACCTTCACAGGTATCCGCGTCCCCTCGCGGGCTTCACAGGTATCCGCGTCCCCTCGCGGGGCTCGCCACACTTTCTGTTCTGAACTCCACGCCGACGTGGATAGTGGGGGTATGAAAAGGTCATAGAATGCGTACCGCCGTTGGCGTTGATAGCGGTGGTGGTACAGTGTGAAAAAAGACATTTGGGGTGCAGTTAACATGTTTGCTACTAATTTAAATGCATTTGGATGCATTTGTGATCAAAATTGCATGCCATCGCATGGCATGCGATTTTTACAACAAATTCATAAAAAACCTGGAAAAATCGCATGCCACTACATATGGCATGCGATGGGAGCCGTGATAGTATACAAGTACCAGAAAAAGATAAGGTGTGATATAAAATCGCATCCCATTGCATTGTATGCCATACATGCAATGCACTGTGATGCGATGCGATTTCACTATGCTTGCGTACGTAGAAAATCTGGGCGCCGTGATAATACACAAGTACCTCGCAATCTTTGTGTGCTAGCTTCTTGGTCCTACAGCTGCTGTGGAACTACACATCCCATCATGCATTGCCACCGGTTTTCTTTCAATGCATGCTGTAACTGTGGCAGGGCATTCTGGGTTGTATAGTTCCACAGCAGCTGGAAGGGCCACAAGTTGAATATCCCTAAACTAGAGGTATGAGACAATAGTTCATAGTCAATTGATAATTGGTACAGCCCAGAAAATGGCTGCCTCCATACTGTGTGAGGTGACCACTTCACATGTAGAAGACCACTAAGAATTTCTACCTGTAGTTGTGTCGTGTCTGTTTTAATTGAACCAATTTATGTTATCGGTACAGATGTAGTTAAGGTGCTGTATCCCATAGCAACAAGCTACACGTTTGCTATTTGTCTGCCTTGCAATAGGCTGATCCTAAGCATCCGATTGGATATTCCAGGTGACACCACATCAGTGCTATTTGCGCCCTGTTAGTAGTAGAATCCCCCCGGCCTGCATTGTGTGCAGCCAGCCGGCCCGGAGGTTCTGTGATGTAATGCTGCTTCTCCATACAGATGTCGACTGTCATGTGCTGGAAGTGTCACCAATAATATAAAAGGCTTCTGCATTCTCCCCGTGCGCTGCCAGCTGCAGGGAGCTCGTTGCCGTTCCAGCTTTTCGCACGGGCTGTAACCCCCTCAGCAGGTCTAACCTCTTCTCCGTCATCCCTACGCCCGGGTTCATATCCACACTCTCTGCAGAAACACTCGCAGCCACGCGTGACTTGGATTAATCTCTATGGCTAAATTCCACAACAGTTCCAGGCAAGTGCAAAAACATGTATAATTTTTTTTCTGTTTGCATATAGAACAGCAGCATATGCTGGCCCTCTGGCAGCAGGCAAAGGGTTAAAGTGCATCGGATTGTGTATGGATGTGTGCCAGCGCTAAGGATGGGGGGTGCATTAGATGGATACAGTAGGAGAGCTGCAGCCAGCTAGCTAGGACAGATGGCTAGTGCTGCCTATTAAATTCATCCGGCAGGCTTTACGGGAGGCCCATTGGTGAATGGGTTTTTTTTTGGGGGGGGGGGGGGGGGAAGAGGGGTCACTGCACATAAATAGGCCAGTTCAGCTCCAGATGCCAGCTGCATAATAGGTCTTTGGAGAGAATGGCTAGCGGGACGTGTGTCTGCCTCTGCATTGCAGGTTCCATTGCTGGATTGCTTGGGCTGAATTAATTGCATTCCTGGCTGTGGACCTGGGAGAAGGAGGAATGCAGCCACCAAAGCTGATTTGTGCATTATATTGCCTTGCGCTGCGATGCAGCAAGTGTTTTGTGAATCTGCCTAAAAAAAAAAAAAAAGGAGATTGAAATAAAAGTGCATGGCAAAAACCTGCTGTTAATGTAATGTATGCAGAGGATTTGTCCCCTTCCAAGTGGCTGAATCCCTGCTCTGCTGGCACGGATCAGCAGCATATCCTGTGGTCAGGCCCAGCCGCCGCCAGGGAAGGGTTAAGCCCAGGACTGATGATAACTGGCAGCTGGGTGGTACAGGAAGATGCTGGTGTTACTGATCTACATAGCAGTCTGCTAGCAGTCACTGCACCTCTCGCTAGATCACAGGCTGGGAGGCCGCTCTTAAAGGGCCAGCGCCAGCCTGCGTCACACTCCTTTCCCTCTGCCTACAGGATGACCATGAATAATACATTGGCAGGAGGGGGATCATGGGAGAGGAAATATATGTGAGATCCATCAATTATGGAGGAATATTTCCAGAGCAAATTGCTTCTTCTGTTAGATAGGAAATAGGACAGTCAATACAGGCAGATTTTAAAACGTTGTATAATTACCTACAGCCATCTGCGGATACAACATTGGAACAGGGGTGGCTAAAGCGGTCCTCGAGATCTGCCAACATTTCATGTGTTTCAGGCAACCTGTGGATCTATAGTAGGAATGAATGCAGCACGTTTGAAAATGTGACAGTTAGTAATGACTACACCTGTGCACCAGCTAGGGGATCTGGGACATGTGTGACAGTTAGTAATGACTACAGCTGTGCACCAGCTAGGTGAACTGGGACATGTGACAAGAATATATCACAAAAAAATGACAGAGTCAATCCTCGAGCGCCAAAAAGAAATCCTGCAGCTGTTTGTCCTCACACAATAGTACAACTGTAATACTAGCAAGATAATTTCAAGAAAAAAATCAAAAGAGATTTTATGAGGATATCCTGCAGCGCTGGACCTTTGGGATCAGTATCACCTGGATGATTAGCTGTTTATATCAGTCAATGCAGTCCACTCTTTGTTTTAAAAGTTCAAAAAACAATTTATTCAAAAAACGTGAAAAACTCCACATCAAAAAATTTCCACAAAAATGGCTTCCATATGCCACAAAGCATGCATCAAACAAAGTCACACAAAGAAACTAAAAAATGAATAAAATATATAAAACATCCAAAAACATTCCTTTTGACCTGGCTTCTGCCTCCCAGGGGGATGGGTGATATGTGGATGACACAGACCAGACCTTTTCGGGGAGACTTGTGATAATGTGAAAAAAAGGTTAATATCCCATAGGGAAAAGATGTTATTCCCGGGTATCTCCTATGAGGCCCTTTTACACAGTCTCATAGCCACCTCTCCAAGGCTTGGAATACACAAATGGGGAAAAAAATATATAAGGAGATTGCTCTCACCACTCCGTTTCTGCACACTGTCACAAAACTTCTCCTTGGATAGGGAATAGCACGGCCAGCCACACTGCATTCATTCCAGCGTGAGCGGAGTCTTGCACACTAAACAGCAGGAACCCAGAGGCTGCAGTGGCAGAGCAGTCTCTGAGCATTTCATCTCCTGCAAAGACGGTATCCAGAGGAGAAGGGTCTGTACGGTACATCCGCAGTGGCAGTGTGGCTGGCCGTGCTATTCCCTATCCAAGGAGAAGTTTTGTGACAGTGTGCAGAAACGGAGTGGTGAGAGCAATCTCCTTATATATTTTTTTCCCCATTTGTGTATTCCAAGCCTTGGAGAGGTGGCTATGAGACTGTGTAAAAGGGCCTCATAGGAGATACCCGGGAATAACATCTTTTCCCTATGGGATATTAACCTTTTTTTCACATTATCACAAGTCTCCCCGAAAAGGTCTGGTCTGTGTCATCCACATATCACCCATCCCCCTGGGAGGCAGAAGCCAGGTCAAAAGGAATGTTTTTGGATGTTTTATATATTTTATTCATTTTTTAGTTTCTTTGTGTGACTTTGTTTGATGCATGCTTTGTGGCATATGGAAGCCATTTTTGTGGAGTTTTTCACGTTTTTTGAATAAATTGTTTTTTGAACTTTTAAAACAAAGAGTGGACTGCATTGACTGATATAAACCACTAATCATCCAGGTGATACTGATCCCAAAGGTCCAGCGCTGCAGGATATCCTCATAAAATCTCTTTTGATTTTTTTCTTGAAATGGGACATGTGACAGTTAGTAATGACTACAGCTGTGCACCAGCTAGGGGATCTGGGACATGTGACAGTTAGTAATGACTACAGCTGTGCACCAGCTAGGGGATCTAGGACATGTGACAGTTAGTAATGACTACAGCTGTGCACCAGCTAGGTGAACTGGGACATGTGACAGTTAGTAAAGACTACAGCTGTGCACCAGCTAGGGGATCTGGGACATGTGACAGTAATGACAACAGCTGTGCACCAGCTAGGTGAACTGGGACATGTGACAGTTAGTAATGACTACAGCTGTGCACCAGCTAGGGGATCTAGGACATGTGACAGTTAGTAATGACTACAGCTGTGCACCAGCTAGGTGATCTGGGAAATGTGACAGTAATGACTACAGCTGTGCACCAGCTAGGTGACCTGGGGAATGTGACAGTAATGACTACAGCTGTGCACCAGCTAGGGGATCTAGGACATGTGACAGTTAGTAATGACTACAGCTGTGCACCAGCTAGGGGATCTAGGACATGTGACAGTTAGTAATGACTACAGCTGTGCACCAGCTAGGGGATCTGGGACATGTGACAGTTAGTAATGACTACAGCTGTGCACCAGCTTGGGGATCTAGGACATGTGACAGTTAGTAATGACTACAGCTGTGCACCAGCTAGGGGATCTGGGACATGTGACAGTTAGTAATGACTACAGCTGTGCACCAGCTAGGGGATCTGGGACATGTGACAGTTAGTAATGACTACAGCTGTGCACCAGCTAGGGGATCTAGGACATGTGACAGTTAGTAATGACTACAGCTGTGCACCAGCTAGGGGATCTGGGACATGTGACAGGTAGTAATGACTACAGCTGTGCACCAGCTAGGGGATCTGGGACATGTGACAGTTAGTAATGACTAAAGCTGTGCACCAGCTAGGGGATCTAGGACATGTGACAGTTAGTAATGACTACAGCTGTGCACCAGCTAGGGGATCTAGGACATGTGACAGTTAGTAATGACTACAGCTGTGCACCAGCTAGGGGATCTGGGACATGTGACAGTTAGTAATGACTACAGCTGTGCACCAGCTAGGGCATTTGGAAAACGAGGTCCATTGGTAGATCTCGAGGACCGGTTTGCCCACCCCTGCATTGGAACCTCAGTACAGAGGTCTTCTAACAAGAGCTAGCAACTATCGTGGTGCCAGGCTGCAATTTTAGTGTTTAATGGTTCCTCTAATGAACAATTGGGCTTCCTATGGTGTTCTCATCTTACTCAGAATTTAAAAGGGCAATGATTTCAGTAGCCAAACTTGTCTAGAAAAAGCGTTGCCCTTTAAATTTCAGACATGAACACATCGGAAGTGCCTGGTTTTAAAACCTGCTGCTTAGTAAATAAACTCCTTGGTACGAATTTGTGTTGTATGGAAGAATGCAGTAGTCTTTCATAGCAACGCAATAGAGGAAATTTAAGGGTTAATTTACTAAAGCTTCTAAAATTTAAGAGAGGTGATCTTGCTCATAACAACGTATAAAATGATGTCTATCATTTTTCTATTGCATCCTACATCCTTGCTATGAGCAACAGCAAGCAGCTCTCCATTTTTTAGAGGTTTTAGTACATTTAACCCTTATGGGGTGTTCACGGTGCGATTTTGCTTGTGGGTTGAATGGAACGGCAAGTAAAACGCATTTGATTTGCACTGTATAGTACAGATCTGTACTATATAGTCTTGCCTGCACACAGGGCCGTATTAACATTCGAGCGGGCCCCTGGGCAAAATAATTCACACTGCCCCCCTGAATTTGAAAACATATTGAAAAGACTGGCCGGACGCTGATTGGCTGAATTCTCTCAGCCAATCAGCGTCCGGCCAGTCTTTTCGAAATCAGTAGCGCTTCCTTCCCGGCTCGCCAAGCTTCCAGCTGCTGCTGCCTGCCACCCGCCGCAGCAGCTCCACGGGGCAGTGCCATCTTCCCCAATGGGGTGGGCACCTAGAATCCTTGGGCAACTGGCCAATAAGCCCAATGGGAAAGACGGCACTGCCTGCACAGTCTGTTTTTCTATAAAATTTCAATGCTGTGGGGCCACGCAGCGGGATCGAATGCCGCTGCAAAACCGTTATATGCCTATTCGATTTTGATTCGAATTTGCTTATATAAGCAAAATCGAGTAGAGAAATAGACCACATTGAAATATTTGTACAGGTCATTAAGTGCGATTTTGCTTGGGATTCGACCCTGATTCTATTAGGATCGAAACCAACGACGAGCAAAACACATTCGTTTTTGACTATATAATCTTGCTTGCACGGTCTATTTTACTTTGAGATTTACATTAAATGGGAGCGCGCATCGGGATCGAACCGGCATCGAATGAGGCTGAAAACCATTTGGTTCGATTTTGATTATATAGTCAAAATGGAACACAAAATCTCACCTTGTGTACACATGTACACAGCTTTAGGGCGAGATGTACTAAGCCTTGAAAAATGATAAACCACCAACCAATCAGCTCCTACTTGTCATTTTTCAAGCCCAGTCTGTGACATGGCAGCTAAAAGCTGATTGGCTGGTGGTTTATCACTCTCTATTTTATCACTTTTCAAGCTTAGTACATCTGGCTTTTAGTGTTTTAAAGAAAAAGTTTTCTGTTGGGAACTTTAATCACAAATAATACTTGAAAGATTCCAGTCTTGGGCCACCTGATGTGGGTGTCATACATTTATTATTGTACGTATGCAAGGTATGTCATTACGTAGTGCTATTCCAGCTGTGAGGAACCACCCAGGAATATATAAATTGGGTCTATTCTGTGTCCCCGGCCCAATTGGAGCCAGTACTGTATGCAAATGACAGGGAGGAGAACGGTTTAGCTGCGGGGTCCTAAAGTGCAGGATGTTAGATGGTAACGACACTAATTTAATGTTTTCCAATTACTGCTGTAAGTGTCCACAGTTGTGGTTTTCCTGCTGAATTGCCAAAAAGGAAGTACCGCTTTTATTTAGCTGTACGACGCACCTCACAGAGTTTGCTTACTCTGCCGGAATGTCCAGCTGAGTCCCAGATTTCAGCCGCTGGAAGAGTGGGCCGGTCTTCTCGACCAGGGATTTGATCATGTGGTTCGCATTGAATCCCACCTCAAACTTTAGAAGAAGATAGTAATAAAAACCTACTGTATGTCCTTCTCGTTGCTGCTGCGGTTGAAACACTCGTGGGACAGTCTAATGTTTCTAGTAGTCAGAGTTATGATTGGTTCATATTAATTTGGCAGAATCTCATTTAATAAGCTTAATAGAGAATCAATGTTTACATCCTCTGACAGTGCAAATCCTGCAGACGGTGCTGCTAAAGGTACCTATCCGCAAATCGTGACACTGACCAAATGGTAGCTTTATTTATTAATAAAAATGTCGGAGTCTCGTTAAACCAGTGAGGGCTAACCTTGACACTCCAGCTGTTGTTGAGCTACACATCCCAGCATGCCCTGCTACAGTTTTACTATTTGGCCATGCTAAAACTGATTCAGGGCATGCTGGGATGTGTAGTTCAACAACAGCTGGAGTGTCAAGGTTAGCCGTCACTGCATTATACCAATGAAACATTTCCTGGGGGCAGTGTGACCGTGGAGAAGGAAGATACTATTTGTTCAAATTTTTTATAAAACAGCTATTCTAGTGATGTCACAACTGACAACGCCTACTTCCCAGCCCATAAAATGACATATTCATGATGTCACCACTAAAATTGGACAATGCTAGCATTGTACGGGCTGGTGAATTTGTACCTCCCGCATTTCCCGCAGGGCAATGCTCCTGCAGGTGCCTTTACCTCCTTGCAATGTGGGCGGGGATTGGGGCAGGATGACCAATGTCATTCCATCATACATTTTGTCCCGCCCACTGTATATAAAAACTGTGCTGGTTTCAGAATAGTCATGCACCAACCATTCTATACAAATCATCATGCATTACAGCATTCCCATAATGCACTGGGTGGTTTGGATAAATGTCCCCTCTAATTTACACAATTCTCCTTGACATTGCAGAAAACCTACAATTTGATTTGCTGCATTGGTTTTATTAATGTTGCCCTAAGCTGTGTGTTGTGATGTCACTCCCCCCCCCCCCCCCCCTTTCCCTCTTTCTCTCCTGAATGCCTATTGCATATTACTGTGTGACACTTATGACTGTAGCGATGCCCCACTTTCCTGCCTGCGTTTATTGCTGAGCTCATGCAGCCTGTTCTGTTATCCTCTGATGTTTTAATTTGTTAATATATTCTAGTAACCAGGATAACGAGTTCTCTGTGCTAATCCGTTCTGGCCGTGCAGGCTTCAGCTAATCCTTAAACATGTCCTGCCACAGCATGTGTGTGTCTGATGTCTGCATGCATGTTATGTGGCATTAGGCTGAGACACCACGGTGTGTGGTACATGTCGAGCCGCATTACCTTATACCCAATGCACAAACAGATCTGTTATTATTTGGCCGTACAGGAAAATTTATGTCCGTCTTATAAGATCTGTGTTCCCTAGTTTCCAATATATACTGTATATGTTTTTCTGATTCATAAATATGATCTGATTCAAGGGACCAATAAAGTTGAACTGGTAAAACCCGGATATGCAAAGCTTGTGCTAAGCCGTTCCAGTCTTACATGTGTATATGAGAAATGTGTATGTACAGGGTATTCATTGCCATCCGTTTCACACTAGGTGAGGCGCTCAGGTAGGGTACGGTATTCTAGAATAACTGGAACAGTTTATCACTTAAGCCCTGTACACACAGGGTGATATATCGCTCAAGCTGAGCGATATATCGCTCGGTGTCCCGTTTGCATCAGTGACCAGAGATGGTCGCTGATGAAAAAGAAACTGCTGGGGGAGCAGCAGTGGAAATCAGCTGGTAGCAGGAGCAAGCTCCTTCGACCAGCAATCACTACGGGCAGAAACGGGAGCGCGGAACCGGCGATTTATCGCCGGTGCACACTCCCATCGCTGGCAATATGGTCGCTCAGCAACCATATTTCCAGTGATATTTGCTGTAATCGCCCCCATGTGTACACACCGTATATAGGGGCTCACTCAAAGGTGGACGTTAACGGCACAGCTGACGCATCTTTGCAGCAGCTGTGTGAAATTATGCAAAAGCCACCAGAGGAGTCTTGGAAGAGAAAAAAAAAAACTTCCACTGCCAGGTTTTCTCATTTACTGCTGCATCCGAAGACGCATTGGACACCTCTGCGTGACCTTTTGTTCCTGGGTAATGAGCAGTGGAAAGAGCTCTTACCTGGGATTTTCGACATGGGAAGGAGAGTTTGACCATTGCCCCCCACCGTTTTCCTACCTGCCGCTGCACGCTGCCTGTCTGCTGCTGACAGCCGATCCCCCACTGCCCTACTTTCCTGGGAAAGCAAGGCAGTGGAAACAGGGACTTTCATCATATTCAATGTTTGCGATCTGCAGCAAAAAACAGAAATAGTGGTCAATATATTTTTTTTTTCAAGATGTGGATCTGCGAATCCATGTTTTTTTTTTCTGCTGAAATATTTGCAAATTTAGCGGCCATTTTCAACAAAGCATATTCAGCTTTTTAAACAGTCGGATCTGCAGACACGTATCCCAGCCATTTCCCTGTGACTGAATACTTATTTCCCGTTATTTCTGAAAATCGGACATAACGGTAAATATTGAATATCCCCCCCCCCCCCCATAGTGACTGTAAACATTGGGATTTCAGGTGTTCTCCTTAATTAGCAGCCGAGATCCTGGACTCCTGAAAATTGTGTGATTACCTAGAGAGTGCGTACCTGTCAGATAGTGCCACCTCCCAAAGATTGTGGACTGTCTCCTCCGTGAGCATGCTGTGGCCTACTTGGCACTGTGGCAATGATAGTTCAACAGAGTTATTGTGGCCCCTTCCCCACAGAGCCATGATTTCTGCCTTTGAAAAGCTGGTAGAGGGCCGTAATAGTGCAATTCTTTCTGAAATGCGTCATCGACCGGATGAAACGCGCACGTTGGCCGCAGCTAGCCAGTGCGAGGTTTTTGTGAGACTTGCCCACTCTTCCAGTCGTCCGGTAGCACCAGACGATCTGGGATTTAAAGGTTTGTTGCCCATTTTAATTCTAAAGGAACAATTAATATCAATATTTGACATTCATTTATTAAAAAATATTTCAAATTAATTGAATTTGATCAAGTATCCACACTGTAATTTGTGCCCCCCGTATGGGGACTTTACGAGATTCACTCCTTGTCTCCTCCAACCTCTCTCCAGGACGCCTGCCAACACGAAAACTCAAACTTGCCACACAAGCTCATAAAGCAAAAAACGAGCGTCTTTCTGAAACCATCTTCCTAATCTACAACATCATCATTCCGCCGGTTGGCAATTTTATAAATAATTATAGAGCGGGAGTTGAATGACCTTAAGCGGAATTGATTGGTAATTCCAGGCAATAAGAGCGCAAGGTTAAATTACATAAAAATACATACGTATATATAATTTTTCAGCTGAGAAAGATGCATCTGAAGGTTTATCTGAGATGGGTAAATTTATGTAGACATTTTGGAAAACATCTGACACGCTCTGACAATTTTGTATCACGGTTGATCTGTTTGTATAATGTGAAAAACAAAGTCTTGTAATGGAAAAATAAATTCAAACCAATTTGTAATTTCTTATCTTTTGTTAGATGTGGAAGGCAGTTATGTTCTATCAGCCCCTTGTCAGTTAGCGGAATATGTTTATAGACCGCACCAAGAATTAGCGCTTATTCTATAAATTAGTGCAAGTAATATGCTGTTACCACTAGCAACCAAACATACAGTATATTAACTTTTATGTTTTTTGACTATACTAGGCTATTAAAAGTAGATATGTAATTGGTCGTTTTGGGGTATAGTTCATCACTGCCCTTCGCACTATGGAATCGGTGATTCCATGGTAGGCAGCACAGATGGTGTAATGGTTAGCATTACCGCCTCATAGCACTGAGGTCATGGGTTCGATTCCCACCATGGCCCTAACTGTGCGGAGTTTGTATATTCTCCCGGCGCTTGCGTGGATTTCTTCCGGGTACTCCGGTTTCCTCCCAGAATCCAAAAATATACTGGTAGGCTAATTGGCTAACCAATTTAAACCTAGAAATAATGCTTGTGCATGTGCCAGGTATGTAGTGTGTACGCTATATAAATAGCTGGCAATAAATAAATCTTAGATATTTCCATGGATTGTGTTCAGCATCCCGGCGGTGGGGGATGACTGTGTTTACAATCCCAACACCGGCATGCCAACTACCACCAGGAGACCGATGCATCATACATGTATCTGAGCATTCGCCACATAGAGTAAGTTCTCACTTCCATCTTTAGACGGTGGTGACTGCCCTCAAACACATAGCACGGCTGTATATATGTAATGTCTGTTCTAATATTTTTATCTCCCATAGTTAAAACTTTTTTTCACTGAAAATATTGTTCTTAACCCCTTCAGTGGTGTTTTTTTTTTTTTAGGTAATGCTCCCCACTGGGTGAGTTTTTTTAGGGGGAGCGCTACCTAAAAAACCCACCATGCTATGTCTAGAGCCTGGGCAGCGCCGCTGAACAGTATGTCAGCCGTTGCCCGGCCCTGCCCCCGGCAACCAGCGTGACGTCGCCGCCTCATCATAGATTGTAACGGGGGGAGGGGGGGGTACCAGTGAAGGGTTTAATTTAGTTATGACAGTTGGAGGGGATTCATTTGAAGACCATGTACTATTGAATATCACTGCAATGTGAACGCTGCACAGATTCCGTTCTCAGACAAAGGGGTTGATCCTATTAGGTCTGCTGGAAATGGCACCCGATTCAGCCCGGTCTCGCACCCTTTGCTGGGTCGAATTAGCTTAAAATTGCTCGCACCCCTATGGAGGTGCGAGGGCTTTGAAGTGGATTCAGCCCGCCCGGTGCCGTGATGATTCACACCCAATATGATCGACCCCCAAACACACCTATGATCTAGGATTCCTTTGTTTTTGCAATCTCGAAAACTGGTCATTTACAGTATCAATGTATTGACTGCCAGTTTTCGGGGCCAATGAAATATCCCCCATAGTATTTTCACATGCTTACTTAAGAGTTTATATCAAAGAACGAAGGCTTCAGATTCACCCAGAGCACTATGGGTAGAACAGCGTGTAAAAGTACAATTAGAAAACTGTTAACTGTATTGTGTGGTGCTATCCATGGTGCAGAGGCCAAGTTCTGGCTGAAATCATTAATGTTTGCAGAGAGAGTTAGATTTGGGTGGGCTTTGTACTTCAATCTGATATCTACTGTATGTTGCAGTGTAATAATAAAGCAGCCAGTATTTACCCTGCACAGAAACAAAATAACACCCAAATCTAACTTTCTGCACGTTAGATCAGCCCCACCTGCAGCGAACATAGTTTTGTCCAATAGAGAGCGAATTTGCCTTTGCGTGTGTGAACCAGAATAAACCCCTATAAGAGGTCACTCTCCGATACAGCATGTGGTTTTGTTTTCTATACTGATTGGAAGGGTGCAAAAATCAGTTTTAAATCTAGAAAAGCCTAAGGAGGACACATTGAAAAGTGTGTATCATGAAGGGTGAGAAATGCCTGCATGGAGCAGTGTGACGTGTGCCATTTGATTTGGAAAATATTCATTTACTTCTGTTGTCTATTTGCACCATGCCAAATGTATACTCCTGTTTGCCAATAACAGTGACAGATAAAAGGCGTACATGTGTCTGGCGGAGCTACTGTATGTTCTACAGCAGTTTAAGAAATGAGTATGAGGCTACAACACGCCTATAACTTTCTGTATTGTTTCTGCACTCAAACATTGGGGCAGATGTATTAAGCCTTAACAAGAGATAAATGCAAGGGTGATAAGGAGAGATAAACATCCAGCCAATCAGCTCCTTACTATCATGGCAGTTAGCAGGTGATTGGCTGGACGTTTATCTCTTCTTATCACCCTTGCATTTATCTCTTGTTAAAGCTCAATACATCTGCCCCATTAAGAGAAAGTAAATGCCAAAAACTTTTTATCTCCATGTTGTCCTTTACTATACAGTATGTGAAAGTAACAATTTGGTGGCATGAATGGAGAAAAGGGGCGTTTGTCCCTGGGAAAGTAGGCTCCATAGTATAAAGCCTGGTAAGAGAGCATGAGAAAGACCTTAATTCAATGCTGTGTTACCTTATGACCGCTAACATAAGTATAATGGTATTTTATATTCCCCACCTAGCATACCGGCAGGAACCCATCATGCCCCTCCGATTGGGGGCTGTAAGCATGTGATTTGTTCGTTTAACTGCAGCCATTTACCTGACTCAAGCGGCCAGATGCTCCTCACACTTGTACTTCATACACCTGGACAGTTTATAGATTATGGGCAGGTGGAATGTTGCCACCTTCACGGAGTAATGTTGGGCCACCATGGGGGGGTAATGTTGGAACTCCTGTCTTGGGCCCAGGCAGAACTGTGGGGGGGGGAGTTCTGCCTGGGACCAAGACAGGAGTCCCAACTTTATCCTCTGATGGTGGCCCTTTGTGACCGCATAGCCGGGTCACAAACGGGTATGTGCAGCCTTGTTACTTCACATGTCTGGTCGCATCGGCATTTATTTACGAAGTGAGCTCCCCTCAGAAACCCGGCAATAGGTCAAAAATGGGCGGTCAGCCCACCTACTCTCTCACAACCTGCCACTCTCAGGAAAGATAACCAGCGTTGCCACATCACATTATTATCTGCAGAAAAACCACATAGAACGTGTTTGGGTGCAATGGTGCATAAAACAATGCAATAAAAAAAAAAAGATGAAGACGGCGAAAAATAATTTTGGTACTTATGTAGTATCTGGGCTGCCGATTTCTAAATCGGGTACATCGCATCGCATCGCATGCGACCATCGGATGCGATGCGATGACCCGATTTTTCCATAGGAATCAATGTTAAAATGGACTGAGTCCATTTTAACATGGAATTCAATGGGAAAAAGGGGTCCTTTTCATACCCCTACTATCCAAGTGGGCATGGAGTTGGATATAAACCTGTGGCGAGCGTAGCGAGCCACCGAACCCGAAGCGTGGCGAGCGTAGCGAGCCCCGCGAGGGGACACAGAATACCGTCCCCTCGCGGGGCTCGCTTCGCTCGCCACGCTTCGGGCTCGGTGGCTCGCTGCGCTCGCCACAGGTTTATATCCAACTCCATGCCCACTTGGATAGTAGGGGTATGAAAAGGACCCCTTTTTCCCATTGAATTCCATGTTAAAATGGACTCAGTCCATTTTAACATTGATTCCTATGGAAAAATCGGGTCATCGCATCCGATGGTCGCATGCGATGCGATGCGATATCGCATCGCATCGCATCTGATTGTATGCCTTAACTTAAGGCATACAATCAAAAAATCGGCAGCCCAGATACTACATAAGTACCATAATTTTTAATTAGGATGGCTTATGGCACATACAGAAAAAGACAGGTTATATGCCTTACATTTAACTGATTGTCACAGCCAGATAAAACTGGTTATTGTGTAACCCAGAACAATAAGATGAACATTCCACGTCATCCCGCTTAATTAAGGTGTCATTTATACCTGAGCTACTTGCTTTCTCTCAGAGCTGACAATGGGGATCATTAAGGCGCAGCTAGTCTGCTCACTTATTGCCATACACACAAGAGAACGTAATTCTAACCTAAGTATGGCAGACAAATCTGTCAGGTGGAGAAGAAAGCCTCATTCATGTAACAATGACGCGCAGGTGAAGGTAGTTGCTTAAAGCTTTTAATCACAATACAGGTAGGTCAGATGTCAGCCTGGTGGAGATGAGAATGGAAGGGAACAGATATTTGCAGAGAGTCTGCACCAATAATGAAGCTTGTGCCGACACAAAGACGGCGGTTGTCGGATGCGATAGAAAACATTCCATGTGTCGCTAAATGGGCTGCTACATTTTTAGGGGGATTGTAGTATGCAGTAGTGTGCAGATTGAATTAGTGTGGAATTTGAGTGATTTTTTTCTTATATGGGAGTGAGTGGGTTGGATGGGCACCTGTAGGTTTGCTTCAATTTATTACCTCTCCCTCCACAGAAAGGTTGAGTGACAATCTGGCCAGTTACTCTATATATAGATGTTATATATATATATATATATATATATATATATATATATATGATGCAGTTCCGACCGCCGAAATGCCGACACTTTCTCCCTCCGTGACACCCCTGGAGGGAGAATAAATTAGTGTGCTGAGTGTAGCGAGGCAGCGAGCCCGCAAGGGGGGGCGATCCACGTCCCCCCCTTGTCGGCATTTCGGCTGTCGGGATTCTGAACGCCGGGATCCCGACCGCCGGGATTCAATACTGAATCTATATATATATATATATATATATATATATATATATATATAATTTTATTTTTTTTACAGAATATTAATGGATTGGTTTTCTTATGAATATTTTATAGGTTTTCAACCTCGCCGGTCATTTGCAGAAAATGCACATTAAAAAAACATCTAAACAGGCAACTTGCAAGGAAACATAACACAAGTTTGCTGTGTTCTAGGCAGCTATATCAGTTTTTGAGTCCGAGAACAGCATGTTCTCCTGTAAGTTTCCAAAACATCCCATGGCATCATTAAGCTGCCAGCTCTATTCACATTGGTTCTGAGCGATCACATGACCTAAGTCGCAGGAACTTCTAACTTCGCCAACAGAGTAAACAAAAAGTTAATGAATTTACAGAAGGAGGGGTACTTGCCTACTCTCACTTAATGTCTGGAAACTCCTGATTGGGTGGTTCTTTCACCCACATCTTGAAGTGGGCAGAATAGGGAATGCTGTTATAAGAACTACAGCTCCATGGAGACGAGACCACTTGTTCGACCAATGATTTGTGGGATCATGATGCAGTGAAGGAGGGGTTTAATGATGCAAATTAACCAGCTACAACACTCATCCATATTCAACTGTACATACAATTAATGCCTACTTTTCATACCTACCAGAAGATGTTGGTGGGAGGTTTGAAAAGAAGATTTCCGTGACTTCGTGACCTTGTCCATGAAGTGGGGCAAGGAGAATAAATATTCTCCATCTCTTCCCTTCCCACTTCATCCTCACTGAGGTGGTTGGGGCTTGATGGCATGACTAGCATTGTAACAATACGGCCACCGAGCAGGAAGGCAAAAACCTTTACTAGAGGATTGTCTACTTCCTTCGGAGTCTGAGTGTTCTCTTCCCAATCTTGGAGTTTTGATTCATATATTATACAAATGGTATTTAAAGTTTAACTGGATGGGAGGGTGGGGTGCTTAATAGGGGGGGTGAAGAAGTAAAGTAGACTGAATCTTGACGTTACTTTTATGCTTTAGAACTAGAGACACAGAGAAAATGAGATGTAATGTGTTCCCGATAGCTTCTTAGTAGACAGATAATTTAACTGTGCTTTAGGGAGGTAATTTGCAATGTGCCGTCTGGTTATAAATTACCCCAGCCGTCTTCTGCCTACGTGTTCTTTTTTTGTATTTACGTCATGTTTAGCCGTTAATGACTCGTTGTTTCTAGAATCAGAATGTGTTTGATTTTATCCAGTTGCAGGTAAAGTTCTAGACCAAGCACTGAGTTTGTTCTGAACTGTGTTATTTCTTACCGACCTCTGAACAGATGCACGTGATATAGAGAAGTATCCTCATATTTAGTATTTTGATCAGGGAAATAAGATCACAGCAAGAGATAAATGGTTTTGGGCTCTCCAAGATAACTCCGAAGGTTTTCGATATGTTCCCTAATCTTGACTGAGAACAAAACTGGCATCTTAAAGGTTCATGCTGGTTCTCTGCGCCACGTCCATTTAGGCTGGCATATTTCACCGGCGACACCATTTTTACTGGCATGGAAAAGTGAACCAACGGCCAAGAGATGAGTCTAAAAAGACAGTGTTCTCTCTGTGGGTGGATGCAGTCGTGCCATGCACACATGCAATGGGGACACAATTAGATGCCGGTCCTGGCATTCTATTTATGTACAGTACCCTGTTGCGTAGGAAAGGCTGGGTTACGGTTTGTGGGTCCCCAGATAAATGAACTTGTGGGGGGCCCTACAACCCCCCCCCCCCTCGCCTTGCCAATATCATATATGTGTGTGGTCCCTGAAGTTGTGTATCTAAATTAAAATGTATATCCACAATTATTTCCGGGTGTTCCTTTTACTTGCATTATTATTATTATTATTATTGATGTTTGTTGTTGTTGATGATCTCCATTTACTATGAAGAGTTCTGCTTCATCAGACTGTAGGTAGCCTTGCATAGTCCACGGAACCCTCCTCATCATGCTCTATAAACTGGGTGGGTGAAGAATGAATTTTAAGAATTTGTCCTATGAATGTGAAGATTTAGTTACCAAAAATATTCTGAAACTAATAAAAAATGATAGTCGTGCAGATTCAAGTCAAAATTATCTCGGCGTGCGTAGCATGTGCCAAAGTCATCTTCATAGTTTGGCTGTGAAATTATTTTTTTGCCTCTCATTAACACATTTGACAGTGAATATGAAGATTCTATAAAAAAAAAAATGGGGGTGGGGGGGTGGGGTGATGTCGCATTAATTGAGAAGTTTTTCGGCATTTGTGGCATTGGTACTTATAGGGTACTATGATTAGTCTTCTAGTATTGAGCAAATAGGTACACTTTCCACTTCATATAGTTTAGTGACATGTGCGGTGTCCTTTCTGTCAGTGGACTGTTTGTATTCGTAACTAAACGTGTTCATAAACAGCGATAAGCTCAGGGTCGCCAGCAGGATGTGTAAGTGAGCCAATATAAATGCTAGTAAAGTCATTTAAAAAGATAATGTCAAATTAACAATAATTAAACTATTCAGTTGTGCAAACATGAATTTGGTCTTAAGAAATAATAGGCAATTGCAATGGGGAAATTAGTAATTGCAGATTGTGCCACTAAGGTGGTTAAAATTTTGCTTACTTGATGTTTTATTGTAAGGTTCTTAATATTAATGGTTATGTGATAAGGTCACTATTATATCTCTCTGTGGCACCAAACATTCATAGATATTCTTACAATTTATGAATATAAGGAAGGAAGCGACTCTACAATTCCATCTATTTAAAATTGGAATGCGGTGGGAGGTGTCTGTAGGAGGTGGAACCCTCCTGTAAGGATCTGATTGCTGTGTCCGGGGATGCAGCCTCAGATTACCATTGTAACTATCAGTAGTGATATGGTATTTGTACTCAAACCACAATTGTGAAGTGCAATGGAATATGCTGCACTATATAAGAAACAAATAAATGTACTTATAAACATGATTTACAGGTAGAGCCATCCTCATCTAGTCCTTTAATAGGATTAATTGAGCCAAAGCTGTTGGACTTAATCCTATGATAATCCCCTACTGTATTGTATTGCAGCTGAGAATAATAGGCCTTGGCTCACCATGGCTATCCAGAGAAGGCTAGCTGAAGAAGGCTCCGTAGGCCGACTATTCTAAATTGTGATACAATAGATAGAGTAGTAGGTATTGGAATTCAGGCAAAATGGTTTCTATCGGTTTATCGTGAATTATAAACCACATTTGTCGAAAATAGTAAATGCTAAGCTCCGTCCCACTTGAATAGTGTACAGCCCAAACTCACCAGCATAGGCTATTGTGCTCCGACCGGCTACTGGAGTTTATTGTAGTTGGTAAGAGACCGGTAATCAATCACATCATATTGTAGGGTCCAATCTGAGACCGAACGCTTGTGTAGACTGTGCGTCTCTACAGTGGATCTTCCATGCGATGATTTATCTTCTACTGCCCCGCTTGACCTACAATGTCTCCAAATCACATAAACAGGATTGCCTCTGTATTTTTGGGCTCAAAAAAGGCGCAAGCTTCACCCTGTAAGGTCTGAAACCACTGTAAAATCTATCCCCCCCCCCCCAAGTCATGCAATGTAAATATATCCTCATACATGATAAAAGGATCCAATGGTTCTATTTGCACAGTAAACTATGCTGCCAGTCAGTCATTTTAATAGATGAGGAAATGACGACTGATTGACGTTATTTGCTGATTGGCTCATCCTGATAATGTAACTTCTCTGCCGAGACAATAGAATATAGCTGATAAATTGTCTGCAGGCGGTTTCTTTCATCCTCATTACGGGTTCATTGTTTGTAATTAGGAATAATAGGAAGGCAAGCGTGCATGAATCTGTTCGTTTTCCCATTGATTTTTTTTTTTTTTTTATGTGATAAAAAGCGTTGGTCACGCGGCGGGTGGAGTTTATTGAATTTCTTTAACCCTGAGATATTGGCTCTGCCTAAAATGTCTGCTGGCTGTTGATTCCCGGAGAGAGCATTGAGCGGGGTCTGTAAATAGCCACCTGGCAGCTGCATTGGCCGAAATGGCTGCACACAGTGCTAGAGACACATTTATCAATATCTTTACTCATCTTTAATTTCTGTACAGTGTTCAGTCAGAAGTCGCAGGATGCTGGCCTGTTATTCCAAAATATTCATTAAAAGGTTTCTGTTTTCAAAGTCCACCTGCTGTTTAGGCATAATGGGGCAGCCATTTTGTGAGCTGAACTTCCTGTAAAACACACATCTCTTTACCTATTGGTGATTTGAAAGCTGTTATAATGCTGGCCATGGGAAAAAGCAGGGCACATGAAAAGTTATGTCCCCGTCCCCCCCAGGAAGTGTGATGTTGGGCCGCCCAAGTCACTAAAAATACCCATTCGGTGTCATGCTAATCTGCCCATGTCCATGAAGAATTTAAGTGACACCTATCAGTAGATCACCACCGTCCGTGGACCTAGAACCAGGACTATAGTCATAAACAAATGAATCTACTACTGTCACTTTCGCACATGGATCTACACCACTTAACTTGTCCTAAGGGCACTGTTGAATTGTTCTGTACTGCATGTAAGGGGAGGTTACCAATATTCACAATTGGGACGTAGCCATGTTGCCACTATTGTCACAAGATCTTGTAGTGGCCAGTCAGAACCTAACCTTGCATTTGTTTTGCCGATGTTTATCTAAAGCCCCATACACACTAGAGGATATAGTCAAAGACACTTCTCGAAATGGCCCTTTTAAGTGATTACTTTCACTAGATCTTCCAGTGTGTTTTCGAAATATAATTAATGATGCCCGCTACCATTCATCCTTAGTGACCCCCTTACCTTGTCCTGCATGGACAGACGGGGGAGGGTCCTCATTAATGACGGCTCCCGACGTCGCTCCCTTCCCAACGCCACCAAAGTCCATATCGGCGGGCATCGTCTAAAGCAGGGGTGGCCAAAACGGTCCTCGAGATCTACCAACGGTCCATGTTTTCCAGTTTTCTAGCTTTCAAATCTGCTGCATTCATTCCTACTATAGATCCACAGGTGGCCTGGAAAACATGCACCATTGGTAGATCTTGAGGACAGGTTTGGCCACCCCTGGTCTAAAGTGTAGGGGGCTTTATTTAAATACCGCAACTTTCTTGTACTAGTCCCCTCCCACATAATGGACCTTATTCTGGTTGACACGCAGCGCTTCCTTTCTTATTTTAGCTGTTCTCATGGGAGCGCATCAATCAGAATAACCTCCAATGTGCCCCTGGTAAGAGAGGGGCTACCAGCATGACCGCTAAACCCATTGTTTACCTTAATTAAATATTAATTACTGTTCAAAAATGTTCAAACATGTTGACTTATGGTTATAGTTCCACTGTGATATGGAAAATTGGGTTTATTTCCTAAGATGGGAGTTCTATTGAAGATAGGACGTTGCTATGGGCAAGCAATCATATTCTATCAGTTATCTTCTACAAGGCACTAAATAAATAAGTAGATTATCGTTGGTTGCTATGGGCAACACCCATCTTCGCAAATAAACCCCAATGGTTCTCTCACGTCTAAATCGGATCTGATTATTAGGAAAAATATTTAACAGAGTGAATTCCATGTAGTTGTTAATGTGGATACATCTTCATTCCAATTAATTCTGTTCGCACGGACCTTAAAATATTAATGAAGGCAAACATCCCTGTAGTACCGTTTATTTCCGTTTACCATTTATTTTAAAAGCCAAAACGTGCATTATTTAGCTGGTTTATCCCCTCCCGTGGCACATTTCCAGTCCCCAGTCTCAATGCGATGTAACGTGGCCACGGTTTTACGTGCACAGGCCCTTATTCAGATCTGATCGCAGTACAAATTTGTTCTCAAAATAGGCAAAACCATGTGCACTGCAGGTGGGGCAGATGTAACATGTGCAGAGAGAGTTACATTTGGGTGGGGTGTGTTGAAACTAAAATCTAAATTGCAGTGTAAAAATAATGCAGCCAATATTTACCCTGCACAGAAACAAAATAACTCACCCAAATGTAACTCTCTCTGCCCAAATTTGCCCATTTTGAGAACAAGTTAAGTTATTTTGTTTCTGTGCAGGGTAAATACTGGCTGCATTATTTTTACACTGCAATATAGATTTCAGTTTCAACACACCCCACCCAAATGTAACTCTCTCTGCACGTGTTACATCTGCCCCACCTGCAGTGCACATGGTTTTGCCCATTTTGAGAACATATTTGTACTACGATCAGATCTGAATAAGGGCCATAGTCTGTTCTCCGATTCCTGACTGTACCCAGCGGAGAAACGCATAATTCCCCTGTTACTGTCCCTGGCTGGGTGTGCACCTTCCACAGGAATGCCGGACTTTGCCCGTTACAACAGGTTGCTCCTACAGCCGCTGCTTTCCTGACATCTCTAAAGATTTATGCTTGTTTTTAGTTAGGGAAATGTGTTCCGATTGAAGGAATAATGGTGCACAGTTCAGGTGGGATGCTGCTGACACCAGTTGTGGCTTTCATGGAATCGTGGCTGCCTTAGTTAAGGTAATGGTGGAGTCACTTGTCTGTTTTAGAAGCTTTAGTAAAAGTGCCCCATAAATATGTATACATTATAGTTCTACTAAGCTGATACATTTTGGCTGCAGTGTTCCCAGGCATCAGTGACTGCGTTACCTTCACTGACTGTCATTGCTAAAGCTGCTTTTCTTCATGTCGAATGCAAACTTGATTTAAAAATAACGGTTTTGTTAAATGTTTTTCAGTTCAGTACATTAATACAAATTGGCAAATTTGACTCTTTAAACCAACTAGTGTTGCTCTTAATTGACCAAAACACAGGCCTGTCCTACAAAGTTGTGACAGTTGTCATGGCCGGCAGTGCCATTACACAAAACGCCCTCTGACTAAGGGGAGCCTGTAAGGCTGATTGATGCTGCTTTCACATCGCAAAATTAAGTTTCACATCGGGACTTTGGAACAGGTCAGTCCAGACGTGAACCTTCATTTTGGGATGTTCACATCCCCACAGCAAACCGGCAAAAATGCCAGTTTGCTAACATCAGGGGCGCGGTGGGGAGTCGGCGTCTTGGCGGGGGAGAAGGCAGCACTTAGAGCTGGTGCTGCTCCAAGCGCTTCCTCCTCCATAGTGCGAACGGGCAATGGGTTGGTCTACCCGCTTAACCCGTTCACACCGCCAAGCAACATGGCAACGAACCGGTAAGGACTTGTTTTTACCGGTTTGGTTTGCCGTGTTGCTACCTGTTTTCGGGACTCGGTAACTCCTTTCACATCGCACTAATTACCGGGTCAAAACAGATTGTTCCCGGTTAATAGTTGCGATGTAAACGGGGTATAAGTGACCATGGGCCTGGTTCAGAGGCAGTTGCTGTAATTTTATGATTGTTTGCAAAATGACAATGGCTGGAGCTACACTATGGGGGGGGGGGCGGCTGTCCCGGGGACACACGCCCTGCACAAGTCAAGGCCGCCCCACTCACTTGCACATTTCTGGCTGCAATGCCAGGCTGGCCATGTTTGGGGTCACTGCGACTGCGTGTTATGTCAGTCGGTCACCACCCCTGTTGCGTCATCATGACCTCTTCGCCAGCTCTGCGGTCGCAGCTTCAGGGATTGTGCTCGCAAATAGTGATTTCCGTACTTTTACGTCATGTTTGAATCAGGCCCCATGTACCAGATTCTGCCCGCACCAGCACAGTAAGTAGCTACACTAGTAGATCTCTCAGTATGGGGAGCCATCACCTGAGGAAGCCCACAGTGTCTGTGCCTGCCCCGGCTATAGATCTGTAGATGAAATTGAACAATAATATAATTTGGGGATGGGCACTGTAGGCACCACAACACGCTATTCCGCAACACCTGCAAAGCTGAGGGATGCCTTTAGAAAGTATCATGCCTACATTGGATGCCACCTATGGAATTAGTATTGTTAGTTACAAACATGGGACTTAGAAGATTAGTTCTGTTTTATGAGTTTAATTTGTGTTTTGAACATTTCCCAGAGAAATAGAACACTCCAGTTACTTGGCAAACGGAACAAACTTTGCAAGATATATTTATTCTGAATCATTTTTAATTCTGCTAGGTGTTGACGCTGTAATCTGCCAGCTGCAATATGCTGTGCCATAGACAGGGGGGCATAGGGGGCATGCGAGACAAAAATAGCTCAAGTCATTGACTTCACAGAGGGTACAGAATTGTCTATCTCCCTATTCCCATATATTGGCCATATCCCCGTTGCAGTACGTTCCACCTGCAGAATATCCCATACATACGTCTTCTGATCTCCTATTTTTATCCGGCTTCTTATCTGTCCCTGTCTCACGCGTGATCATCTTTCTTTCATGTTGGTCCTGAATTGGTTCTCACGTGTTCTCTGTGCCCCTTCCCAGGCGTCTCAGGAAGATAAATCTGCTTTGATCGAGTCTGAATACAGCGTTGCTGAAAGATATTGTTTTATTCTATGTTCATAGAAGCTGTATAGGTGGATTGTTATGCATTTTATCGTAGAGGATATATGGAGATAGTTCTTCTTGTACATCTTTTATTACATCTTTTATTATACCATCCTTGTTCTCTCTAAACCTGGGTATCCTCAGGTACAAGTACAGGCTGCACCGAGGATGCGAGGTAGCACAGTTCCTCAGTTTCCAGCCGACATACAAAGGTGACCGCTGTCTGCAAACGAACCCAGATGTGTCCTGCATTCACGGGTTCCTTCGTACTGACCTGGCAAAGTGTTACATTACCATAGGTTTTAATGGGGAAAAAATGGCGGATGCTTTGCGGAAAAAAAGTGGGCGATTTTTTTTTTCTATTAGAGTAAGATGTGTTTTATCTTTACAAAGCATATTTCCTGTATTTAATGTTAATAATGTACTACTGGTCCAGTGGGAAATGACTACAAATAGATACTAGTGTTCATTCTAGCACCCGCCAACTTTGAAAACCCATGCAGTTCCTCTTCCCTGCCTGGGGTGTCGCTGTCTGCTGTAGCACTGATATGCAAACCAGAACTGTGCTAGAAGCACCACAGCAGACAGCGACACCCCAGGCAGGGAAGAGGAACTGCATGTTTCTTCAAAGTTGGCAGGTGCTAGTATGAACACTAAGATACCTATAACTGGGTTCATCACATTTCTGTGTAATGTCTGTATCACCTTGAACCCAACAGCCCAGGGCCATCCCACTCTGTGCACCCATTATAGACACACCCATGCTGCGTGCACTGTAGTCTCTACTTTGACCTTCTAAAGAAGACCATTGGTGTTGGCCATGGTGATCAATCAGATTATAAGTATCACCTCATGGAATTTACTAGATATATTATCGGTTGCTATGGGTTAACACCATTTGTCATTTTAAAAGATTTGGAAAATCTTCTAAATAGAAGTGCCACACCTAAGGCTGCTTTTGCATTTTTGACTGTTTTGTCACAGTACAGTTCTGTGTGTTCTGTATTTTCTTATACATCCTTTCCGCAAAGGACCCTGGATCCAGATGACGAATAAAGCTGGATACACACCTAAAGATTTATCTGTCCAATCTTTCTGGTAATGTATGGGAGTATGTGATAATTGAACATTTGCTCTAAAACACTGGAAAACAGACAATAGTGACTTGAATTAACACATTTATTAAAACTTTTTAGGCCATTTTCCAACTTTTTGAGGGAATAGTTGATGGTCATTCGCTCCCATACTTTACTAGTTTTTTTGTTCCCACCAGAAAAGTTTGGACGGACACATCTTTAGGTGTGTACCCAACTCAAGGGGCAATCCTGCTATCTGCAAAGCGTGCGGTGTGACATTGTTTTAACGACCACAACAGCTCCTGATCTAGCACCCTTCGTGGGCTGATATCCCCCAAATCCGACGTGGATAGTGGGGGTATGAAAAGGTCGTATAGGGGGTCAAAATCACATCGCATGCCATCGGGTACATGGCATGCGATGCGATACGTTCATCGTACGATGCTGAAATCGGGCGCCGCCAAAATACACAAGTACCTTAAGTGTCTAGGCATATGAGTATGGATCATAGGATAGACAAGCATTATGTCAACATGCATGAAGGTCGACCTTGGGGTTAGGTCAACCAGGTCATTCGGTCCACACAAGCATTAGGTTGACATGGGGAAGGTCGACATGTTTTTTTTTTCTTTTTTTTGACCCGAATGTCAACACAGTCGACATGGACACTGAAGAAGTGCACCGACATGGACACTAAAGAAGTGTACCGTGTCCCCTCGCATTGCTCGCTGCGCCCGCCATGCTTTGAGCGCGGGGCATCGCTACACTCGGTACACTATTTTAATCTCCCACCATGCCATATTGGATGGTAGGGCATGAAATACTGCCTGTCAGCAGTGCTCAAAACAAAGTGAAAAAAAAAACGGTACTCTTTACCTAAAAGGGTGCCCATCGCGGGCATCGCATGCACCAAAAAATCGCCCGCGATTTCCCATAGGGAACAGTGTTAAATGTCCCAATTGACCCGATTTTCCTGTTCAATGTCTCAATTGACCCCATTTTCCATAGGAAACAATGTTAAAAGGCCCACAGAGGCCAAATAGGCACCCTGAAGTGTGAAATGGCCCCCACAATTGTTAATGCCACCCCACGATCAACGTCAACCCGAAGCGTGGCGAGGGGCGGCGGTACGCGTCCTACGACCTTTTCATACCCCCACTATCCACGTCGGCGTGGAGTTGAGAATAGAAAATGTGGCGAGCGCAGCGAGCCACCGAGCCCGAAGCGTGGCGAGGGGACGCGGACACCTTCACAGGTATACGCGTCCCCTCGCGGGCTTCACAGCTGTCCGCATCCCCTCGCGGGGCTCGCTGCGCTCGCCACGCTTTCTATTCTCAACTCCACGCCGACGTGGATAGTGGGGGTATGAAAAGTTTGTAGGACGCGTACCGCCGCCGCTCGCCACGCTTCGGGTTCACGTTGATCGTAGGGTGGCGTTAACAATTGTGGGGGCCATTTCACACTTCAGGGTGCCTATTTGGCCTCTGTGGGCCTTTTAACATTGTTTCCTATGGAAAATCGGGTCAATTGAGACATTGAACAGGAAAATCGGGTCAATTGGGACATTTAACATTGTTCCCTATGGGAAATCGCGATTTTTTTTTACTAACGATGCCCACGATCAAAATCATGGGCGCCCTTCTAGGTAAAGAGTACCAAAAAAAACATGTCGACCTAATGACCCTGTCGATCTAACCCCATGTTGACCTCCAGTCATGTCAAACTTCATGCATGTCGACCTTCAGTGGTCGATCTAATGCTTGTCGACCTTCCCCTTGTCGACCTAGTGACCCGTATCCCAGGCATATATGGCTTCTAGCACGGTCTGGTGTGTACCTCAGTGCTTAGATACAGACCAGACTGTGCTAAATGCACCAGAGTGACACCCCAGGCAGGAAAGAGGAACTGCACAGGTTTTGGCAGGTGCCGGGGGCTACAGTACAGTAAACATTACACTCTAGCGTATAGCTCTGCATAAGCACTATGTTTCCCTGCTCGTTTCTTCTCCGTAATGTATTCCCATTTAACTTAAACCTCCGATCCGGCCACCTAATCCCTGTAGATGTGTGTCGGGACTATATTTCCTGTACAAAATCTTGAGCAATCATTCAGTTGGCCGTTTAAGCACAATGGCTTAAACCGATAATCTGCCCAGAAAAGGTGATGTAGCGTCGCGTTGGCTGGACATCGGAAAGCAGCGGGCATAATCGCTGCCCATGCTGAGCCTATTCTGGGCATTCAGCATCAGCTTCTGTCGCCCGTACTAAGCTTGGCACATTCCAACAGTAGGAATTGAATTGGCAAAATAAAGGAAGGAATTGTTTGTTATGTTAATTCCGGAAGAAGCTACGTCTTGTAAATCATATTTAATGGTCGTGTTCTTAAAATGAAAGTTTTTCTATTGAACTTAGTTGAGCTGCGCGCTGTCATATCTCGCTGCGCAACGGGCTTACATCAAAATTCATGTAATTACTTATGTTTTATTTTCCTTTGAACATATGGCTCATGCTAAATGTAACCGAAAAGAGAGTCCGATTACAATAACTCCGTTTACAAACAAGTGAGGCCAATGAAAATCAGTGGAGAAATTGGAACGTTTGAAATCTCTCTTGTATAACAATGATCGTTAAATGCGCATTATATTGCTGTACACGGGTTTTGGGTTGACCTGTTTGTTTACAATAAATTGGAGATTTTACAGTCTGCGGCATCACAAATGCGGTGGTTTTTTTTTCCCTCACAAATTAAAAACTATTTCAGGAGGGGGAAGTCGCGCACCGCAGTTATTAGAGACAAACTCCAGAGCACGATTTCAGGCGATCCTAGGCTAGGATTCGTTATCTTCTAAAGAATCCCCAGCGGGACATGTTTGAGGATGACCTTAATCCTGCATTTGTGAATTAATCTATTTTACTGGATGATTAATTATCCCACCTGTTTCCACATAGTGAAAAGGCTTAAAACATGACCAGTTCGAGATACTTAAGGAATAGACTTGAAACCAGTGCCTCGTGCAGTTTTTTTTTACCATAACCTCATAATTTACGAGTCAAAAATAATGAAGACTATGAGCTTGATCCCTATGCTATATATCCTTTGCCCCCTTTATGGTTCCTTACTTTCTTATGAAGTCATGTGCCAGGTTACCCTCTGATACACATCTCTCCTCCCAAGCATTCTCCTCTACTGTCCTAGAATGTTCCTGGAGACCTCCAAATCTCAAGCGGCTCTCCCAGACTTGACCATGGGTCAATATATATATCTCAATGATCACATTCGGGTCTGCTACTGCCCACTAACTGTGGGCTGCAAGCAGAATTTGTGGGGCCTGTGACCCACAAAATAGACAGATCCCCATTTTCTTCTTGAACCCCTGGAGTGCCTAGTGAGACCAACAGTGTCCACAGCACTGGCCGCACTACTCTACATTGCTTCAAGGGAAATGTGAACTTTGTTTTTGACAAATTATACGGGATTGACTTCAATCCTGAGCCCCTTTTCTGTCCGGGCCCAGATTGGGGTCCTGGCAACTTCAACCCTGATGGCAACTCTGATTGGGGCCATGTTTTTTTTGCTACATATATTTTTTCTCTAAGAGCAGGATGTATTAATTTGAAATTCATCCCGCCAATTATCACAACGATACTAATCGCATATGTATTAATATATACGATTATTATAGCAAAGGACAGCTCTTGCAAAAAGAGGTGCCATTTGCAAAGATGCCCAATGAGAGGGCCCCCGCAGGTCTCCTACACCCGGGAACCTCCTGCTGCTGCCATATGTAGTGACTCCCGGGCTCCTCCTCCTTCCTGCACCAGGTAGGTGAAGTCATCGTTATTCGGTTGCCCATACGCTTCCATAGGTTTATGCCCAAAAAATCTATCTGCTCCTCCTGCCCCCCTTTTCACCTCTCCAACTTGTGTCGGACCAGTAGGGAATAAGACAATGATCTGGGTGCTGTCTGGCTCAACTCCTGGTGATCCAGTGGCAGACACCTCCGCCGGCCTCTATCCTCCAGCTGTATCCGTTCAGGAGGTGTGTGTGTGTGTGTGTGTGTGTGTGGGTGGGGGGGTCACTGACTAGCAGGTAATGTTGTTATGGCAGACTGTGTTGGCACCCTTACCCGCGGCAGCACCAAATGTGGCTACGTAACCTGCCTAATGGGCCGGCAAGCCCTGTGTGGTGGCTGTTGAACATAAGACTGGCCTGCATACCACAGGCCTAGTGTGGAGGACCTAATTCTGCATTGTCCTCCTCAGAGAGAAGGGGAGAGTCTGGTCAAGAAGCCGTTCTTCAATTTTCCATCAGACAGTGACAGCGGGCCGCCCCCCTCAGGTCCAGGGACCCATAGGCAGCTGCTTAAGCTGTCTAATGGAGGCCCTGCCCCTGGATATAGAACAATCAAACTGTCATATGGCAGTTGCATGTGGTTACATTGTTCCCCCAGTTTAGTTGAACCTCCGTGTATGAGATGATGATCAGCCATCTCTGAAACATAATTTACTCTCCCGAATTGGGGCATAATGCAGCAAATCCTAGCCTCCCTACCATTGCAAGTCTTGGCCTTGTGAAATGCATGTGAGGTCCTAAAGGCCACAAATGAAGATAGAACTCTTTCAACTATTAAGCTCACTGTATCAGCCGGTTCCACATGAGAGAACTCCGCAGAACTCACAAGCCCGCCCATGACACTCCCGTTACACGGCAATGCCGGGCAATGTTCTTCTCAGTTACTTGTGAATAAGTATGCAGTAAGGGTTTCTGAGGATATTTGCGCATGCATAGTAGCAAAACACGTGAAGACATCGGCATTGCATACAGATGAGAATCAGGCCTCATGTGCACAATTTTTTTCAGAAATCATGTCATGTGTGAATCGACCTATAATATACTTGATATACTGATGTGTACTATTTTTCTTCCCACCTGGGTTATTAGTACGCAGTCACATAGGGGTTTATTCTAGTTCATTCTTTCTGACAAAATCCTTCTTAGATGGACAAAACCATGTGCACTGCAGGGGGGCAGATGTAACATGTGCAGATAGAATTAGATTTGGGTGAGTTATTTTGTTTCTGTGCAGGGAAAATACTGACTGCTTTATTTTTACACTGCAATATAGATCTCACTTTGAAGTAAAACCCCACCCAAATCTAATTCTCTCTGCACATGTTACATCTGCCCCACCCGCAGTGCACATGGTTTTGTCCATCTAAGAAGGATTTTGTCAGAAAGAATGAACTAGAATAACCCCCATAGTGAGGTGTTTATATTTTTCAATTTTTTTTATCTGTAGGATTGCTGTAAAGGTGTTAATCCATAGAGATCATTAGAAACGTAAGATATTTGTTACTTTCAAGTCATTATAATGTGTTTGTATAATAACATTTAAAGTGTGCCTTCGTATGCTGTACGCGGCTCAATAACCACTTAACTTGCTAACTTTTTTCGGTCAGAATTTTTTTTTATCAATTTTTTTTTTTAAGTATACATTTTTTAGTAAACAACGGTGCAATCATCGAAGAACGATATATTGGTCCACTGATGATCGTAACATCGCTACAATTCGTTTCAGAGGAGTTGTATCTTTCTGCAGCCACTGGGTGTACACCAGTGATAGGCAGTCATCAGGTCACAACGAGAATGTTGACAGGGTCTAACTGTTGACATGCCATATGTTGTCATGTTCAGCATGCTGAGTGTTATTATGTTACCCGGATGATATATTGACATGATAAACTTCTTACACTACGTTCCTGGTTGTCTAGTAGCTTTTTACGCTATGCAGGAAGTCACTGGCAGCCTTGTGATGTCACTTCTGGTGTTCCCGCGTGCATCCGATCGGAATCAGAGATCAGGCTTGCTGCACGTCCGACCTCCAACTCAGGCAGTATTCTGGCATCGGAGAATGGAAACGCATACAATATTTCATATGCTAAAGGACCTCATACGATATATCGTATGTGATCCTGCAGCCCGGGAAGCTCCAGTACAAGCCAACAGAAACGCAGCTCGATTTAAACTAAAATGCATCTGAGAATCGAACCATTGGGCACCATTAGTACTTTTCTTCCCTTGTGTGTAATACTCTGTGTTTGGTGTGAGCAAAGGACAGACCATATATAGAATCCTAAAATAATGTTTAATCATGCCGAGTTTCTATTTATGTTTCGCCCTTAATCTGGTCTTCCCAATGGGTCATGTTAGTCAATTAGACTTAAGAATCATTGGGTGTGGATCGTATTGTTGACAGCACTTAGGTTGACAGTCATTAGGTCGACACGGTTGAGTCGACAGGTGTCTAGGTCGACATGGGTGAAGGTTGACAGATGTCAAGGTCAACATGGGTTTATGTCGACACAGCGTTAGGGCGACATGCTTTTTTTAAACTGGTTTTTTTTACCCGAATGTTGACACAGTCGACATGGACACAGTTGGTAGTCAACCGCAGCCCCTCGCATACACTCGCAATGCTTCAGGCTAGTTTATTCTCCCACCACGCCCTAGTGGATGGTAGGGCATGAAATACTGCCGATCGGCACATGTCGGCTCAAAAAACAGTAAAAAAAAAACATGTCGACCTTCCGACCTGTCGGCCTAACCCATGTCGACATAACGATGTGTCGACATAAACCCATGTCGACCTTGTCCCCTGTCGACCTTGTCCCCTGTCGACCTTGACACCTGTCGACCTTGACACCTGTCGAACTTGACACCTGTCAACCTTGACACCTGTCAACCTTCACCCATGTCGACCTAGACACCGGTCGCCCTTGCTAGTTGTCGACCCAACAGTGTCGACCTAATGACGGTCACCCTAAGTGCTGTCGACAATCCGGCCGTATTCCGAATCATTGAGTGTTGACTTCCTCATTGAAGAAGGCAAAAAGGAAATGGTGTGGAGTAGATCAAAGTGGGTAGTCAATTAGCCCCAAAGAACCATCTGATGCTTTTCGCTATTTTTCCTGATGTTTCTCCAAAGTTTCTTTTTCAGATTAAACAATTATATCGTCTGTGGAAAAAAAAAAAAAAAACATTTGTTCCTGATAACGCACAGGTACACTAAAAAAAAGTCCCCTTTTTTTTTTTTTTAGGAAAACTTGGGGCTTCTTTAGAAGCTTTCTCTGGTATATTCAGCAAATGGCGATTGGCAGAACTCCCGTGATACCCGTTTGCTTGCTGTATCATTCAGCCTCTCAATACTTTTAACTGTCAGTTAATCTAGAAAGTTGGCACCTTGATCACTTTGCTATATCAGGGAGAAAACAAATATTTGCTAGAGCAGGATACTCTCACGAAGGCAGCGTATTGCGAAGGTGCGAGGTCTCAATAAATTTGGCTGTTGGATATAAAGATGAGATATAGCGCCGAACATTTCCTGATGCATCTGCTGGTATTTATCCCTGTGCTGACAAGAAATGAAACCTGTTCCTCTATGGCGGAAGCAATGAAGATAAGACAAAACCATCTGCTCTGTGTTGACTTTTGTCCCTTAATTTGCAGTCAAAACAGAGATAAATACTATTTTATTTTATTTTTGTTTTGCAATCCAATCTGGAAACAGCCTTTTAGAGATAATTATGTTAAATTTGTGTTTTATAACATTTCACCTTCCAAATATATCACTGACGCAATTCTGTAACAGAGGATATTCACATGATCATAATCAACCAGTAGTATGCCTCGGAACCGGCGTAGAGGAGATCTGATAGATCATTGTGTGTGCAGAGGGTGATGGCGAGCATCATTGGTCATTGCCACCCCCAAATTTACTCACGGAGCCGGTGCATGTGAAAGGCACAACTGTCAGGCAAAAAGCCGGACAAATTTGCCTGGCTTTTTGCTGTCCGGTTAAAACCGCAGTGTGTGAATTAGCCCGGAGGCAGTTTAAAATCGAACAGCTGGGCCGATAAGTTGACTTCCAGTCTGTCATGTTGGCTGATCTGCAATGTACATTATGGCCATCCTAATATCCCAAGCAACACACCCAGATACACAAACTACAGCACCTGAGAGCTTGTGTTTTCTTCCAAACTTAGCAACATCCAGCTACAACTTGCCCACAGTTACTACCACTACTCTCCTAGGATGTACCAAGAGACTACTGGAGCAGAGGTCCTGGACTGCCAGAAGAGCAGGGGGACCTTGCCAGATCGCATCAACTTCCTTAGTAAAGCGAACGGGAGCTTGATGACGCAATTCACAGTGGGTCACCATGGCTCCACCACTGCGAAGACATTGTCACGCATACTTCATTACCAAGCTTCTCATAGTCAGTGTATACAAACCATTATTACACTGATGCCAAGTTTCACCTGTGTGTGTCCTTGAGCAATCTTGGGTCAAAGTCCTTATTGTAAATTAGCAGTCTCTATCTACAGTATGAGATATGACATTTCACTCTGGCACTTGCTAGATATCCTTCAAATTCATGTTCAACACTATGGGCCGTATTCAATGCTCTTTTGCGAGCTGTGACAGCGATGCTGATTGCTCATCAGTATTCGACTGAACAGACCCCCCTGCACCCGTCGTTTCCACCTTGCTATGTTTTTACAGATAGGCAGAAATGGTGTGTGCTGCCGCCAAAACGGCGAGGCTCGCAGCGAAATGCAGCTGGCTCACTGCATTAGCCGCAAGCCTCGACGTTTGGGGGAATACTCGCAGTCCTCTGACAGCGATGGACTCCCCCGGAACGTTACATAGGGTGAGCGGCCGGCACACTTGTTTTTGGCAAGCCCCACCGTTGAACCCCCTCGCTGGCCGCATTGAATACGCCCCAATCTTGGTGACGTTTTCGTACACTATCTCACTCAATGGTATTTTAAGCTTCCGGTTAACGTGTGAATAGCATATCTGAAATACACGTGTGTTCTGTGATGTATTCTTGATATGTTCGAACAAATGGAAATCAGACCCTAAGGGTTTATTTGCAAGCGTGCATATCCCCTCTGGTTATTATGTAACTGGGAATGGGAGCAAGTGACGGGAGGACGAGAGGTGCAGATCTTGGGCAGAGGAAACTGATCAAGTTAGGCAATATGTGGAGAAGTGAAGAGAGATGTATGTTGGCACAGTTTTGTATATTAGTAGAAGCAAGTTGCTGGCACCATTCACAATGTAGGTATAAAGCTGGTGATACATCAGAACGACCACGATTCGAGTCACCATTTCCCTTTGAGTTCCCGGCAGTGTCCCAAACACATGATAGATCTTATGTGTGTAATTTTACATTAGGTCTATTGTAAGGTCTGCAACTCCCAGCATATTACTGGTCATTAGCAGCGTCTTCAGATCATGTGTGCAATACATAACATCATATGGTACAGCTCACGACCCACGGGCCCACTTATCAGATCGTAATCGTAACAATGTGCACAAAACGCACAAAGCATTATATGAGCCAACTAAATTGTGCATTCTGGCCTGAAATCATTCTGACGTATGTCCAACTGAAAGCTGGTCATACTGTACACGAGAACGACCAGCTTGCGATTTTGATTGCATCGCGATTTCCCTTGAACTCCCCGCCAGCCCTGGACTCACGATTTGGGGCATTTTTTTTTATCTTTTTACATCAATAGTTTTTATTGAAAAAGTAATTTAACTTTTTTTTTTTTGGTACTCTTTACCTAGCACGGCGCCCATCGTGGTCATCGCGGGCATTGAATGCACTAAAAAATCGGGTGCGACGCGACCGACGCGATGCCCGCGATTTCCCATAGGGAACAATGTTAAATTTCTCAATTGACCCGATTTTACTGTTCAATGTCTAAATTGACACGATTTTTCTATAGGAAACAATGTTAAATGGCCCACAGAGGCCAAATACCCACCCTGAAGTGTGAAATGGCCCCCACAATTGTTAACGCCACCCCACGATCAACGTGAACCCGAAGCGTGGCGAGCGCAGCGGTACGCCTCCTACGACCTTTTCATACCCCCACTATCCACGTTGGCGTGGAGTTGAGAATAGAATAGTGTGGCGAGCGCAGCGAGCCACCGAGCCCGAAGTGTGGCGAGCGCACGCGGATACCTGTGAAGCCCGCGAAGGGACGCATTTAACTGTGAAGGTATCCGCGTCCCCTCGCGGGGCACGCTGCGCTCGCCACGCTTCGGGCTCGTTGGCTCGCTACGCTCGCCACACTATTCTATTCTCAACTCCACGCCAACGTGGATAGTGGGGGTATGAAAAGGTCGTAGGACGCGTACCACCGCCCCTCGCGGGCTCGCTGCGCTCGCCACGCTTCGGGTTGACGTTGATCGTGGGGTGGCGTTACCAATTGTGGGGGCCATTTCACACTTCAGGGTGGCTGTTTGGCCTCTGTGGGCCATTTAACATTGTTTCCTATGGAAAAATCGTGTCAATTAAGGCATTGAACAGTAAAATCGTGTCAATTGAGAAATTTAACATTGTTCCCTATGGGAAATCGCGGGCATCGCGTCGGTCGCGTCGCACCCGATTTTTAGTGCATTCAATGGCTGCGATGCCCGCGATTTTTTTACCTGCGATGCCCACTATCAAAATCGTGGGCGCCGTGCTAGGTAAAGAGTACCTTTTTGTTTAAAGGGGGGTGGGATACAGAAAAGAAAAAGGGGACAGAGGGAGGGGGTGCAGATACGGGACATGGGATGTAGACATATTAACAGACGTATTAAATATACTTATAACCGATTAAAACTGTAAAGAAAATTGTAACATAACAAAGATGCGATATTCAGACATACATAAGACAAACAGCAAACAGTTGTAGGGGGTACTACATCTAATCGAATTATAGGTCAATACTAAACAATAAGAAAAGCTAGCTGTAAATATTATTAATTAAGACAGGGTGAGGCACCTCCACCATCTGTTACATACTCCATGCCACGACATCCATTTTACCATTGGAGAGGAGGCTGAAGGAGAATAAGGAATACACTCAGTTTCCATAGCAAAGTGGAATTTAATTGTATTAATAACCAGAGTTACAGGGGGGATAAAGGTTGCTTTACACTAGCTGCTATACAAATGTGCCCCAAGAGATATATTTACGGCCAAATGTATCAAGCTTCAGAAAGTGATAAAATGAAGAGTGATAAACAGCAGCCAATCAGCTCTTACCTGTCATTTTTCAAACTGAGCCTGTAACATGACATGTAGGAGCTGATTGGCTGGCTGTTTATCACTCTCCATTTTATCACCTTTTTTTGAAGCTTGATGCATCTGGCCATTAATGAGGTAAAACATCAACAGGAAATAAGTGCAGGAGAGCCGGAGACAGGGTTAATGACTGATTCAACACTTTACTAATCAACTCCAATATCTCAGCCCAGAAGTTTTGAATAAAGGGACATGTCCAAAAATATGAACGATATTACCCATTTCACCACAATTACGCCAGCAGTACTTTGAACAGGATTGCCAGTAAGTGTGTAGTCTATCAGGAGTTAAATATAATCTGTGTAGAAGTTTGATATGCATCTCTGTATGGTTCAAACATCTCGACATTCGATAAGATGAGGCAAAAATGTGTTCCCACGGAGCATCCTGGTGGAAGTCCCAAGTCCTTCTCCCATTTCAACTGTGCATTGGATTTCAAAGGGATTTGGGCCATTTTTTAACATCCGATGTGCCAACGATTTGCTAAAGATTCGTTGTGCGATTCAGCTGCCGCATACGATCGATTGTATCACAGCGGGGTAACATTGTCTGGAAAACTGCCAGTCAAATAAGGCCGGTCATATATGAGCCATCGAACACCCAATCACATGTGCAAAAAACCAACTCCAATCACGACTGATAGATGGGCAACATATATGATCTGAGGATCGACCTGTGGGACCGTGCATTGAATTGGTATACCACATGATGTGCACACAATTGATTGTACAATCCATCGAAATTGTGCATTCGGACATGATATCCGTCTGGTGTATGGCCATCTTAAGGTGGGTTCCTGTCGAGTTTGCCCTATGTTTTAGAATAGCAATCTTTTACATTTAACCCATAGGGGGGGGGGTTAGTCCGTGATCCCGACTGTCGTAAAGTCCTGACAGTCGAAATACCAGCCTGTTTTCTCTTCTCTCGACTGCAATTCGACTGTTGATATTCAAAGTGCTGACAGTTGAGTGTTGAAAAGTCCAAGGTGTAGCAAAAACGGCCACGGATTGTCGAAAAATGTCCATGAATATGACCAGCCTTGTTTTAAAGTCAGATTGTCGGAAACTGCCTGCTATGCGGTCAGAAACAGCGGCATTGCATAGACGACGGTTTCTATTTCCCCAGCGGGGAAATTGAATAAGATCGTTAATTGAATAAGATCGACTGTTAAGAGACATGCCCAAGACTTTATTTCATACCATAAGGGGTATTCATATATTTTATATAGTGTGGCGAGCCACCGTGCCCGAAACGCGTGGTGAGCGCAGCGAGCCCCGCGAGGGGACGCAGTCTCATAAGAAAAACGGGAGCCCAGATATTACATAAGTACCAAAAAAGCCTATAATTGGATAGCTCGGTAATGACCATCAGTGATCCTGTTTTTATGGGCCAAAAACTTAGCCCATGTAATTACATACCCCCAATGTCCTTTAGACACACTCTGCATCATAACGACAAATATTAATAATTACTTATGTGGCGCTCTTACTCCATTAGGACTCAAGACGCTTAACAGATAGATTGAATGTAATACAGTACAGAAACATTGAGGTACAAAAAAGATTTTTTTTTAAATAAAATACAGAGAGCATGGAGATACTAGAGACATTAAGGAAATGCTGAGTAAACCGGAAAGTTTTGAAGGGTTCTAGAGTAGAGGCCTCTTGCACTGTGCAGGGAAGCGCGTTCCACAGAGTCAGAGCCACATGGCTAAAAGCTTGACTCCCAGATGAATTACGGAGGATTCTAGGTACTGCTAAT